>NC_138319.1:18652500-19252500 GCF_965601325.2 Salmo salar | reverse complement strand
AACAAGACATATAGGATAGACACCATACCTGGACGTATTGGTGCTGGAGTTCCTTGACCCGTTCACTGTTCCTTTCAAAAGGAACTGTGTACAACTGTTTCATTCGAACTCTGTGTTTGGTCAGAGCATTGGTAGTCAGGCTGATGCTTTCCACATTGTGAAATACGAGGTTGTCCTCTACAATTCCGGACTGAATTTCTCTCAGTTTTATTGCATTGTCAGCAATGACCAATCCTACAATGGCATGCTCTAGGTCTTCACTGAGGAGCTTTCGTCTTCCCCCAGAGGGAGGAAGACGTTGCGTCCTTTAGAGGAACAAAAATACAACATATGTATTTGCATTGGGACTGGTGGCCTACAGTTAAGGTGGGACATAGCACCAGTAATGATAGAAGAATCCCTTGTGAAATGCATTACTTACCTGTTGGTTTGTTGAAAATTCTGGATAATGGAAGCCACGGTTGACTGTCTGAGATTAGGCTGGACTTTTTCACCAGCCTCTCTCAGTGATAGACCCTGGTTTATCACATGGTCTATGATGGTGGCTCTTATTTCATCGGTGACAACAGCTCTTACTCTCCTTTGAACACCACCACGCATTCTTACTCCTCTCCCCCTACCTCCCCTTCTCCCTTGTCCTTCCTCTGCCTGGTCCAGCTACTCCTCTCCCTGGTCCAACTACTCCTCTCCGTTCTCCAGATATTATTTTTTCTCTCTCTGCTCCTCTGTGTTGTTCTGTATCCACATTGAACAAAATCAATCCAAAGAGTCTCCTTTTTACTGTGTATGTCCATGTAATTGAAAGAACTTCAACCCCTAGCTATGTCTCCGATTGAGAATGGAATCCGCTGTGGTTGGTCTATTTTACACAACTTACAGTAAATCAGCTATTTCTCAATGTTTCAATGATCCGTTCATTCAAAAATGCTTATCAGCTGTTTCAATATAGCTTTTGAGCTGCTGTTGTAGCAGAAGTAGATTCTTTATACTATATTTAAGGTTTGGAACATTAGGTCTTCATTTCTGGCATGCTGTGTGCAAGTATTTGTAAATAAGACAAGAAAGATCCATAATTTTGGCATTGGGTAAGCTTGTATGTAAAGAAAATGTGAGCATTTTAGAAAGATGTTAATTGACTGCATATCCTGTGAAAACAACATGAATTGTGTTAATGGTATGGTCCACAACAGACGGATTGGGTAATTATATTAGATAACCACGTCATCACGTGTTGTATGAAAACACCTTTGATCTGATTACGTTGGTATGGAAGACTTTGATGTAGGTTTTGCTGCATTGTGTGTGTGTGTGTGTGTGTGTGTGTGTGTGTGTGTGTGTGTGTGTGTGTGTGTGTGTGTGTGTGTGTGTGTGTGTGTGTGTGTGTGTGTGTGTGTGTGTGGCGTGTGTTTTTTAAATGTTTTGTTTATTAATTCAACCATTTAAATAACAAGCACACATAAAACTTGAAAAGCCATACATGCATATGAGTAAAATCATGGAGGATAGATAACACACAATAAAGTCTGGGACTTATTTACATTGTGGTCATCTTGAAACAAGATGGCTAGGCAAGATCGAACACGGTTGAACACAGTATGACAGATAGATGATAAAACATAAAAACAAAGAAGAAGGACATATATCTCATCATTGCAGTTACATGTACAGTACATCGTAGGGTACCTTCATATGGGCACAGAAGATATCAAACAGTTGTTTACTTTATTTTTAAAGCTGTCCAGAGATGACGTCGTTTTTGTGGGCAGAGGCAACTCATTCCAATCTGAGGCTCCAGTATACAAGAAAGTACCTTTCCCAGCATTACTCCTGAACCTGTATATGCACACATCAGCAACACCTGATCTGGTGATTTGATTGTGTGCTTCCCTAACATGGGGAAAGTAATCAGTTAAATATCTGCATGCAGAACCATAACTACTCCTGTAAACCAAACCCAGTCTAATCTGGGACACCCTCGCTACAACAGACAGCCAGTTGAGTTCCTGAAAGCAGCTCCTGCCTATGTGAGAATGTGGACTCACCTTCAATACTACCCTGATCAGCTTATTCTGGGCTATCTGGAGCTTCCCCTTCATAAGCTTAGATAAGCCCCCAAACCAGGAAGTACTAACGTAGTCAAAATGGCATTGAATGAGGGCAGTGGCTAGCACTCTTATGGAGTCCTTATCAAGCAGCTTGGACTTTCTAGACAAAAACGTAGTCCTGGCATTAACCTTCCCTAGCACTTTAGTGGCCAAGCTCACACCTCCCAAGCTTCCATCAAGATGCATCCCAGGTAGCTAACAGAGGTTTTAGTAGTTAGTACCTCATCCCCTAACTCGACTCTGATTTCAGAGTACCTATCCCAATTTTGGTTTGGACCCAAAAAGAATTGTCTCAGTTTTACCTAAGTGCAGAGATAGCTTATTATCTCCAAGCCATTTGCTAATGTTAGTAAGCTCTGTGCTTAGAATGTTCTCCAACATAGTTTTACTTTTGTGAGACACCAGAAGATTAGAATCATTTGCATAAAGGAAAAGACGGCAAGAACAAGCATCTTTCATATAATTTATATACAGTAAAAACAGTAGAGGCCCAAGCATGCAACCCTGCGGAACTCATTTGTTTTGCCTGAGACAGTGAACCATTAACCTCTACTACTTGCTCCCTACTTGACAAATAGGACATTACCCAGCCTAGAGGGGTACTGCATAACCCCAGGGCCTCCAGTTTGGAGATTAGGAGGCAGTTGTTAACTGTATCAAAGGCCTTCCGTAGGACAAGCAGTACCATTCCACAGAGATTTCCTTCATCAATCTCTTTACAGATGAAGTCAGTAAAGTAGACATGAATCAGTGGAGTATGTTTTTCTAAAACCCGACTGAAAATCATACATTAGACTTTGTTTGATGACATATTTGTAAATTTGCTCGTTTACAACTCTCTCCAGTATCTTTGATGTTATATTGAGAATAGACACAGGCCTATAATTCCCATGGTCAGACTTTATCCCCTTCTTATACAGAGGTAAAACTTTAGCTTGTTTCATGTCCCTAGGAAGGATGCCTTGTTCAAGAACGAGATTAATGATATGCGTAGTATAAGAGGCAATTTGCTCAGCAGAATCTCTAAGAAACCTTGCAGGAATATTATCCAGGCTTGTGGCTTTAGAGCATTTAAGCTCTGCTCGCATAATGACTATTTTGGCTGTTGCTACCTTTGCAAAAGAAAAAGAGTTTGGCTGAACCTCTAACTCGGCATAATACTTATTGACTTGGTCGTTTCCATACAAACCATAACTGGTGGGTAGCTTGCTAAGCAGATTGCTGACAATAGAAGTAAAAAAATATTTGAATTCATTGGCAACCTCTGTTTTTTCAGATGTGACGCATTTCAGGAATCTAGGTGTATGTCGCAAGTTTTTTGCAGTAGTTTTTTGGCAGAAATACCTTCTGGAACATGTGAACTTCATGTGCCTTAATATCAAACTTGTATTCCATCCATAAATACGAATACAATTGTTAAATTACGAGCCTAGTTCGTTTAGCCATGGAAAAAGGCAGGAACCTTCACACTAGCCATGATTGTCTGCGATAATGTATGGGCTTGACATGCCGGGAGATGAGTTTGGATTGGTCTGCCATGTAGCACGCTTCTGTCTATAAAGTGATCTGTTCAGTATGTGTTGACAATCCTTTCTACCGCACCATTTTTGAAAGATATAACATTAGCCGTCAAGAACTACAAAAGTTTTGCTACTTTTCTCAACACGAGTGATGGGCTACTTTCTGTGCACGCCACGGTCAGTGTGAACTGGAGTGACTTGACACATAGTTGGCCAAACAAGTTGTACTGTAGCTACATACAAAAAATACGTTAAATGGTTTCAGTCTGTCATGAGGCATTCAATCCATGTATACGGGTAAGAGTCTAGCTACATTTTCCAGATATAAGTTTCGAATTTAGTCAGAAAGTCATTATTGCAAGTTAAAGCAAACTGTTAGTTAGCTAGCAAAACGTTAGCTTGCTGGCTCACTAGCTATCATTATGTGTATTTTACATTTACATTTTAGTCATTTAGCAGACGCTCTTATCCAGAGCGACTTACATTTCATTTCATCAGCATTCCTTTTCTTCCCCGTACTGGCCCCCCATGGGAATCGAACCCACAACCCTGGCGTTGCAAAGCACCATGCGTGCAAACACCATGCTCTGACCAGCTGAGCTACAGGGAAGGCCGGTCCTACGGTGTATGATCTGTGTAGTAATATTATTCAAATCAGCAGTCCACTCTTGCATTCGGGCTAGTTAGTAGCCCTAATGTTATCTAGTTAACATTTAACCTAGTTTCGTTAGTTTTAGCTACCTGCAGATTCATACGTACAGCTATGACGAACATTTGTATTGCCAGTAGAAGTGAGTTGGGGTTATGTCATTGTTTAGCTAGCTAGCTACGAAGCTAGCTACATGTATAAACAAAAGAACTGTCTAAACAAAGGTTTATTACATGGCCCATCAAATTAGCAGGTATGCCTGGGGGGGATTACGCCCATCGATTGTATTTCATGAATATGTGTACATGTCTAGACAATAGTGACCAATGCACTTAGCTAGATGTGGGTGAGGGGCGGTTATAGCACTTCCTTCACATGACCCAGCAATTTATACAAGTGTGTCAGGTAAGCGTCATCTATTTATAAAAGATTTTAATCTGGACACATTTTGTTTTCGATATTGCTACTATGCAAGTACTATCACTGTACCGTTTATACCTTCTGTATCCTGTGCATGTGACAAATAAACTTAGATATTATGTGATACAGCATGTGTTCACCACATGTGAATCCTTAAAGAGATGGGTGGGACTAAGGCTTAAGAGGGTGCGAACGATGCTGAATAGGTGTAGACAAAGAAGAGCTCTCCAGTAGATGTACCAAAAATTCAAGGTCCATTTTTTCAAGTGTGGTTACAAGTTTATGAACTTTCAAAACAGAATTACTTTCCCATTGTTCCTCAACTGCAGTTTATGATATACCATTTTTGAGCTCTATCATATACCATTTTCTAGCTCTTTACTTTTATCCAATGTAAAAAACACAATTTCAAATGTTGCTACATAAGACCTAATCGAGGAGGTCGGTCACATATACCAAGTCCAATACTGTTTAGTTTGTTTTTGGTAGTACTACTACAGCCAAGTTCTTTAAATTATTTCCTAAGCTTTTTAGGGTCATTTTGTTCTCAATGCTTTTATCAGCAAAGTAACCCCTCTTAGCTTCATCCATCCTGCTCTATGCTTAATTTCTGTAACGTTTATATAGGACAAAATCAGGCTGCTCTTGAGAGTTCTTACATTTCTTAAAGGTCTTATTCCTTGCTTGGAAAGATTCTAGAATCTCATGATTAAACCAACAGCTAGATCTCTGCTTCACTCTGACCCGTCTAATGGGAGCCATCACATTCACCACATCAAGGAATCTACATTTAAAGGCTTCCCAGGCACTGTCTACCCCTACACTATCCATCACAGGTGACCAGTCATTTTTACCCACTTGCTCCATTTTAAAACAGTATTTTTTGAGTCCTCTGATTCTAACAGTTTTGTGACACTTAAATATATCTTTAAAAACCGTCCTTGTGCAAAATGTCATAAAATTATCACTGATTCCATAGACTATTACTCCACTCTGCGATATTTTGGATTTATCAGACACCAATATTAAGTCAATCGTACTTTGAACTGTGTCACATACCCTGGTGGGATGTTTTATATTTTGGGTCAGAGCAAGTGATCTACAGAAGTTCACAAATCCTTTTTGAAGAAATCAGTATCCTTTTTGAAGAAATCAGTATTGAAATCCCCTAACAAAATGATTTTCTTCACCAGGGAATCATTACAGTTTTACAACACAATTTCGAGACCTTCTTAGAATGCATTCTGATTGGGCGGCACGTAACACACCCCTAACAAAATCGGTGTCACGTCCTGGCCAGTATAAGGGTTAATTGTTATTGTAGTTTGGTCAGGACGTGGCAGAGGGTATTTGTTTTATGTGGTTCGGGGTGGTGTTTTGGGAAAAGGGTGTTTGATTTAGTATTTCCGGGTTTTTGGGTTATGATCTTTGTTTACGTATTTCTATGTTTATCTAGTTAGTTGTATGTCTATGTTTGGTTAATTGGGGTGGACTTCCAATTGAAGGCAGCTGTGTGGTGTTGCCTTTGATTGGAAGTCCTATATTAGTTGGGTGTGTTTGTTTGTTTAATTGTGGGAGATTGTTTCGTGTTTAGCTTAGGTAAGCCTAACAGGACTGTCAGTTTATCGTGAGTTCGTTTTTTGTTATTTTGTATATCCATTTTGAGTTTATTAAATGTTCAAAATGAACTACATCAACTCTGCTGCATATTGGTCATCTTTTTCCGACGATGATTTCGCTATATCGTCCTCCGACGAAGAAATCCCTGACAATCGGCTTGGTTTTGGGAAGGCAGATATCCAGTCATTCAATCTCCAGATCATTGCTTAAACCCAATCTGACGTTATAAGCAATGTCCTATCTTACAAAGGCACATATCCCCTCAAGTCCCGATTCCGATCCTTCCTGACAACAGAGTAATTGCCTATCTCAATTTCTGAGTCACAAACCGATGTATCCAACCATGTCTTGTGTAAAACACAAGACACCCACCGCTGATTTGCGAACCAACAGCCGTATTTTATCAATCTTCGGTTGTAGGCTTTGTAAACCTTTCTTCCCAAAGACCTCACTAAATTCCCGATCCACTTGTAATTCGCCTCCCGCTGCATTACCATCCTCCCACTGCACCGCCTCTGGTGGTCTTTCTGCCACCATGGAGCAACCCTCCCCAGGTCTTGCTCCGTCATCCTCACCACCGTATCCCCAGTCTCTCGCCTCAGGTGGCCTCCGCACCACTGTGGATCCCCCCTTCTCTGGTGAGCTCTACATCCTAGTTACGTCCTCTGGTCCCACTCCACCTTCAATGCTCTCACACCCCGCAGGTACAGCACACCGACAGCAAAGGTATGTTTCATTGACCCCATGCCCAAAGCTCGGATCGCTGCATTTTATATGAATCTACTGTGCGCATTCCAAACATACCAGAGTTTTGCAGTTACTCTTAACCCAACATTTGCAGGAGGCGCATGGGTGCATAGGCCGTTTGATGGTGTTCGTGATAAACTGAGGTCCAGGGCATTGATGAGAGAAGGCATAGAGTTATTATAAGATCTCCACCTTTAATTTGAGTTTTCAGACTGGCCTTCGATTATCATTTTGTTTTGTGCCAAGGTGTAATGAAAGTTTGGTACGTAACATTCCTTCCAAATCCGAAGTGATGGATGCCACCAAAACTGTCGGCATTACTGAGAAGTTGCTGAGAATTTACTGTTCTTTCATCTAGATTGCAGATCCAATTATTTCCAGTGGTTTAAAACAAGCATATAAAATAAAAGTGCTCAGGAGTCTATGCTGAACTTGCGGGTCGCCGTCTTGTGTGTGTGTGTGGATCCAGGTGTGAGGGGTTTGTTGTGATCCTGGGTTTATTGTATTTGGCTATATGAGAGACAAAAGACCTGGTGATTTTGATCAAGTAGAGTCCTTTGTCAATTGTGGGACAAAGATGTGTTATGCCCTTGATCAGTGGTAGTGTATTAGGCTATTTGGTGAGCCAAAGGTCTATTGTGACTTTTGAACAAGTTTGTGGGGTAGAGAGGAAGGGGATTCATTGAGCATGTTGAAACAGTTTTGGTGCTGAGGGTCTGGTTTTGGTTGGGGTGTGTGCTCCTTTGGTTGTGGGTTTTAGTTATTTTAATCTGTTTCACCAGTTTAATTGAAGGTAAAAAAGGGGGGTGATTTATAAGGGGGGAGGAGGTGGGACACACACACACACATAATTATATTCACTGATGCTGCAGTTTTCTAGAATGAACAATTACATTTTACATCCTAGATATTAGTGGTGGGCACAAATGTAGCTATTTCAATATGATATTGATGTGAGCAAGGCATATCGTGATATCGAATTTCTCTGAGCTCTATACCGCATTGGTAATTCAAACACATACAATTATATTTATTGAATTCCCCATTCAATACTGTTGTTTCAAAAAGTAGCACTCGATCAAAACACAAAGCTACGTATACAAGCATGTTACGATCAATATAATTACTTCTCAATGTGTACATTTTAAAGGTGGGCTCCAATATCGCAGTTTCAATATGGTGTTGATCTCAACAAGGCATATTGTGATATCAGTATCCTTGCTGTTAACCTACACTATATATTACATGACTGTTCCTGTAAGCACACATCTCTTTCACAGACCTCAAAGGATCTTAACTTAGCATACTTGTATTCAAACTGGTTAGGGGAAAGGCCCAAAGAGCATTCCAGTGGGGAATCAACAAGTAGTTGTCTGGACATCACAGAGCCTCGGAAGTAACTTTTTTTTCTCACTTTGGTGCAATTTTCACAGGTACAGTACGTGGTACATATTCACAACTCTAAGCCCAAAAGTCTAAACAGATCAAAATGGTTCATGTTTCAAAACTCAATTGACTGAGTTCAGAAAACAAATTCACAAAGTCACTTGTTCACTGCACCAAATCAATCTTTCAAATCACTCTTTGGATATCTGATTTTCAAAATTCAGTATTAACTTTACTTTTGACATGATTGCCTTGTCATGTTAACAAAACTGATAACTACTGTACCAAAATGATGTAGTGCCTAGTTAACGTATTTAACTGCTGAACACCGTACATGTCTATATTTTATATCTCATAAATGTATCAAATTGACATCAATTTATGTTTGAATGTAAAACCAAATCATATATGGATGTGGCTACACTACATCATAATTCTCCTTCAGCCAGTGTCCTTCAATAAGACAAAGTGGAAAGAGTCACTATGCGCTACTATTTGGAATTATAGTGTAATGCACAATGCACACCTGAAATAACTGTGTTTTTTATATATATATATATATATATATTCCACTCATTATCTGAATTTTATTGATACACATGATTTTCTTGTCATTTGTTAACAATACAATTAATTATCACTTAATCAAACAGCTCAAAACTGGTAACTACTGAACCAAAACTATGTAGTGCCTAGTTAACGTATATAGTTTGATAACGGCTGAGCAGAGTAAATGCCTATATTTTTACCTCATAAATGTATCAATTTAGCATCAATTTATGTTGGAAGTGAAAAACAAATCAAATCAAATTTTATTTGTCACCTACACATTGTTAGCAGGTGTTAATGCGAGTGTAGCGAAATGCTTGTGCTTCTAGTTCTGACCATGCAGTAATATCTAACAAGTAATCTAACCTAACAATTTCACAACAACTACCTTATGTGCAAGTGTAAAGGAATTAATAAGAATATGTACATAAAAATATATAAATGAGTGATGGCCGAACGGCATAGGCAAGATGCAGTAGATGGTATAGAGTACAGTATATACATATGAGATGAGTAATATAGGCTATGTAAACATTATATAAAGTGGCATTGTTTAAAGTGGCTAGTGATACATTTATTACATATATGGATGTGTCTGTAAATACTACATAGGACATTGTGGAAAGATTCACTATGTGCTACCATTTGTAATTATAGTGTAAAATGCACTGCTGAAATACCTGGGTTATATATAACAAGAGATTCCACTCATTATCTGAATGTCAATGATACAATTTTGCCTGTCTCTGCAGTGAGTGTATCAGTTGACACGTCCCAGTAAAAAAAGAAGGTGATCTTGTACCATGTTGGGTAACACTTTACTTGACACCCAGTCATAACACGTTATGACATGGTCATAACCATGTCATAATATGCCATAACAGCTGACATAACTTGTCATAACCTTCCATAATATGGTCATAACACTGTCATGACACATATATTTAGACCTCTTGTGTTATTTCGATATTGTTATTTTATAGCTGGTTATGACACCTACATAAGATTGTCAAAACCCACAAAATCCACCACGCTAGTTATTTTATGGCTGGTTATGATACCTACATAAGATGGTCAAAACCCACCACGCTAGTTATTTTATGGCTGGTTATGACACCTACATAACGCAAAAAAACTACCACACAAGGCAAAACATTCCATTACACCATAGTTTACTTGTCAACAGTATTTTTATGTTATTAAGTAACATTTTCAGAAATTGACCATATTAAATTAATTGCGCACACATTGATGTCAGACATGTATCTACCCCAATGCTCTCTTGCTGATGACTGGGATGAATGCATGGGCAGATTTCAGGAGCAGGACAAGACGTGATAGGTGTATCTGGCTTACATGATTCTGATGGTTATAATGCTTCTTGACGGTGTCATAAAGTGTATTTTCTTAGTCCAAGTAAAGTGACACAGGATGGTCATAATGCTTCTTGACAGTGTCATAAAGTATATTTTATAGAAGTTCTTTAAAATAAGATGAAAAAAACATGACTGTATATTATTCAACACAACAGCAATAACAAAGGATTTAAGAAGCAAACCTTCAAACGAAAGGAAACTTCTTGGCAGGGAAAAAAACACATTTGAAAAATGTGGGTTTTGACACCATGGCACCATCATAGGATGCCACCCCAAGTCAGTTCGTCAAATATCTGCCCTGCTAGAGCTGCCCCTGGTCAAATGTAAGTGCACCTAAGAGCAACAATGGCTCAGCCGTGAAGTGGTAGGCCACACAAGCTGACAGAAGGGATAGCCGAGTACTGAAGAGCGTAACGCATAAAGAATGTCTGTCCTCGGTTGCAACACTCACTACTGAGTTCCAAACTGCCTCTGGAAGCAACATCAGCACAAGAACTGCTTGTCGGGAGCTTCAGGAAATGGGTTTGCAGCCGCACACAAGCCGAAGATCACCATGCGCAATGCCAAGCGTCGGCTGGAGTGGTGTAAAGCGCGTCACCATTGGAGCAGTGGAAACGTTCTCTGGAGTGACGAATCACGCTTCACCATCTGGCAGTCCGATGGACGAATCTGTGTTTGGCGGATGCCAGGAGAATGCTACCTGCCCCAGTGCATAGTTCTAACTGTAAAGTTTGGTGGAGGAGTAATAATGGTCTGCGGCTGTTTTTCATGGTTTGGGCTAGGCCCCTTAGTTCCAGTCATATCAAAGGTGTTTGATGGGGTTGAGGTCATTCTAGACAATTCTGTGCTTCCAACTTTGTGGCAACAGTTTGGGCAAGACCCTTTCCTGTTTCAGCATGACACTGCCCCTTTCCACAAAGCCAGGTCCATGCAGAAATGGCTTGTCGAGATTAGTGTGGAAGAACTGACCTGCACAGAGCCCTGACCTCAACCCCATCAAACACCTTTGCGATGAATTGGAACGCTGACTGCGAGCCAGGCCTAATCGCCCAACATCAGTGCCCGACCCCATTAATGCTCTTGTGGCTGAATGGAAGCAAGTCTCCGCAGCAATATTCCAACATCTAGTGGAAAGCCTTCCCAGAAGAGTGGAGACTGGTATGGCAACAAAGGAGGGACCAACTCCATATAAATGCCCATGATCTGGAATGAGATGTTCGACGAGCAGGTGTCCACATACTTTTGGTCATATAGTGAATCTCTAGCTTAAACTGAGGGATTTTGATGGGTATTTGTGTTATGTAATTTAGATTGATGCACTGGTGAGTCAATAGACTCTAGGGGGTTGACACAAGCTCTGCCTCCTCTCCAATCCAAGCAGCGCTTCAATATAGCCTAAATATTTATCATTTCACTTTTTAAGTGTATTACCTTTTATATGTGGCATTAACACAATAAGTCACAGTGTTTTAATATGATTAGGCTACTTCAAAATTATCCTGTGGGCATGCACACGTTCATCCAAAATATAATTCCAACATCTTCAAAATGTCTTGACATTAACCAGGTCTCCATCCAACCTTTATATGCATGTAAAGTAGCTGACATGTCTGATGAAAAAGTCACCACATCATGGGAAAGCATGCCGTTTATTAGGCTACAAATAAGTTGTGATGAACGTTACAGAGTGGTCAAAGTGCAGAGTGATGAGGTTGATGCTCTTTTAAAAAAATATTGAGGATCTTATTCTGGTGACATGCAGTGGTGTAAAGTACTTAATTAAAAATACTTCAAAGTACTACTTAAGTCGTTTTTATGGGTGTCTGTACTTTACTATTTATAGTTTTGACAACTTTCACTTTTACTTCACTACATTCCTAAAGAAAATAATGTACTTTTTACTCCGTACATTTTTCCATGACACGCAAAAGTACTTATTGAATGCTTAGCAGGACAGGAAAATTCCTGCACTTATCAAGAGAACACGTGGCCATCTCTACTGCCTCTGTTCTGGTGGACTCACTAAACACACAGGCTTCATTTGTAAATTATGTCTGAGTGTCGGAGTGTGCCCCTGGCTATCTGTAAATTGTGGAATATAAGACATTTTAAATGATTTAAACTTTTTCTTTTTCTTTTCATACTTTATATATATATTATATATACATTTTATATTTTAGCAATTACATTTACTTTTGATACTTAAGTACACTACTGGTCAAAAGTTTTAGAACACCTACTCATTCAAGGGTTTTTCTTTATTTTTAGTATTTTCTACATTGTAGAATAATATTGAAGACATCAAAACTATGAAATAACACATATGGAATCAAGTAGTAACCAAAAAAGTGTTAAACAAATCAAAATATATTTTCTATTTGAGATTCTTCAAATAGCCACCCTTTGCCTTGATGACAGCTTTGCACACTCTTGGCATTCTCTCAACCAGGTAGCCACCTGGAATGCATTTCAATTAACAGGTGTGCCTTCTTAAAAGTTAATTTGTGGATTTGAGCCAATCAGTGACAAGGTAGGGGGGGTGTACAGAAGATGGCCCTATTTGGTGAAAGGCCAAGTCCATATTATGGCAAGAACAGCTGAAATAAGCAAAGAGAAATGACAGTCCATCATTACTTTAAGACATGAAGGTCAGTCAATAAGGAACATTTAAAGAACTTTGAAAGTTTCTTGAAGTGCAGTCGCAAAAGCCATCAAGCGTTATGATGAAACTGTCTCTCATGAGGACAGCCACAGGAATGGAAGACCCAGAGTTACCTCCGCTGCAGAGAATAAGTTCATTAGAGTTACCAGCCAGTTCAATTAACCTGTTTAGGATAGGGGGCAGTATTTTCACGGCCGGATAAAAAACGTACCCGATTTAATCTGGTTATTACTCCTGCTCAGAAACTAGAATATGCATATAATTATTTTATTTGGATAGAAAACACCCTAAAGTTTCTAAAACTGTTTGAATGGTGTCTGTGAGTATAACAGAACTCATATGGCAGGCCAAAACCTGAGAAGATTCTATACAGGAAGTGCCCTGTCTGACCATTTCTTGTCCTTCTATAGCCTCTTTATGGAAAATAGAGGATCTCTGCTGTAACATGACATTTTCGAAGGCTCCCATAGGCTCTCAGAAGGCGCCAGAACGGGGAATGATGACTCTGCAGTCCCTGGGCGAAAAACAGTAGAGCTTTTTGAAAGTGGTCGTTCTGAGAACAATGACACGGGTGCGCGCGTGCATGTGAAGACTCCATTTTCTATTTTCAGTGTTTGAACGAAAACAAGGTCTCCCGGTCAGAATATTATCGCTATTTTACGAGAAAAATCACATAAAAATGTATTTTAAACAGCGTTTGACATGCTTCGAAGTACGGTAATGGAATATTTAGAATTTTTTTTGTCACGATACGCGCCGGCGCGTCACCCTTCGGATAGTGTCTTGAACGCAAGAACAAAACGCAGCTATTTGGATATAACTATGGATTATTTGGAACCAAAACAACATTGGGTGTTGAAGTAGAAGTCCTGGGAGTGCATTCTGACTAAGAACAGCAAAGGTAATCCAATTTTTCTTATAGTAAATCTGAGTTTGGTGAGTGCCAAACTTGGTGGGTGTCAAAATAGCTAGCCATGATGGCTGGGCTATCTACTCAGAATATTGCAAAATGTGCTTTCACCGAAAATATATTTCAAAATCAGACACCGCGATTGCATAAAGGAGTGCTGTATCTATAATTCTTTAAATAATTGTTATGTTTTTTGTGAACGTTTATCGTGAGTAATTTAGTAAATTCACCGGAAGTTTTCGGTGGGTATGCTAGTTCTGAACGTCACATGCTAATGTAAAAAGCTAGTTTTTGATATAAATATGAACTTGATTGAACAAAACATGCATGTATTGTATAACATAATGTCCTAGGAGTGTCATCTGATGAAGATCATCAAAGGTTAGTGCTGCATTTAGCTGTGGTTTTGGTTTTTGTGACATTATATGCTAGCTTGAAAAATGGGTGTGTGATTATTTCTGGCTGGGTACTCTCCTGACATAATCTAATGTTTTGCTTTCGTTGTAAAGCCTTTTTGAAATCGGACAATGTGGTTAGATAAAGGAGAGTCTTGTCTTTAAAATGGTGTAAAATAGTCATATGTTTGAAAAATTGAAGTTTTGGGATTTTTGAGGAGTTTGTAATTTGCGCCACGCTCTACCACTGGATATTGGCGAGGCGTTCCGCTAGCGGAACATCTAGATGTAAGTTAAGAGACACATCTCAACATTAACCTGTTAGGGCTAGGGGGCAGTATTGACACGGCTGGATAAAAAACGTACCCGATTTAATCTGGTTACTACTCCTACCCAGTAACTAGAATATGCATATAATTATTGGCTTTGGATAGAAAACACTCCAAAGTTTCTAAAATTGTTTGAATGGTGTCTGTGAGTATAACAGAACTCAAATGGCAGGTCAAAACCTGAGACGATTCTGTACAGGAAGTACCCTGTCTGACCATTTCTTGGCCTTCTTTGCCATCTCTATCCATTACAAAGGATCTCTGCTGTTACGTGACACTTCCTACGGCTGCCATAGGCTCTCAGAAGGCGGCAAAAAGCTGAATCGTGGCTTTGCAGGCTCTGGCTGAAAAAAAGTAGCGCGTTTGGGTAGTGGCTGGTTACAGTACTGTGAGACTCAGGCTCGTGCCCGCGTCGACAGAATGCTTTGTTTTCTTTCCTCTGTTTACCTAAAAGGAGATTCCCGGTTGGAATATTATCGCTTTTTTACGAGAAAAATGGCATAAAAATGGATTTTAAACAGCGGTTGACATGCTTCGAAGTACGGTAATGGAATATTTAGATTTTTTTTGTCACGAATTGCGCCATGCTCGCGACCCTGATTTACCATTTCGGATAGTGTCTTGAACGCACGAACAAAACGCCGCTATTCGGATATAACGATGGATTATTTTGGACCAAACCAACATTTGTTATTGAAGTAGCAGTCCTGGGAGTGCATTCTGACGAAGACAACAAAGGTAATCAAACTTTTGTAATAGTAAATCGGAGTTTGGTCAGGGCTAAACTTGGTCGGTGTCTAAATGGCTAGCCGTGATGGCTGGGCTATCTACTGAGAATATTGCAAAATGTGCTTTCACCGAAAGCTATTTTAAAATCGGACACCTCGATTGCACAAAGAAGTTCTGTATCTATAATTTTTTTAATAATTGTTATGTTTTTTGTGAACGTTTATCGTGAGTAATTTAGTAAATTCACCGGAGGTTTGCTAGTTCTGAACGTCACATGCTAATGTAAAAAGCTGGTTTTTGATATAAATATGAACTTGATTGAACAAAACATGCATGTATTGTATAACATAATGTCCTAGGGTTGTCATCTGATGAAGATCATCAAAGGTTAGTGCTGCATTTAACTGTCTTCTGGGTTTTTGTGACATTATATGCTAGCTTGAAAAATGGGTGTCTGATTATTTCTGGCTGGGTACTCTGCTGACATATCTAATGTTTTGCTTTCGTTGTAAAGCCTTTTTGAAATCGGACAGTGTGGTTAGATTAACGAGAGTCTTGTCTTTAAAATGCTGTAAAATAGTCATATGTTTGAGAAATTGAAGTAATAGCATTTCTAAGGTATTTGAAAATCGCGCCACTGGATTAGACTGGCTGTTGCGTAGGTGGGACGAATTCGTCCCGCCTAGCCCAGAGAGGTTAACTGTTCAGAAGAGACGGTGTGAATCAGGCCTTCATGGTCGAATTTCTGCAAAGAAACCACTACTAATGGACACCAATAGGAAGAAGAGACCTGCTTGGGCCAAGAAACATGAACAATGGACATTAGACCCGTGTGAATTTGTCCTTTGGTCTGGAGTCCAAATTGAAGAGTTTTGGTTCCTACCGCCGTGTATTCGTGAGACGCGGAGTGGGTAAACGGATGATCTCTGTATGTGTATTTCCCACTGTAAAGCATGGAGGAGGAGGTGTTATGGTGTGGGGATGCTTTGCTGGTGACACTGTCTGTGATTTATTTAGAATTCAAGGCACACTTAACCAGCATGGCTACCACAGCATTCTGCAGTGATACGCCATCCCATCTGGTTTGGGCTTAGTGGGACTATCATTTGTTTTTCAACAGGACAATGACCCAACACACCTTCAGGCTGTTTAAGGGCTATTTTACCAAGAAGGAGCGTGATGGAGTGCTGTATCAGATGACCTGGCCTCCACAGTCCCCCGACCTCAACCAACGTGAGATGGTTTGGGATAAGTCGGACCGCACAGTGAAGGAAAAGCAGCCAACAAGTGCACATTATATGTGGGAACTCCTTCAAGTGTGTTGGAAAAGCATTCCAGGTGAAGCTGGTTGAGAGAATGCCAAGAGTGTGCAAAGCTGTCATCAAGGTAAAGGGTGGCTATTTGAAGAATCTCAAATATACAACCTTGAATGAGTAGGTGTTCTAAAACTTTTGATTTGTAGTGTACTTAAGTATCAAAAGTAAATTGCTAAAATATACTTAAGTGTGAAAACAAAAATAAAAATAAATAAATCATTTAAAATGTCTTTTATTACACAATTTACAGTTAGCCAGGGGCACACTCCAACACTCAGACATACTTTACCGGTACTGTATCTCTACAAAAACTGCACATCGATCTCACAGAAAAACAAACAAATGAAATAGAATTAAAATAATTGAACAGAAAAATAACAACAATTTTGGTTAATCGCTTAGCACTACCCCAACATTTGCTTGATACCGGAATTTCTGGGATAGTAAATTCCCAAGTATGCATTTATAGGTTTCTGGAAATTTCCGGACAGTGCACGTAACGTTCTCAACTGCCACAGTTGTGTGACTCTCTACCTTATGTGTTGGATGAGAAGCCCAGTGAAAAGAAGCTAACTCTGTGTCTTCTTATTTATCCTGTTTTTAGCTTTCTAACATTTATAATCACTGTTTCGTTTTCAAAATCTAGAGATAACATGTTTATCTAAACTGTGATGAGTTTTCTGGTCATTTTGATGTATAATTGAAGTGTTTTGACCGAGTGAAAAAAAAGAAGAGTTTTTCTCATTCATGTGAGTGTAGCCAAGCTAAGCTAGCTAACTTTGTATGTAAGTTAATGAGAACAAGATAGTGTCTCAGATTATTTTTATTTCTGTTATAAACATTTGTACATATGAGCAACACTAATGATATGTAGAAGTTTACTAACCATGAAATTTGTATCTAACATTGCATGCTAATTGCTAACCACTAATGTTGCTCCAAACTAGCTAGCCAACATTTCTCTACACTAAATAGCTACTTTTATCTTATGTTGTTGTTGACTAAATGTTCATGGGTTTTTGTTACATTTAATACACAGGCCTCTTCTATAATTTGTTTGTACTGTTGTACAAACTGTTGTTGCCCATAAAATGCATGGGTGTATATTTAGTGGCTTTGCACGCCACCATCTTTAGTGATAAACTAGCTAACACTAGCTAAGTAACTAGCTAGCTAACTAACCTGGTTCAAACCTTGATGTTTCATACATACACATCTAGAAAGACATTCATTTTGACAAAGGCAATTACCTAGTAAAGTAGATTCTTCAAGAGATTGTTGAATTGAGTTGTAACACTTACACAAATGGAACACTTTTGCATTCTCTCTGACACACATATTTACCTCCCAGCACAATGTGTCTGTGCGATGTCAAAGAGCACAAACACGTCACTGGATGTTAATGATGTACTTTATTTTCTCTGGTCATTCAAACACTGAAAAAGAGTGATACTCTCAAAGGTATGTTTAATGCTCTTTTTACCTACGATAGCAAGGCTCTGCGCTGGTGGCCTGGTCACCAAAACAACATCAAATGAACCTTGTGCTTATATCCATTGCAGGTACTTGTGCCACCTATTACGAGACTGTGAGGAGGGAATATCTCTCAGGTTTACCTGACAACATAGGGGACACGATCTTAGAGAACAATGCAAAGAAGGGTCGCCAGAGGAGAAAACAGGTAAGCCATTTTGTAAAAGTAGTTTCTGTGTAACACTAGGTTTATTACTCCTGTATTACTACTACTGGTCCTTGGAATACAAAGTGCATGCATGGCCCTATTACATGTTTCAAGTTATACTGTACATTTGAGTCTAGAAGAGTAGAATGAAAACAGAGTTAAATTCCACCCACCTGGTCTAGAGTTGCTGCTATAGCCTCCGTAGTACCATTAGTCACTACCTTCTGTACTACTCTCTGGTCACTTTAATAATGGAACACTAGTCACTATAATAATGTTTACATACTGCTTTACTCATTTCATATGTATATACTGTATTCTATTCTACTGTATTTTAGTCAATGCCACTCTGACATTGCTCGTCCTAATATTTATATATTTCTTAATTCCATTATTTTACTTTTAGATATCTGTGTATTGTTGTGAATTGTTAGATATTACTGCACTGTTGGAGCTAGGAACACAAGCATTTCGCTACACCCGCATTGACATCTGCTAAATATGTGTATGTGACCAATAACATTTTATTTTATTTGTTGGAACACTAATTGCCATTGTATCAGAATTGTATTGACTGTTTTACTGAAAATAAAAGTAGTCATGAGCTTGATGCACGTTTTGGCAAAAATTTAAAACATTTTAAACAAAAATTCCAAGTGTCCCACTGTAGTCCACATGCCTGCAGCTCTGTGCACTGACAGTATCACATGCAAAACTAGTAGCACGTTTGATTATAATGACCTTTGAGTATGTGTTTGTGGGTGATACATCAAGTGCATGTAGCCAAATATCTCCGTAATTTCACAAGATATCAAAAACTGTTTGGGGTAACTCCAATCAGGTAAGTGATAAATGTCAAAGGTTGGAAATCCCCTTTACTATCTTTCAATCTGGGGTTGGTGGGGTAAAGTTAAGATTTGATATGAATTATATGAATATGCATGACTTGAGACTGATGCATTTGTTTACTGTGTTCTATTGGTTCTAGATGCACGGTTGAGAGTGCTTGCAGAGGGTGAGAGAGACATTTGGAGAGGAGTTATGGTGGGCCTGATGAGCAATGAGGAGGATGGCCTGCCAAACGATAAACCAGTGTGGTTAGTCAAGCCCCTCAACTTCCGGATTGAAGTGCTCACTGCCCTTAGTCAAAAACTACAGAGCTGCTTGGAGAGAGATCAGAGCTACATGGCGAGCCACACCACACGGATCATGTCTGGGGAGTTTTCATCAAGGCAACCTATATCCCATGAACCCATCAACACTATACCACCCGCAATGGAGGCTTGCGCTGGGCCAAGTTGGATGACACCTGTGCTTGATTCTTTTGTTGATTTTCACATTTTTAATAGGCTCTTTCATGTTCCTCCATATGAGGTATACCCCCCACCCCCCTTTAACCCATGTTAGCAGGTAAGCACCAAATTCAAAATTCAAAAATGTATGAAAGTGTTTTCAAAAGAATTGAGCTAAGTACTGGCAGGAGTCGTCCAGCTTGGCCCAGGGCTAGACTCCATAGGGGTTACTTTAGTTTCAGGCCCTGCTTAGCCTAAATTAAGATGCTATTACATGCTTTCTCCTGATCTACAGAAATGAATTGTCATCCTTCAATAAGTGTATTTGTGTGTTTTATTCAAGGAACTAAGAGTTGTTTTAGTATGGCGATGTCGTGAGGTGCTGGAAAAAAACTTGATACTGGTGCTTGAATTGTATTTCTGAAAATCTGTTGGAACCCTGATCTATGATACTATTAATAATACAAATAATTTAATTCATTCATTCCTAATTCACTGTAATTCATTCATTCATTTAATAATTAATTTTGTTTTTAATATACCGGTGACAGCCACTAAGGAAAGCTAGCAATAACTAGCATTAGCATTCAGTGGGGCAAATAATTATGCACAACCTTGACAAAGTGCACAGCCATTTACTGACATTTATGGGCGAGACGTGGGCAAACGTGTTTTGTCCTATATTTATTTTATAATTTTTTTTATCCCAGCCCCCGTCCCCGCAGGAGGCCTTTTACCTTTTGTCATTGTAAATAACAATTTGTCTAGTTAACTAAAGGTTAAATAAAAAATAAAAATACATTGAAATGGATGGAGATGTATTGCAACTGTCGTGTCTTTGGGGTACCATTACACTGAAGATATGTTTATCAATTAGCTCCCTGTAATTATTATCACGCAATTAAACTGATTAATCGTTTAATTGTAATTAACTAGGAGATCGGGGCACCAAGGAGAATATTCAGATTACAAAGCTATAATTTTCCTAATATAACTTTCCTGTACTATAATATTATATTCTATTATAGTATAGGCCGATTATCTTCTGGTTTAAATGGTGTATTTTACCTCTAGTCCAGTCTCATTCCAAACGTCGTAAATTGTTGTATCCGCACGAACCCAGTCTTTACTAAAATCATCCATACATCAATTGTCTTAACCTGTTAGGGCTAGGGGGCAGTATTGACACGGCTGGATAAAAAACATACCCGATTTAATCTGGTTACCACTCCTACCCAGTAACTAGAATATGCATATACTTATTACATATGGATAGAAAACACCCTACATTTTCTAAAACTGTTTGAATGGTGTCTGTGAGTATAACAGAACTCAAATGGCAGGTCAAAACCTGAGAGATTCCTTTACAGGAAGTGGCCTGTCTGACCATTTCTTGAACTTCTTTTCCATCTCTATCATTTACTAAGGATCTCTGCTCTAACGTGACACTTCCCACGTTGTCCATAGGCGCTCAGAGCCCGGGAAAAAACAGAATGTCGTCATTCCAGCCCAGGCTGAAACACATTATCGCCTTTCTCAAGTGGCCGATCAAGGGACACTGGCCTTATGCGCGTGACCCCGACCGCCCCCGCCTTTGGGATTTTTTCCTCTGTTTGCCGAAAAGGAGATTCCCTGTCGGAATATTATCGCTTTTCTACGAGAAAAGTGTCGTAAAAATTGATTTTAAACAGCGGTTGACATGCTTCGAAGTACGGTAATGGAATATTTAGAATTTTATTGTCACGAATTGCGCCATGCGCGCGACACTTCTTTACTATTTCGGATAGTGTCTGGAACGCACGAACAAAACGCCGCTATTCGGATATAACGATGGATTATTTTGGACCAAACCAACATTTGTTATTGAAGTAGCAGTCCTGGGTGTGCATTCTGACGAAGACAACAAAAGGTAATCAAACTTTTATAATAGTAAATATGATTATGGTGAGTGCTAAACTTGCCGGGTGTCTAAATAGCGAGCCCGTGATGCCTGGGCTATGTACTTAGAATATTGCAAAATGTGCTTTCACCAAAAAGCTATTTTAAAATCGGACATATCGAGTGCATAGAGGAGGTCTGTATCTATAATTCTTAAAATAATTGTTATGCTTTTTGTGAACGTTTATCGTGAGTAATTTAGTAAAATGTTAGCGAATTCCCCGGAAGTTTGCTAGTTCTGAACGTCACATGCTAATGTAAAAAGCTGGTTTTTGATATAAATATGAACTTGATTGAACAAAACATGCATGTATTGTATAACATAATGTCCTAGGGTTGTCATCTGATGAAGATCATCAAAGGTGAGTGCTGCATTTAGCTGTCTTCTGGGTTTTGGTGACATTATATGCTGGCTTGAAAAATGGGTGTCTGATTATTTCTGGCTTGGTACTCTGCTGACATAATCTAATGTTTTGCTTTCGTTGTAAAGCCTTTTTGAAATCGGACAGTGTGGTTAGATTAACGAGAGTCTTGTCTTTAAATGGCTGTAAAATAGTCATATGTTTGAGAAATTGAAGTAATAGGATTTTTAAGGTTTTGAAAATCGCGCCACAGGCTGGCAGTGGCTGTTACGTAGGTGGGACGCAAGCGTCCCACCTACCCCATAGAGGTTAAAATCATTTATTTACTACACTAAGTAATTAACAGAAAAACATACAAACAGTAATTATCGTCACAAAGGATTGGTAGAGGAATGTGCCCTTGTGGGCTAAACAGGCAGGTTGGCCTGTTGAACAATGGGTCATAAACGGTCAACTGAGAAGTTGCACAGAGTTCATTAATATTAACCATTGACAATTGAAGGCTCACTCATTCGGGAACAATTGCAATCAATATATATTTACGCTCAGTGTGTTCTGTTGGGGAGTTTTGTCCGCGTTCTCTCTCTCGGTTAGAATGTATCTTTCAGAGCGACATTCATTAATGTCGTCATAGAATGGTTGTTTCGTTGGTCTTCGCGTTCGATGATATAATTTACTTAGCTGCAGACTAATAATTAATATCAAAGACTTGTTCTTATTCTGTCAGTATCAATAGTCTAAAAGTTAACCACGTGGTATAGTTCACTTTCAGTAGAATACTTGGATGGTCAACCTATTGGCCCACTTCTCGCAATGGAGTGGGGGCCTGGTCTGGGGAAATGTAAATCAGGGGGTGTTTTATAGTGCCCATAGAACAGGCTTGTCAAATGACGCCTGGTCCTGTATGGGTCCCTGGGGGCGTGCCTATGACTGAGTTAGATTTGGTTACAGAAATACAATTCTATCACATTACATCAGTACAATAGCATCTCAATGTCTTACAAAAGCTTTATCCTTATTAATACATTCCATACACCCATATGATGCAAGTCTTAAGCTGAGTCTATTATATAAACAGTTTTATGGTAATATGGCTATATTGTCTCTTCTGAGTATCACAAAATTGTACCAAGCGGATCAGTTCGTAGCTGGATTCTTCACCAATCTTCCATACCTTCTCCAGAACACAAAATGTCGCTTGGCTCTCCAATTCTATGAGTTGGAAGAATTTCCTGTGTCTCTCTATGGGCCATGTGGCCAGAGACTCTCCTGGAATTTTAGAGTTTTTACGACCCTTTACACACAGGGTGGATTGGGGGGAAGGTAGGGGGTGGAGGTGCAAAAGGGAGGGGTCAACTGTCCTCCCTGTACCAAAAGAGGCCAACGTCATGACACAACCGATGTCAAAGGTGTGCACTGGAATTTCAAGATGTGTCCTGGTAAGTGGGTGGACGTTTACTGAACCGTTTTCGGACATATACATGTCCGTGCATGCCCGCACACAAAAGTTATCCATTATCAAAGATTTATGGTACGTGTGCTGGGCCGAATATTACTGGACATGAGTGAGCAAATTTACAGAAATGGTAGGTTTTCCGACTTGTGAACTGGAGTGTTTGACCCGTAAATTTACCTTTTTATGCAGTGAATACTTGTTAATACTTGTTTTCAAATGTTATCCAAGATGATTAAAAGCATATTAATCTAGTCCAAAACGGTTTACAATCGCTCACTACCACTTCACTTTCACAAAATACACTGGCAAAAACTACATCATTATCACTTTCTTAATTGGTTAATCTTAGGGTGTTTTGTCACCAAAGCCCCATATACTACCCACCACTGCGACCTGTACGCTCTCGTTGGCTGGCCCTCGCTTCATACTCATTGCCAAACCCACTGGCTCCAAGTCATCTACAAGTCTCTGCTAGGTAAAGCCCCGCCTTATCTCAGCTCACTAGTCACCATAGCAGCACCCACCCACAGCACGCGCTCCAGCAGGTATATCTCACTGGTCACCCCCAAAGCCAATTATTCCTTTGGCCGCCTTTCCTTCCAGTTCTCTGCTGCCAATGACTGGAATTAACTGCAAAAATCACTGAAGCTGGAGCGTCATATCTCCCTCACTAGCTTTAAGCACCAGCTGTCAGAGCAGCTCACAGATCACTGCACCTGTACATAGCCCATCTGTAAATAGCCCATCCAACTACCTCATCCCCATACTGTATTTTTTTTTATTTATCTTGCTCCTTTGCACCCCAGTATCTCTACTTGCACATTCATCTTCTGCACATCTACCATTACAGTGTTTAATTGCTATATTGTAATTACTTCGCCACCATGGCCTATTTATTGCCTTACCTCCCTTATCCTACCTCATTTGCACATGCTGTATATATACTTTTTCTACTGTATTATTGACTGTATGTTTGTTTATTCCATGTGTAACTCTGTGTTGTATGTGTCGAACTGCTTTGCTTTATCTTGGCCAGGTCGCAGTTGCAAATGAGAACCTGTTCTCAACTAGCCTACCTGGTTAAATAAAGGTGAAATAAAATAAAAAAATTAAGATATGGATTTTGTTTGTAGCATGTGTTACAGTTACATTTTTTTGGAAGGATTTGTTTTGAACATGCTTTAATTTATGTATCTATTTTATTTTCATTCACAGGTTGAATGTCAGTAACAAGTAATATTGTCAATGATGTGCGTACTGGGAGTGCAGTCAGGTGCAGGAGAGCAGAGAGTTGTGAACAGGCACACACTTTATTGAGGCAGGAGAAACCATCAGACAGACGCCACTGCATCAAAACCTCCAACCAATTGGCAAAAGTGCAAAAACGCGCAAACAGTCACAATAATATTGTTCAAACAAATAAACATGCCTCGTGATAAAACACGGAACAAACGAACACCAGTCTAGCGCATCAAAATTGACAGGTAACACAAAACAATTTCACACAAAGACATGAGGGGGAAAAGAGGAATAAATACATGTAGTGTGATTGGGGAATGAATACCAGGTGTGCAGGGAACAAGACAAAACAAATGGATAAATGAAAAATGGAGCGGCGATGGCTAGAAAGCCGGTGACGTCGACCGCCGCCCGAACAAGGAGAGGAGCCGACTGTCACGTCCTGACCAGTAAAGGGGTCATTTTGTTATTGTAGTTGGTCAGGACATGGCAGGGGTGTGTTTGTTTTGTGTGTTTTGGGGTTTTTGGTTAATGTTCTATGTTTTCTATTTCTATGTGGGTTTTCTAGTTTGTCTATTTCTATGTTAGTTTTGGGAACGACCTCCAATTAGAAGCAGCTGGTTGTCGTTGCTTCTAATTGGAGGCCATATTTAAGTGGGTTTATTTTCTCTTGTGTTTGTGGGTGGTTGTTTCTTTGTATAGCTGTGTAGCCTTACAGGACTGTCGTTTGTTTTGTTTAGTGTTCACGTTTAAAAAGTATAAGTATGGACACTTACTACACTGCGTATTGGTCCGATATTTCTTACTCCTCAGAAGACGAAGATTATGACACCGACATCGGAGGAAGTCATGACAAATATAATTGTGTTGTATAACTTTACAATGTGCAGCTACATTAAACACCACATAGCTTTACAGGAATCAGTTCCTAATCTACTGAAACTTCTTTATGGTCAACTAGTTTTATTTAAACATTCTAACTTACCCCCAGTGTCTTAGTACTAGGTTTTCCATACAACATCTTGGGAATACTTTTTACTCACCCTTGGATTTTGAATTTATTTTGACAGTGAAGCTAAAACGTCGAATTTGGCTATTTTGACAAGTTGGCTATTTTTGTTTTGAGATTAAATATTTCATACATAGCTCCTTTACCGTTTAGAAATTAATGCACTTTAAGTATCTAGATCCACCATTTGACAGTATTTGGACAAATTCATATCAAGTCCCATATTCTTAGCAAGCAATGTCTACACTGAGTGTACCAAACATTGGGAACACACCTTAGAGAAGGTGATACTCGCGACTGGTGACTTGCAGGCGCTGAGGTCCAGCATGAGGACGCAATACATTGTTTGGATGGATGGCCAAATATTTGCATCTCACAGGAGAGAGTCACACCTTATCTGTTGCAATCTCAGGGCTGAGACGTTCCCACAGAAGTCCTGGGGTCACTGACAGCAGGAGAGATGTGAAAACTGATGAAACTTGAATGGACTAAATTAGTGTTACTGTGAATTAAATTGTCATGTTTGGATTGTCTCAAGAGTTCATTAATATTGTAATTGTTATGGATTTACTGTTACAAGGAAACTGTTATTCTGTTCATCAGACAGCAGATAGTTCAAAGAGGAGCGACACGGGTGCGCCTCCTATCATTTAAATTGAGTTGATTAGATTAGAATCTGAGTGTCTTTTCCTGCCTATTGTTTTAACTAGCAAAGTGAAAAGAAATGTTAATTCAGGTTGGGTGTGAGTTTCTGCTTGAATTTGGTTAAAAGTGCAGTGTATTCATTCATACTTGTTAGCAAGCTCCTGTGTATATCACACAGAGCGTTTTTCTCTTAGCGATTATTATGAACTGAAGACACGTGGTTAACTCAACTATTTTTGAGTTACAGTCATTAACTCTGTGTTATAATGTAATGTATCATGTATTTCATGTACACTGTAACTGTTTGAGTGTTCATTCTTTCATGACTAATAAATCCTCTTAGTTGAGTTGAGTAAACGCATTCCTCGTATTACAGGGTAATGATTTGATTTACTATATGTTCATAATTTAGTAGGTCTGTTGGTAAATATAATTAGCACTACACTATGGTTGGGTTCCAACTTGACATCCCTGGTCTACTTGACTCAATAAATTATTGGTAGAACGTTGGTCACCAGGATTAGTCATTTTTATCTAGCCTCTTAATAATTGCGTAACGGATCAAGATAGACCCATGTTGATTATAGTCATACTGAGCGGTGATGCAAGGCTCACTACCTTGACTAGATTCTCCAGAGACGTTCAGGGCCTGTTGCATTTATTCACATAATAATGATTCAGATTGTTGAATGTAGATTATTTTTTTATTCAATATAATTTTCATTCAACTACTGTACATATATAACCCAGTGTCACCGTCATTGACGGTTCCTGTGCAAACACCCCCCCTTCCCCAAACTCCCCCCTATGGAGGTGGCTCTGGTTCTGGCCCTAGTCCCCAACCTCCCCAATCTGTGGGCCGTCTCTGTCGTTTCCGGACTGTGGGCCGTCTCTGTCGGTTCCGGACTGTAGGACGTCACCGGAAGCTCTAGACGGGGCACTGTTGTCAGAAGATCTTGACGGGGACTGCGCACTAAAGGCCTGGTGCGTGGGGTTGGCTTTGGAGGCGTCAGACTAGGGACGCGCACCACAGGGCTAGTGCACGGACCAGGAACAGGACGTACTGGACTGGGCAGGCGCACTAAAGGCCTGGTCCGTGGGGCTGGCTTTGGAGGTGCCGGACTAGGGACGCGCACCACGGGGCTAGTGCGAGGAGCAGGATCAGGGTAAACTGGACCCTGGAGACGCACTGGAGGTCTGGAGCATACAGCCTGCACAACCCTTCCTGGCTGAGTGCTCAACATCGCCTGGCCATACTGAGGATCTGTGTGGACAGGTAACGAGTTCAAACAGGTGCAGTTAATACAGGTAATGAGTGGAGAACAGGAGGGCTTCTTAAAGAAAAACTAACAGGTCTGTGAGAGCCGGAATTCTTACTGGTTGGTAGCTGTATCAAATACTGTCATGCAATAAAATGCAAATTCATTACTTAAAAATCATACAATGTGATTTTCTGGATTTTTGTTTTAGATTCCGTCTCTCACAGTTGAAGTGTACCTATGATAAAAAATTACAGACCTCTACATGCTTTGTAAGTAGGAAAACCTGCAAAATCGGCAGTGTATCAAATACTTGTTCTCCACCCTGTATGTGTGAAATTTCTTTGGATTTAGAATGGACCGTTATCATGCACCTGTCTCAAAACAAGGGCAAGAGAAAAATACATGTCATCTACAGTGGTTCTTCCTGTAAAAGTTGTGTCATACTGCAGCACACCTTGCGAGCTGCCACAGAATTCTATGGCACATTATTTAAGTGTCAGCCATTGTTGCCATTAATGCTATTAGTGGTAGTTTGACAACTGGAAGGCCTATTTGAGAAGCATTTGACAGTCTTCAATATTGGCTGTAGTAGAGAATTTTTTTTTTTTTTTTGTAAGAACATAATACTATATGGGATTGATTATAAGAAATTTAGCTTAATTAATTTGATAAAAATGATGGTGTTTCTATTCCAAGAAAAATTAAACTCTCAGGGTTTCCGTTAGATATATATGACGCTGTACAACGGCAAGTCAGTTAAGAACAAATTCTTATTTACTGGGCCAATTGTGCGCCGCCCTATGGGATTCCCAATCACAGCCGGATGTGATACAGCCTGGATTCGAAACAGGGACTGTAGTGATGCCTCTTGCACTGAGATGCAGTGCCTTAGACCGCTGTGCCACTTGGGAGCCATGACCAATATGACCATATATATATATATATTTTCTACTTCTGAACATTAACCGTGTGTTCTCTTCTTTTGTAGTGCTCTGTAGTTTCGACCCAATATTCATCTGACAAACAAAAAACTTTGCGTCCTGCAGGCCCAGGCATGGATCAAAGCTGGCGAGAGTATTTTTATCATTATTTATTAACAAAATCATAAAGTTGATGAAGAAGCCACATTTGCCTCGGGATCCATCCCAGTTGGTATTCTGTGGAACCATGCATTTTTTTGGTGCTGCCCATTGTTCAGACCTTTGTCCACTGATCTCCATGGATGGTTGTCGCCGTGGTTGTATGCTCTGCAGAAACACATTCACACATTTTAATACACAATTATTGATTGTATTACATAGTATGCCTACACATTGATAGGCTACGGTATATACTTTCTTTTAAAGAAAATGCACTGAAACCAAAATACCTTTAGTTTTGGTGATCCTCTTAGCTCCGCTTATTTTCAAGTCCTCTGGTGATTATAGTCCAAACCCTGGAACGGTTAGCCGCCCTGACGCCTGGGTTTGTATTGCAAATGAGGGCATAAACTGGGTCAAGACGCCAGCAGAGTAAGTAGACCTTTAAGTACAAAAACAAAGGTTACATAAATAAAAAAAGTAAAATACCTACAACACCTACGGTAGACCTACAGTATATCTAAAAATATTTTTTTAATCTCTACATGTAGGTCTCCTGATTTAAACCTGATCGAACTTGTTTGGCATCAACTGAAAACATTTATCTGTAACGATACAATTCTCCCCCTACCCTCCTTCTTGGCAAGAGTCTATTGTCCTGCAAATAACCCATGATGGGTGGATGGATGGCTTATTTTGTATTCCAATGTATTGAATGAATGTTCTATAGACAGTCATTTACCATTCTCATTCTCGGACTGGAAACATTGTTGATCTCATTTTCAAGTCCTTGTTTAAAAAATAAAGATATTTTGAGGATGATTTCATTTTCAAATAACCGAAAGTGAGTGGTTGTAATATTTCATTTCTGCCCTCCGAATTCATATTCATTATAGGCCCATGTGCACCTTCATCAGATGAACCGCAACATGTCCGCTAAATAACCAAAAGTGAGTGGTTGTAATATTTCATGTCTGCCCTCCGAATTCATATTCATTATAGGCCCATGTGCACCTTCATCAGATGAACCGCAACATGTCCGCTAAAGCGATTTAATTCATGAATGCATAAAATCAACCAATGTCAGCCTTTAAATGCTTTATTATCCAAAATGTTTAAAGTGCGTGTGGGTGACGGAGAGAATGCATTTGACTGTTAGCACTTTCAGGAGGAACAGAAAATTGCGTGTCAATTCATAAACCATGTGCCATCAAAAATCTCTTCCCAACTATTTTGCAATCTATATGGCTCTCCGACAGTTATTACATTTAGATGATTGGAGGATTCTAAATTAAAATCTAAGGGGCATTTTTCATTAGGGCAAGTCTGGAAAATGACATGCACAAGAGACGGTGGTAATATTTTTCCTTTTAGAGACTATAATAGATACAGTGAAGGAAAAAAGTATTTGATCCCCTGCTGATTTTGTACGTTTGCCCACTGACAAAGAAATGATCAGTCTATAATTTTAATGGTAGGTTTATTTGAACAGTGAGAGACAGAATAACAACCAAAAAATCCAGAAAAACGCATGTAAAAAATGTTATACATTTATTTGCATTTTAATGAGGGAAATAAGTATTTGACCCCTCTGCAAAACATGACTTAGTACTTGGTGGCAAAACCCTTGTTGGCAATCACAGAGGTCAGACGTTTCTTGTAGTTGGCCACCAGGTTTGCACACATCTCAGGAGGGATTTTGTCCCACTCCTCTTTGCAGATCTTCTCCAAGTCATTAAGGTTTCGAGGCTGACGTTTGGCAACTCGAACCTTCAGCTCCCTCCACAGATTTTCTATGGGATTAAGGTCTGGAAACTGGCTAGGCCACTCCAGGACCTTAATGTCCTTCTTCTTGAGCTACTCCTTTGTTGCCTTGGCCGTGTGTTTTTGGTCATTGTCATGCTGGAATACCCATCCACGACCCATTTTCAATGCCCTGGCTGAGGGAAGGAGGTTCTCACCCAAGAGTTGACGGTACATGTCCCCGTCCATCGTCCCTTTGATGCAGTGAAGTTGTCCTGTCCCCTTAGCGGAAAAACACCCCCAAAGCATAATGTTTCCACCTCCATGTTTGACGGTGGGGATGGTGTTCTTGGGGTCATAGGCAGCCTTCCTCCTCCTCCAAACACAGCGAGTTGAGTTGACGCCAAAGAGCTCCATTTTGGTCTCATCTGACCACAACACTTTCACCCAGTTGTCCTCTGAATCATTCAGATGTTCATTGGCAAGCTTCAGACGGGCCTGTATATGTGCTTTCTTGAGCAGGGGGACCTTGCGGGCGCTGCAGGATTTCAGTCCTTCAAGGCGTAGTGTGTTAGCAATTTTTTTCTTGGTGACTATGGTCCCAGCTGCCTTAAGACCATTTACAAGATCCCCCCGTGTAGTTCTGGGCTGATTCCTCACCGTTCTCATGATCATTGCAACTCCTGTAGCTCAGTTGGTAGAGCATGGTGTTTGCAACGCCAGGGTTGTGGGTTCGATTCCCACGGGGGGCCAGCACAGATAAAAAATTATGAAATGTATGCATTCACTACTGTAAGTCGATCTGAATAAGAGCGTCTGCTAAATGACTAAAATGTAAAATGTAAATTATTGGCTTTGGCTAGAAAACACCCTAAAGTTTCTAAAACTGTTTGAATGGTGTCTGTGAGTATAACAGAACTCAAATGGCAGGCCAAAACCTGAGAAGATTCCATGCAGGAAGTGGCCTGTCTGAGAAGTTGTGTTTCATCTTGGCTCTTTTTATTGAAGCCTGAGGATCTTTGCTCTAACGTGACACTTCCTACGGCTCCCATAGGCTCTCAGAGCCCGGGAAAAAGCTGAACGATATCGAGGCAGCCTCTGGCTGAAACACATTATCGCTTTTGGCAAGTGGCCGATCAGAGTACTATGGGCTTAGGCGCGTGCCCGAGTCGACTGAATGCTTTATTTTCTTTCGTCTGTTTACCTAAACGCAGATTCCCGGTCGGAATATTATCGCTTTTTTATGAGAAAAATGGCATAAAAATTGATTTTAAACAGCGGTTGACATGCTTCGAAGTACGGTAATGGAATATTTAGAAATTTTTTGTCACGAATTGCGCCATGCTCGTCACCCTTATTTACCCTTTCGGATAGTGTCTTGAACGCACGAACAAAACGCCGCTGTTTGGATATAACTATGGATTATTTTGAACCAAACCAACATTTGTTATTGAAGTAGAAGTCCTGGGAATGCATTCTGACGAAGACAGCAAAGGTAATAAACATTTTCTTATAGTAAATCTGACTTTGGTGAGTGCTACATTTGCTGGGTGTCTAAATAGCTAGCCCTGTGATGCCGGGCTATCTACTGAGAATATTGCAAAATGTGCTTTCACCAAAAAGCTATTTTAAAATCGGACATATCGAGTGCATAGAGGAGGTCTGTATCTATAATTCTTAAAATAATTGTTATGCTTTTTGTGAACGTTTATCGTGAGTAATTTAGTAAATTCACCGGCAGTGTTCGGTGGGAATGCTAGTCACATGCTAGTCACATGCTAATGTAAAAAGATGGTTTTTGATATAAATATGAACTTGATTGAACAAAACATGCATGTATTGTATAACATAATGTCCTAGGGTTGTCATCTGATGAAGATCATCAAAGGTTAGTGCTGCATTTAGCTGTGGTTTGGGTTTATGTGACATTATATGCTAGCTTGAAAAATGGGTGTCTGATTATTTCTGGCTGGGTACTCTGCTGACATAATCTAATGTTTTGCTTTCGTTGTAAAGCCTTTTTGAAATCGGACAGTGTGGTTAGATTAACGAGAGTCTTGTCTTTAAAATGGTGTAAAATAGTCATATATTTGAAAAATTGAAGTTTTTGCATTTTTGAGGTTTTTGAATAACGCGCCACGGGATTACACTGGCTGTTACGTAGGTGGGACGATTTGGTGCCACCTACCCTAGAGAGGTTAATAAGATTATTTCTTTCATTCAGATCTAGAATGTGTTGTTTAAGTGTTCCCTTTATTTTTTTGAGCAGTGTAGTTCAAGGACTAGATAAGTATAATTTAACCTGGAGTTTTTCCTTATTGTAGGCTACTACTTTTACCACTTTTATTCTTGAACTCTTTGGTTGTTTACTACACTTCTCACTCTGTTTAGCACATGGCCTCACACGTGAATCCTGGGTGGAGAGATGGATGGGTCTAAGGCTTAAGAGGCTGTGAACGATGCTGAATGTGTGTAGATAAAGAAGAGCTCTCCAGTAGGTGTACCAAAACATTCAAGGGCCTTTTTCTCAAAAGTGGATCGAATCCAGGTGGTGGGTCAAATACAGTGCATTCGGAAAGTATTCAGACCCTTTGACTTTTTTTTTGTTACGTTACAGCCTTCACATACTTGTGAAACAATTGCACCAAAGTGATTAAAAAAAACGAACTTCCAAGGCTCTGTGATGTCCAGTCAGGTCCTTGTTGATTCCCTGCTGGGGCAGGTATGAATGCTCTGGGGGCCTAAGCCTACCCGTAACCTGTTTGAATGCAAGGAGGTGCTCATCGACAATCAGCAGACAATTAAGTATGCTAGGTTGAGAGCCTTTGAAAATGTCTGTGAGAGAGAGATTTGTGCCTACAGGATCATTCATGTCATATATAGCGTAGGTTAATAGGAAGGATAAACTGATATCACAATATGCCTTGTTCACATTGATATCAAAAGATATCAACATCATATTGAAATAGCGATATTGGAGCCGCCCTCTAAAATGTACACATTGAGAAATCGTTTTATTGATTGTAACATGCTTGTATGCTTATCTTTGTGTTTTGCTTGAGTGCTTGTTTTTAAAACAACAGTATTGATTGGGGAATTGTATCAAATAAATATAATTGTATGTGTTAGAATTACCAATGCTGTATAGCACTCAGATACATTTGATATCACAATATGCCTTGCTCATATCGATATCAATAAATATCAACATCGTATTGAAATAGAATAATTGGTGATCTCAACTAATATCTAGGATATAAAAAAATCTAGAAAACGGATGTCTGCAGCATCAGTGAATATAATTATGTTAGTGTGTGTTTCTCTGTGTGTGTGTGTGTGTGTGTGTGTGTCTGTGTGTGTGTGTGTGTCTGTGTGTGTGTGTGTGTGTGTGTGTGTGTGTGTGTGTGTGTGTGTGTGTGTGTGTGTGTGTGTGTGTGTGTGTGTAAGAGATCATTTGTGATCTTCAAAATCGAATCTATGAATAAAATAGGATATGTTCTTAGTTCTCAAAACCAGGCAACAGCTACGAGTCCAGACAGAGCACCCCCTAATTACAAAGGGTCTTGTGATGAGCAGTCTTGTTTTAGGGTGACAGCGAATCAACAATGTTTATGCAGATTAACCCCTTGTAAAGGCTTCTGGGGCAAATCTATTGTATTTCGTGAGTGAAAAGACCTTAAAAAAGTAAACATTCCCTCCTATACCAATTCCTCTACAACTATCCCCACCTCTTTTAGGGTAAGTGGCCAAGTCACTTGCTTGTTAACAGGTAACTATGTAGGATTATGTCCTGTCAAGTGATCACAGGCAGGACTGAGTTCCTAACAAAAGCTTCACTTACCAATGTGACAGATTGTACATGTAATGATGTACTGTATGTCTTTGAACATCAGTTATTTTACATCACTGATGAAGTTACTAGAAAACACATCTGCAGCATCAGTGGACAGAAATATATTCAATGAACTTACAAAATGTGGTCTAATAATATTGAAATGTTATGTTCATATGTGTAAGAGATCCTATATGATCTACCAATAATGGTCTAATCATCTTTTAAACGTTGCATCGTAAGTACACACTCTATTCTGTAGAAATCGACCCCTAAACACATAGTTGACATCTGTGGTCAAGTCCCGGCTCCTGGGTTAGGTTCTACCTGACATTACATTATATGTTAAATAACCATGTTTCATAAATCACCCCCCCCCCCCTTTCTTGACCTTCTCTTAAACTGGTGAAACAGATGTCAATCACAGACAACCCTCACAGACCTCATTCACGCCAACATGTAGAGCAGGTATCATCAACTAGAATCAGCCACGGACCGATGTTTTGTTGAGTGGACGGTCGGGGGGCTGGAACATAATTACAAATAATTTGTAGAATGCAAATTGACCGCAAGAAGCCCAAACAGATATAATGTTTGATTAAACATAATCATTTCAAATCTTGCTTACATTTGTATATGATTACTTATCTCTTTATTATGCATGGGAATACTTAATAACACATTTCTTAAATTAAAATCAATTGGAGCTGATTTCCTGGTGTTTTTACAGTCTTTTATGTCCAACAATGAAATTAAAAAACATTTAAAACTTGTTTTTCTATTAGATTTTTTTGCCCAGAAAACTTGGGGGGCCAAATAAAACCACACACGGGCTAAATTCGGCCCGCGGGCCACCAGTTGGGGAACCCTGATATAAAGTATTAATTAATATAACTAAAACCCACAACCAAAGGTGTACACACCCCAAGCAAAACCCGACCCTCAGCACCAAAACTGTTTCAACACGCTCAACCAACCCCCTTCCTCTCCATCCCACAAATTTCACCAAATAGCCAAATACTCTACCACTGATCAAGGGCATAACACATATTTGTCCCACAATTGACCAAGGACTCTACTTGATTAAAAGCACCAAGTGTCTGTTGTCTCTCATATAGCCAAATACAATAAACCCAGGATCACTACAAACCCCTCACACCTGGGCCAGACAAACACACACACTCCATGCAGCAAAACCTACATCAAAGCCCTCCATATCAAAGTAAGCAGATCAAAGGTGTTTACACACCACACATGGCAACCACGTGGTAATCTAATTTAACTACCTAATTTCATTACCTCCTGCCACACCCCCTCAAAAATGATGAGATGCGAAATGCAGTTTGACACTTTAAACCCTACAGTAACTACTCAATTCACTACTCCCCAACACTGGATATCAACATTATCTTTACAGTGTGATTCAGGCCATTGACGTTCATCGATCACACTTGTTTTGTTGAGTCATGTATAGTCTCTGCATGTGAAGAGGTTAAAATCTACGTTCAGAGAAGTGTAGCCCTCTCACGACGACCAAGCAGGGATTATCTGATAACACGGCAGTCTGAGTTGCTAAAAATGCATTACGGCCACTTGGGTAAACAATAGCTTCAAAAACCCAATTATTAACCAGAGCAAATATATTGGATCTGTTACCAAGGCCTAATATCCCTGCTTTAGTACTGATGAGCCCACACTTTGAAAAATATTATCCCCAGCACACAGAGCATACAAAAAGGAGACATTGTTTGACAAACACTCCAAGTCCCAGTGTAATTCACATGGGGCGACTTCTTTGATGTTAATGCGGCTTGCATGTACGCCTCCATGCAGAGAGGAAACAGAGCTGGGCATGTACTTTGGCACATCATTCACTTATTTCAACTGAAAACATTTTGGACGTTTTTCATAAGAATTTGGCACCCTGTTGTGGTATTCTGGTGAGTAGCAAAACATGATTATTTACATTGACAATACGCCCTGAATGACAATCATTCAGGGCATATAATAACCTTTTACTCTGGTACCATGATGTTTCCTAATTGCAGATATTGATAAAGCAACACTATATATACAAAAGTATGTGGACACCCCTTCAAATTAGTGGATTCGGCTATTTCAGCCACACTCGTTGCTCACAGGTGTATAAAATCGAGCACACAGCTATGCAATTACCATAGACAAACATTGGCAGTAGAATGGCCTTACTGAAGAGCTCAGTGACTTTCAACGTGGCACCGTCATAGGATGCCACCTTTCCAACAAGTCAGTTCGTCAAATGTCTGCCCTTCTAGAGCTGCCCCGGCCAACTGTAAGTGTTGTTATTGTGAAGTGGAAACATCTAGGAGCAACAACGGCTCAGCCGCGAAGTGGTAGGAAACACAAGCTCACAGAACGAGCTGAAGCGCATAGCGCGTAAAAATAGTCTGTCCTCGATTGCAAACTGCCTCTGGAAGTAACATCATAAGAACGGTTCGTCGGGAGCATCATGAAATCGATTTCCATGGCCGAGCAGCCGCACAGAAGCCTAAGATCACCATGTGCAATGCCAAGCGTCGGCTGGTGTGGTGTAAAGCTCACCGCCATTGGACACTACAGCAATGGATACACGTTCTCTGGAGTGATGAATCACGCTTCACCATCTGGCAGCCCGACAGACGAATCTGGTTTTGGCGAATGACAGGATGTGCCAATTGTAAAGTTTGGTGGAGGAGGAAGAATGGTCTGGGGCTGTTTTTCATGGTTCGGTCTTGGCCCCTTAGTTCCAGTGAATGGAAATCTTAACAACTTTGTGGCAACAGTTTGGGGAAAGCCCTTTCCTATTTCAGCATGACAATGCCCCTGTGCACAAAGTGACTTCCATGCAGAAATGGTTTGTCAAGATCTGTGTGGAATAAATTTTTATTTATTTAATTAAATAGGCAAGTCAGTTAAGATCAAATTCTTATTTACAATGACGACCTACCAGGGAACAGTGGGTTAACTGCCTTGTTCAGGGGCAGAATGACAGATTTTTACCTTGTCAGCTCAGGGATTCAATCTAGCAACCTTTCAGTTACTGGCCCAACGCTCTAACCACTAGGCTACCTGCCGCCCCAAACTTAACTGGCCTGCACAGAGCCCTGACCTCAACTCCATCAAATGCATTTGGGATGAATTGGAATGCAAACTGGGAGCCAGGTTTAATCGCCCAACATCAGTGCCCGACCTCACTAATCCTCTTGTGGCTGAATGGAAGCAAGGCCCAGCAGCAATGTTCCAACATCTAGTGGAAAGCCTTCCCAGAAGATTGGAGGCTGTTATACCAGCAAAGGGGGGACCAACTCCATATTAATGTTCATGATTTTGAAATGAGATGTTCGACGAGCAGGTGTCCACATACTTTTGGTCATGTAGTGTAGCAACATTGATAGAGGTCATTGCTCATGGAGATTTACCTTGGTCCAATTACACCTCCTATAGCTAAACACTTGGAGCTGTCTTGGTATTGACACACAACTTTAACCATTATTAACCAAACAGTTTATAAAGACCCACGTCGATAACTGATGATGAGAAACTGGAGTGTGTCAGTCCTCCCCAATATAGCTCATGTGCTTCTCTCAGTTTCTTTTTCTTTGAAATACAATGGAACAACAACCTAGAGTTCACTTTAATTAGATTAAACATGTGTTCCCTAAGAGAACAATACATATCCAAGCATTTGCATGACAATGCCCTCTAATTGTGTTTGGCTTAAGTCTTTTTTAATAGCCAAAGCGATGCTGCCTGTTTATATTCATAATGAATCAGGCTCTGAGTCCTCTCTCGGAAAACATTGTATCAAATTGCCCACTCTCACTGTTATTCAGGAGTGTCATTAACCCTCATGACTTTTTATTGTGTCTTCTCTTTCCCTTAGGAATCAAATCCTAACACATTTGGATGAGGCATTACTGGGACTCTTTGTTTGGCCTAGATTGAAAGGAGTGCTGGCTGATTAAGTGGATGTGGCTCCCGCTGAGGTAAATGGGATTGTATAACTGGCAAGAGCTCCTCTGTAAGGTTGCTTACTTTGGCACGGCGTTATTGGACTTTAATAAGGATCCAGTCAGTCTGCTGGAAAGTAGTGAGGTCCTAGAATAACCTCCTGGCTGTGACGGTGATAGCCTGAACAATCTGCCTGACTTTGGCAGCCTGAAAACAGCAGCTCGGGGCATGTTAAGGCCAAGTAAAGCCTCCACTGATTGCTTCTACTGGCGGCTACGCCCTGTCCTTCAACTTCTCCTACCGGTTGATTTTGGTAACATGTACTGTTCATCATCAAACCACCATTACTCAGGGCTAGGGCAGACTGACCTATGAAAAACGCAGTGTTTTGGAAGAAAAAAGCATTATGTGAGGAAAAGACAGTTAAGAACAAGATGGTCTCAGAAAAGGAAATAACATGTAGGGTACATGCTTCTGTGTAGTCGAAACAGAACATCATTTGAGCCTTTGTGAATTTGTCAACTGTATAGTCTGACAGCTATCCCTTAAAGAGCCATGTTGTAGTGGTTTGGGGCATTTCCTGTTACTTCTGAGAATCCAACGCTTCCAAACGTCCTGCTATGATGGAGTTGGCTGGGAATTGTGAATGCATGTGCAAGTAGAGTGGCAGGTAGCCTAGCGGATATGAGCACTGGGCCAGTAACCGAAAGGTAACTGGTCAATGTGACCTTGAGCAAGGCACTTAACCCTAATTGCTCCTGTAAGTCCTTCTGGATAAGCACGTCTGCTAAATGTAAAATGATGCGTAAATGTACTTCTGATATGTCACATGTCTTTTTCAACCCAAACTACATTCTACAGCCCCACATTTACCATTAGGGTGCAGGACAGAATGATGGATTGTGCTGATCACTGACCTTTAGGAAGGGAGAGTCTTCAATCATTGCCATACTGTCATATTCTTATCTGAAGCCAGCCAAATAGAGATATGGTTGGTGACAACCACTTGCAAATGACAAGAATATGAAGCTCTCAAATATGTTTTTGTAAGCAAGTTCAGAGATTAGCTCTCAAATAATGGTTTTAACCTACTTATACTGCTACTACTACTACTACTACTACTACTACTACTACTACTACTACTACTACTACTGCTACTGCTACTGCTACTACTACCATTTGTCCATGTCTGCAAACTTGATAATAGTGCTCTGTAATTAGACATTCTGAAAGTACAGTATATGCGTGTTATGCGTGTTGCATAATAGTGTGTGCAAGAGAAATAGTTCATGAAGAATGTTATGCACATGCCTATGTTACAGCTCCAGTGAATTCCCTCTATCAGGACTCATTTGTTTGTGTTGGTCTCTCCCTGAAGCTGTGAGCTTAGCTGGGGCAGGTCAGTGTGCACATGTTGGTAGGAATCGCTCAACACTGGCACACTAACCCACACTGTCATCCAGTATTATTACGGTTCTGAACACGGCAGCCAGGCAAAGTTACGGCAGTGAAGTCAGCTCAGACATTGCACTGGCGATTAAGGTCAACGCTGTCCAACACACACACACATAGCCCATGAAGATCTGTCATAGCCAGTTACTATGGGCCGTCTCATAGGCTCTGGCTTAATCGTGTAGAGCTGGGAGACCAAATTAATTATGAACCATTGTGGAGGCAGATGCATGACATGGTGGATATCGCATCTTTGGAAATGCGTAAATATAGAGATTTACATTCTGCTCAGGGTAAATGGCTAACATGACCCTTCCTACACTTGACAGTCAAATGCGAGCTCAAGGTCGCTTATTTATTCTGTTTATGCTAACCCGTTTGCTATCGCTTTAGCTTTACTAGCTATCTATGCGGCATAGTCATCTTTTCCTTTTCCAACCGTTTGCTTAATCCTTACTGGCATTTGAATATAGAATGTGTCGGGAAAAGGAAATCCATACACAAAGTGGACAGAGTAGACACATTTTAAATCCAGGTGTAGACGTATTGTGTTCGGAACTCAATGATCTGAATGCAAGAGCCGCATTAGCTGTCAGTTCTAGACACGCTAAAGGAATACAACGTGCTCAACTCTAAATCCTGTTGTATAAACAAATAAAAAGGGTGCTTGGAATCAAAAATATATAACATTGAAAAAGCTAGACACGGTCTATGAGACCAAAGAAGCAATACTGAACTGCAGATGTGAAAAGTTTGGTGACATGACAAAGTGTCTTGGACTGTTATTGCGTAAGGCACATTTTATTTTTGAAAGGTCATCCCGCACATGCAAAGTAGATAAAAAATGAAACTAAATGTGAAAATGTTGTAAAACTCATATTCCAGATGATCTGTAAATACAGTTGCTGTCTAACCAGTGAGGATATTTGTCTCGGTTAAGTTAGCCTCTTTTCTGTTTAGTTTCTGGTATAAGACCCGTGGATGTGGTGAGGTTCTAAAGCCACATGTGTCAGAAGAAAAGCTTCACTCAGGATTCAATTGCGGATTTACCCTAATCTTCTTCCCTTGATATAGTGTGTCTGGGTCTTCACCTCAACTGTACTGCAGAAGGTATTGTTGCATTCAGGGGGCAGCTCAATAGCTTTGTCAAGCTTTGGAGTGGAACAGGGGGAGGAGACATTCATTTTGATGCCATTCTGGGGGGGGGTTTTATCCGGTGACTCATTCGCGGTAATCACTTTGAATGTGCAGGAGTTGTGGTTGCAATGAATAAATCATTGCCCATATTTCTCACATGACTGACATTGAACTGGCATTGTTTTCCCGCCGCGGTTAACATATTTGACAGGGCGGCAGATAATTAGAGTGACTACCTGTCGTTTCTCAGCTCCTCTGGTGGAGAGATGAGCGATTAATCTTCACACAACCAAATTCTAAATTAGTCTCTAACTGAAACGATGACAAAACTGTCAGGATAGTCATTCTGAGGCCTCTAAATACCTTGACTGTGCAGGTGTCCTACTGAGTTAGAAGTAGAACCATCCTTTGGGTTTAAAACACATTATTGGCACAACCCGCTGGGCACAGATGCCAATTCAACGTCTATTCCACGTTGGTTCAATGTAATTTCATTGAAATGATGTGGAAGAAACGTTGATTCAACCAGTGTGCACCCAGTGGGAATTAGTTAATACAGGATGTTGGCACAGGTATGCGTTAAGATTACACATTATTGGGATGATATTGTTAATTAAAACACATTATTGATTAAAACTTTTTATTGGCACAAGATTACAGGAAGACAGAGAATAGTGAAAGTTAAAACAATGTACCACATGTAGGAACAAATTGCTGTTGCTACCTCTCTTATAGAGGGCATGCAGTAGGTGGCCAAGGCCACAGGGTACAAATTACTTTGATTGACATGACAGGACTTTGCAGCATCATTTGACTCTGGGGGAAAAAAACACCACTGCCCACATGCAGAGATGTGCAACACCTGTCGAAATGCTTTAAAAGTGTTCCTACTGTCAATGCTCCAAACCACACAGCAAAAATCAAAAGATGTTCTGTCAAAAGGAGAGAGTGCGGCCTTATGGGAGGTTCCCCTCCACTGTAGCTTCTGTGGGAGTCCTTGATTCTGTTCGACTAAATCCCGTGACAATTAAATCATGAAAGTAGCACATGAAAACCATGCAGCAGTGCTGATGGTTTTTCATGCATCATTTTTTTGTCGTAATAATTTTCAAACTGTTTCTCAACGAATTGACTCGCTTTCAACTAAAATAGAATCCTGCCGACATCTCGCTATCATTTTTATTTTTTACATTTATCCAATCTCATAAGGCGTTTCAAGCCACTTGTCAAAAATCTTCTTTGTTTTCGCTTTCAGAAGTTAAACATCCACGGCTTCCCCTGAAGACAGTGACGGCTGGAAAGCGTGCGACAAATGACTTAATGACGCATTTGAGCTTTCATTGTGGCAAAATATTATGAATTTTAAATTACTTTTGTTACATTTACAGTCACCCAACCAGGCGTGTTTCATCTAAACGTGCTGAGAAGCTTCCGCAGGCTCTGTGGAGGGTAAACGGCAATGCTTTATTTGAAACATAATGTCACACGCAGTGCACGCCAAGGCTGAGTTCATGGGGTAATTAGAAATGCTGAGAGTACCTTAGGCAGTGGAAACAACACTCTAGAAAAGTCACCTTGGGACCTACATCTGTTAAACCATATGTTATTTTGCAAGTTGTTTTCATTGAGACAATATGCGGCGCACTGGTGCATTTTTCTGCACAGTTCTTTTTTTCATGTCTGTTTTATGAACTCTCTATCAATGCCAGGAACAAAGAATTTGGTCAGAGTAATGATTAACATCAATGTCTGAAGTTCCAGTGAGCTCGCGCACATTGGAGGCCAGCTACTTATGACTGTACTGCAAGGTTGTTCACAAAGGGCTGTTGGATAAATACAGTGACAGGCCAGGGATGTGAAAAGAACAGGCCATGCACTCAAAGAAAACCTCAATGGGTTTTTATTCTCGACATGATTCAAAAGATACATTTACTGTGAAAATGCCTGGAGATAACTACAGATCCCCTGTCATTTCTACATTCATGGGTATCAATATTCTATGTGTTCTGTTCATTTTAAAGAGACATTCTCAAGGGACCGACTGTACCAGATGTTCCTGAGATTCCTTTTTGGTCACTTTGTCAACACTCTCACTTTTTGTTCCAAAAACAACTTCATCTCTGTTATTGCATCCAGGTTGACATTTATTGTCATGAATCTTGTTCTGGGTGCTGAAGTAAGAGATTTCCCCTTAGATAGGCCAGCTGCAAAGTCAAAATTGTCTATATTGTAAAAATTCATGAAGACAAACACTTGTTTTTTGGTCATAATTTAAGGTTGGAGTTAGGCGTTAGGGCTAGCAGTGTGGTTAAGGTTAGGGTTAGGTTTAAAATCAGATTTTGTGATTTTGTGGCTCAAACAATAACTTTATGTATTGTACTTTAACTGGAGTTGTTTGTATATCAAATTTGGATGCATGCATTTGAAATGGAATCAACCAATCCTCCACGGAGAGGAAATTGAAATTATAATTGGACAGTATTGCGTGTATCAGAGTGTGTGTGTGCAACTGTCTGTGTGTGTGTGCAAATACACGTGCATGCATGTGCACATTTGCGTTCATGTGTGTGTGTGGATTTATTAATTTTTTTACTGCTGTGTTATGTTGTGTGTAAAGAAACCGAGCCAAGCCTATAATTTAGTTCATACTATGTTTGAGGCTCATTAACTGGATTAGTGGAGTGGATGCATGATGACCTCTTGATATAGACCAAAAGATTCATGTTACTACCAACCCCTCTTGCCAGAATTAATATAATTTGCTAATGTTTTCCTTTCAGAATAATATATTACCCACTCTCTCTTGCTTGTATATGACCAGATGAAATTAATAGAATCGGGGAGGCAAGAGCACAGTGCAATGAAAACCCACAAACAAGTTTTATTGGTCGGCATGAGAGTGGGAAACCTTTACAGGAGACCCATTGAGACCCTACTGCTTGTATTAGATCAAAGTGCTTTAGAATGTTTAGCATAAGAAAAATGTAGCATGTATGCTATTGTCTGTCATTAATATACAGTACCCGACAAAAGTTTGGACACACCTACTCATTCAAGGGTTTTTCTTAATTATTTACTATTTTCTACATTGTAGAATAAAAGTGAAGATATCAAAACTATGAAATAACACATATGGAATCATGTAGTAATGAAAAAAGTGTTAAACAAATCAAAATATATTTTAGATTTTAGATTCTTCAAAGTAGCCACACTTTGCCTTGATGACAGCTTTGCAAACTGTTGGCATTCTCTCAACCAGCTTCATGAGGTAGTCACCTGGAATGCATCTCAATTATCAGGTGTGCCTTGTTAAAAGTACATTTTTAGAATTACTGAATTATTAATTATTTCATAGTTTTTATGTCCTCACTATTATTCTACAATGTAGAAAATAGTAAAAAATATATAAAAACCCTTGAATGAGTAGCTGTGTCCAAACTTTTGACTGGTACTGTATGTCATTTAGCAGACACTTTTATCCAAAGTGACTTACGTCAGTCGTGCATACATTTTACGTATGGGTGACAGCAGCAGAAATCGAACCGACGTCCCTTGGTGTTGCAGTAAAGATGAGTCAACACCTGGACTCTTGTCTCTCCACACCCTTAACACAAAATGACTCGTTTGTTGTTGTTTCACATGATAGGGTCTCAACAGTTAGCCTTGCTGAAATATAGCTTTTCCCTCCCTCTTGAAAGACTTAGTGTCATCTTAGTGGCAAGAGCGCACGTCTTATGTTTTGCTGTGTTTAAGGAGCTACATGTGAATATTTGTAACTTCTACCTTTACTTCTAAAATCGTTCTCTTGAATTACTTGGGGGATTGATGGGGATTTTTTGTCCATTTTTTATTTAAAATAAAAATGTTGACTGTTCTGACAAGGCTAACTTCTCAGATCCAGTTAGGTGAAGCACTAGCGTTTAGAGCATTGGGCCAGTAACCGAAAGGTTGCTGGTTCGAATACCCGAGCCAACAAGGTGAAAAATCTGTCAATGTGCCCTTTAGCAAGGCACTTAACCCTAATTTGCGGCAAAATACTACTATGGTTGACCCTGTAAAACAACACATTTCACTGCATCTGTCCGGTGTATGTGATAAAAAACAATAGGAACTACACTAAGACAAGACACTCGCACTAAAAGGATTGGCTACTTCACATTGTGGAATACGTACAGAGTGGGAATGTAAGTGTAGTGTTCCTGCTGTGTCATTCTTTTTCCTAATCTACTGTAGGTTTTCCATTGAGTCACTGTACGACAAACAACCATCTATTCACAGTGGTACTCAGAGTGCTCCACCCATGATGCATACATCCATAGGCCTACAAGATAATAAAGAATGCATTATGTTTCTGTTCTCTTGTAAAAAACAGAACCAAATCAACCGAGGCCATTCATTGTACTCAGATTCGGCACATTACATTACTTTTACATTAATTGGGCGGCAGGTAGCCTAGTGGTTAAGAGATCACTGGTTCGAATCCACCGAGCCGACTAGGTGAAGAATCTGTCCTTGAGCAAGGCACTTAACTCTGATTGCTCCTGTGAGTCGCTCTGGATAAGAGTGTCTGCTAAATGACTAAAATGTCAATGTAAATGTATGTGGGGCTTCCGGTTCCTATACAGTTGCTATAGCTGATTAGTAAAGTAGACGTTGAGAGATGTGTCATAATATATAAATAGATCAATTTCCCTCCATAAATAAAGAGATGCATTAAAACATCCCTAAGAGCAAGCACTCAGAACTCCGTGTGGGGGTTGATTGTTTCTACATTACCTACCTGGGGAAAGAACATTTGCTTGATGTATTATGGAATACTGCTAGCTCGCCATGTGCTGTGAGTTTCACCCGGTCAGAGCAGGAAAGAATTCTCTAAAAGTCCCTATCGCTAAGGGTACAGTATCAGTACATGATCAGATACTGTACATTTGGAGCGTGTGTATGAGGTCGATACTGAGGTAGATAAGTCGTCACCCTACTCAGTAAGCTACTGTACATGAGCTTTGCCATTTACTTTGCTATATTTTCTACCTACTCTTCCGGTGCCAAGGGATTCTCCTGATGGGCTGTGGCATGCCAGACCTGCTGTCCTATCATCTCTTTTGATTTATGGCAACTACCTGTGACCGAAAAGCAAAGGCACCCTGCAACCCCTTATGAATTTGCAAAAGTGCACTCGAACAGCAATCTAATTGATCCACGAGACTCTGGAAAAGCCAGGCATGAAACCCTGAATCTCAAACAGGTATTCAATCAAGACAGAAGCTTAGCTTGGGATATAAGCGCATAACTAAACGTTTTATTGACAATGATGCATAATTTACCCCAAAAAGTTTAGAGATACAGGCACGCATTTAAAATTGGGATTAGGCCCTTGGTAAATCACGACTACTTATTAAGACACTAAAATGATGATGGACAAAAAGACAGCCTACCTGTAACAGCCATAGGAAATTGTGCCAACTGCTGCAAATCAAGTTATGTTTACACACATAAAAAGAGAAATATGGCACTCCCGGAGCTTGTTTGAGGGGCAGATTTACTGCAGCCCAGGTCAATAAACCAAAATCTTACTGGATATAATATCATTCAAACACAAAACAGTCTAGCTACACACTACAGGCTTCTGTGGCCTTAATATTTAGAAGACAGTTTACATCCATAAGCAACAATATGTAGTCGTACTGTGCCAGGCTTTGTTTAGAGCCTCTATAATCAGCATCCTCTGGTCTCAGCAGGGCAGCAATAACACCAGTGGAACCTTAGTGTCTTCGCTGAGCAGCTTCTCAAACATGGAGCCTTTCTCCAAATGGATCCTTCTGTATGTGCGGCTAGCTGGAATGAGCCACTCCCCTCCTCTTCCCTAACCATGTATTGGTGAATGGTGCGTCTTGCCATTGAGTTCCGTCATTTAAAAATTAAATGACGGCTATAGTAAACAACTGAAATTCCAAACATGTTTCCTTCAAATCTGGGTATACAGTATTTCAGAGACTTGAATGAGACCCTTTTTCTGTAGGTGTGAATTACAAATCCATTTTTTTTCTTCATGACTAACGAATAACAACTCTTGTGTGCCAGTCTGTGTGTCCGAGTGAGAGAGCAAGGAAAGGAGAGATAGTGTTAGTGTGTCTGTGTGCAAAAGTGTTGATTAATTTACTTCTCCTGAAACAATCTAAATGCAAATTGGACCTCTCTATCTATATGTTCCAGCCTATAATGAGGCTGGAATTGAAATGACCTGGTTGCATTTGATTCATTCTGAGAACAATGTTAAAAATAGAAGGGGAAAGACTTCAGCATAAACAAACTGAAATTATTGAGACTTCAGCATAAACAAACTGAAATTATTGAGACTTCAGCATAAACAAACTGAAATTATTGAGACTTCAGCATAAACAAACTGAAATTATTGAGACTTCAGCATAAACAAACTGAAATTATTGAGACTTCAGCAAAAACAAACTGAAATTATTGAGACTTCAGCATAAACAAACTGAAATTATTGAGACTTCAGCATAAACAAACTGAAATTATTGAGACTTCAGCAAAAACAAACTGAAATTATTGAGACTTCAGCATAAACAAACTGAAATTATTGAGACTTCAGCAAAAACAAACTGAAATTATTGAGACTTCAGCATAAACAAACTGAAATTATTGAGACTTCAGCATAAACAAACTGAAATTATTGAGACTTCAGCAAAAACAAACTGAAATTATTGAGACTTCAGCATAAACAAACTGAAATTATTGAGACTTCAGCAAAAACAAACTGAAATTATTGAGACTTCAGCAAAAACAAACTGAAATTATTGAGACTTCAGCATAAACAAACTGAAATTATTGAGACTTCAGCAAAAACAAACTGAAATTATTGAGACTTCAGCATAAACAAACTGAAATTATTGCTATAAAGGAACACAGTACTCTTAGGACTGCCACAGATGGCTCTGAATACTACATTCTGAACCAATACCAATCTGGTTAGAGTAGGGCCTAGCATTTCTGATTAGCTCTTAGGTGGATGGTACCCTGCTATCCTCATGCTGTAGAGTTTCCCAAGTTCAGTCCTCAACAACCCCAACAGTACACGTTTGTATTATATCCCTGGACAAGCACATCTGATTCAATTTGTCAACTAATCATCAAGCCCAAAATGAGTTGAATGAGGGAAGTTTGTCCCGGTCTACAACAGAAATGAATGCTGTTTGAGGTACTGGAGGACTGGAGATGGGAAACACTGCTGTGGAACAATAGTGAAACGCATTGTGTGGAGTATTTGTTGCAGTCTGTCAGGAGGCATTCACGAACTGCTCAGAGCCTTCTCACCTGCAGGAATGACTTCTCTCAAAAAGGCTTGACTGCACAGGTTTGTTGGTTGAGTGGATGCCTCGGCTGCACCTGGGGAGAGCACACCCCCGACCTGTCTCTCGGCTACAAATAAAAGTAAATGTCAAACAAATTGTTAACATGCACAGACAGATACACCGAGACTAACTACACTGATAGGATGACATTTCCTCATTTTAAATTGGGTGCAGGGGGAAAAAAAAAAAATCTCGCAAGCTGTACAGAGCGATTTAATATTTTCCATTTTTGTTATAGAGTACCTCTGACACATAGAGGTGTGCTTTGAATGCAAATGTGCGCTGGTTATATAACCAGTAACACATCTATTTCTTAATCTTTTAGAGTGTAAGTCAGCTTCACATGCAGACATTAAGTTACCAAACGATACTGTGTTAAGAATGCTGTCTTCTAACCTTGAAACTTACTGCTGGGTGGATTCTATCTACTTGCCTTTTCCCTTCTCTCCCTCGGCGAATACAAATTCTGTAAGCCGCCAGATCATTTCCATTCGCCAGACAAGCATTGTGTCCAATACCTTGAACGGGGTCTAGAATAAAGAAGTCTCAAGCAATAACAATCAATTCAGTTGTGGCGCCAAGCCATAACTCCTGGCCCCTGTGTTATTGCTGCAAAGACACAATACCTCTCCACACACGGAACCACAGGCCATTTCCAATGAGAGATAATAGCACATTGTGCTCCCATTATCAGATATATTAAACAGAACCTGATGCCATATCAGAGCGAGAATGTAATCACTGCTGTGGGATGTGGCACTGCATATCTCTAGAATGGAGAGTCCTTGGCCCGAGCTATGTTTCCCCATGAGGTTGATAGTGTTCTTCGGGGAGCAAGACTTACTTAAAGCTGATTTCAGTGCAGTAAAAATACTATCAAACACAGTGAAATGCTTAATTTGCAAGTTCTACCCAACAGTGCAGTAATCAATATCAAAATACTATAACAAATTTTGTAAAAAAAAAATATATATATATATACATAAACTCAGCAAAAAAAGAAACGTCCTCTCACTGTCAACTGCGTTTATTTTCAGCAAATTTAACATGTGTAAATATTTGTATGAAAATAACCAGATGAGACATAAACTGAACAAGTTCCACAGACATGTGACTAACAGAAATTGAATAATGTGTCCCTGAACAAAGGGGGGGGGGTCAAAATCAAAAGTAGCAGTCAGTATCTGGTGTGGCCACCCGCTGCAGTGCATTTCCTCCTCATGGACTGCACCAGATATGCCAGTTCTTGCTGTGAGATATTACCCCACTCTTCCACAAAGGCACCTGCAAGTTCCCGGACATTCCTGGGGGGAATGGCCCTACACCTCACCCTCCCATCCAACAGGTCCCAGAGGTGCTCAATGGGATTGAGAGCCGGGCTCTTCGCTGGCCATGGCAGAACACTGACATTCCTGTCTTGTAGGAAATCACGCACAGAACGAGCAGTATGGCTGGTGGCATTGTCATGCTGGAGGGTCATGTCAGGATGAGCCCGCAGGAAGGGTACCACATGAGGGAGGAGGATGGCTTCCCTGTAACGCACAGTGTTGAGATTGCCTGCAATGACAACAAGCTCAGTCCGATGATGCTGTGACACACCGCCCCAGACATGACGGACACTCCACCTCCAAATTGATCCCACTCCAGAGTACAGGCCTCGGTGTAATGCTCATTCTTTTGACTATAAGCGCGGATCCGACCATCACCCCTGGTGTGACAAAACCGCGACTCGTCAGTGAAGCGCACTTTTTGCCAGTCCTGTCTGGTCCAGTAGGTTTGTGGGTTTGTGCCCATAGGCGACGCTGTTGCCGGTGATGTCTGGTGAGGACCTGCCTTACAACAGGCCTACAAGCCCTCAGTCCAGTCTCTCTCAGCCTATTGCGGACAGTCTGAGCACTGATGGAGGGATTGTGCTTTACTGGTGTAACTCGGGCAGTTGTTGTTGCCATCCTGTACCTGTCCCGCAGATGTGATGTTCAGATGTACCGATTCTGTGCAGGTGTTTTTACACGTGGTCTGCCACTGCGAGGATGATCAGCTGTCCGTCCTGTCTCCCTGTAACGCTGTCTTAGGCGTCTCACAGTACAGACATTGCAATTTATTGCCCTGGCCACATCTGCAGTCCTCATGCCTCCTTGCAGCATGCCTAAGGCACGATCATGCAGATGAGCAGGGACCCTGGGCATCTTTCTTTTGGTGTTTTTCAGAGTCAGTAGAAAAGAGAGAGGTGTTCTGTCTCCTAGAGATGAACGTACTTTGGTGCGAAAAGTGCAAATCAATCCCAGAACAACAGCAAAGGACCTTGTGAAGATGCTGGAGTAAACAGGTACAAAAGTATCTATATCCACAGTAAAACGAGTCCTATATCGACATAACCGGAAAGGCCACTCAGCCCGGAAGAAGCCACTGCTCCAAAACCGGCAGAAGAAAAGCCAGACTACGGTTTGCAACTGCACATGCGGACAAAGATCGTACTTTTTGGAGAAATGTCCTCTGGTCTGATGAAACAAAAATATAACTGTTTGGCCATAATGACCACCGTTATGTTTGGAGGAAAAAGGGGGAGGCTTGCAAGCCGAAGAACACCATTCCAACCGTGAAGCATGGGGGTGGCAGCATCATGTTGTGGGGGTGCTTTGCTGCAGGAGGGACTGGTGCACTTCAAAAATAGATGGCATCATGAGGAAAGAAAATGATGTGGATATATTGAAGAAACATCTCAAGACATTAGTCAGGAAGTTAAAGCTTGGTCGCAAATGGGTCTTCCAAATGGACAATGACCCCAAGCATACTTCCAAACTTGTGGCAAAATGGCTTAAGGACAACAAAGTCAAGGTATTGGAGTGGCCATCACAAAGCCCTGACCGCAATCCCATAGAAAATATGTTGGCAGACCTGAAAAAGTGTGTGCGAGCAAGGAGGCCTACAAACCTGAGTCAGCTACACAAGCTCTGTCAGGAGGAATGGGCCAAAATTCACCCAACTTATTGTGGGAAGCTTGTGGAAGGCTACCCGAAACGTTTGACCCAAGTTAAATCATTTAAATGCAATGCTACCAAATACTAATTGAGTGTATGTAAACTTCTGACCCACTGGGAATGTGATGAAAGAAACAAAATCTGAATTAAATCATTCTCTCTACTATTATTCTGACATTTCACATTCTTAAAATAAAGTGGTGATCCTAACTGACCTAAAATAGGGACTTCTTACTAGGATTAAATGTTAAGAATTGTGAAAAACTGAGTTTAAAAGGCGTATGTAAACTTCCGACTTCAACTGTATATACAGTAACTGTCAAAAGTTTGGACACACCTACTAATTCAGGACTTGTAAGTTAATATGTACCCATTGATTCTTGAAGAATATAACTTAGAAATGCCTTAGTTCAACTGTCATACCCCATCAGAAGCCCAAATATAAGTTTGTTTTACTTCAATGTTTGTAAACAAAGTAAATGTAAACAAACTCTATATAGCCTCAAAACATGGTTAAAACTATTATTTTGGTGTCGTTGCATACAATTTAATGTAAAGTTTGGCCGAGAAGGAATTCCAGGAAAATTGTATCACTCAGTTGTGGATGTAGTGGGGCACGAACCTGTGGAAAGGGAATTGAAATGGCATTTATATCCTCCTCAGTCATTGGCTGTATTGCAACTCTGACCTAAAGGTAAGGAAAAATAAATTGGTTCACATCAAATTGATATTAGACAAACATCTTCCCACGTTTGGATTATAGTATTGTCACGTAACCACTGAGAGTAAGGGAGACATTTCTCCCTGATAGCTGTAGATGTATGATCACCCATCTATGGCTGATGTGTTCCACAAGTAAACTAATCCTAATCCTCAGTAGCCCATTTGACGGATAAGCATCCCAAATTCAGACGTTCCCCATCCCGGTAAACTTTAACTGTAGTAACAACAAGAAAGCTCTAAACATGTATCAGTGCATGTCAAATGTATTCTGGATGACTGTAGCAACCCACTGAGCACGGACGTCAGTTCAAAATCTAGATTTGGTTAAATTGTCAACTAATGTGAATTCAACGTGAAATCCCCCCCATAAAATCATCATGTCATTGGATTTAGGTTAAAAGTTGGGTGAAAAACATACGAAATGCCCCTTACGTTGATGACGTTTTGTAAATCCAACGAGTTGCCAACGTTCATTCAACATCATCACATTGATTTTCTGGGTTGAAATGACGTGGAAACAATGTTAATTCAACCAGTTTTTGCCCAGTGGGAAGTCTCCTTTTGTAATGCCAAGATAATGTTCTATGTACATGGTGACATTTTGTCTCGATATCGATGATTTATGATGATGTATTATGTGCTGCCCAGCACGGAAGAGTATGAATTCAATTCATTCAAATTCCAAGAGGAAGGACAATACCTTTTATTTAAGTTCTACTACTTTTACACTGTGGAGATTTATTCAAATTTTAATTTGTCACCAATGTCATCTGGCTGTTCGCACAATAAGGTGTAATGCAATAAATGCAAGCCGAAACCTTTCAGATGTCTGAGGAATATGAGGAAGAGCTGTGCTAAAGCAGTAAAGGTATTTTCATTATTGACAACCTCCAACACATAGCAAATCCTCGGCTGCCACTATACTCTAATTGTTTTTGTGTTATTTCCAGTAGGTAAAGTAGAGAAAAATTATCCACCATTTACTGATGAAAGACCATGTAAATCTTGGCGGTGAAGTGTTGATTAAAAGAGACGGGGAAGGCTAAGCATGGGAGAACACATGGCAGACCCACTGATTACTGGCTTCATGAGGCCAGGCCGTCTCCCATCGATTTAGGAAAGTTTACTCCCATAGTCTCCCATGAGGTGTTACAGCAATTACACCATGGATGCACTAACCTTCAAAGCCAGCATTTTTCAGTCTTGTTTTCTTGTAAATTGTAAATTTACACAAAAAGGTTTGGTTTTCAACTGTAAACTGTTAGCTACAATTGTTTCAAAGGCTTGGTTTATGAAAAAATGGATGCAACAAGGTGGTTCCCTTTAACCTTTTGTCTTGTTTATCAAAGGGATGTGGCAAAGCGAGCAATGAACAGGAGGACCTCCACGGCACTGAACCTCAACTCGAGAACATGTTGGGTAAAGTTACAGGTTCTATCTGTTGTTTGTAGGAAGGCTGTCTGTCTGTTTGAGCTCTGTGTCCATCTACACACTCCTTGGATTCTCTCAGCCGCGCGTTTGTTCTCTCCTCCCACTGAAGTCTGGCTAAGATATTACTCTTTCCCTTTGAATGTGCCAATCACATTCTTGTGGGCCTGGTGTCCTACAGACTCACTCCATCCATTGAAGATTAGGCCTTCATTAAAAAATAATCTAAGGGATTTGCTATGAGAGGCCAACTGACTACTAAACTCATCTTGCCTTGTCATCTGAGGTTCCGGAAGGCAGAGAGAGACATCTGATTTTCAGAGTATTTTCGATGGTGCTTATTATTCAGCTCTTCGACTTGAAAACACTACTCTGACATTGAGTGTTTTCAACCTTCCATTAGAATAGGGCTGCACTGCACATTACCATAATCATTGTGAATTGTACTTCTCATAGTATATCTATATATATTTTTATTTTTTTTATTTTACCAGGTAAGTTGACTGAGAACACATTCTCATTTAGAGCAACAACCTGGGGAATAGTTTCAAGGGAGAGGAGGGGGATGAATGAGCCAATTGTAAGCTGGGGATGATTAGGTGGCCGTGATGGTATGAGGGCCAGATTGGGAATTTAGCCAGGACACCAGGGTGAACACCCCTACTCTTACGATAAGTGCAATGGGATCTGTAATGACCTCATAGAGTCAGGACACCCGTTTAACATCCCATCCAAAAGACAGCACCCTATACAGGGCAGTGTCCCCAATCACTGCCCTGGGATATTTTTTAAACCAGAAGAAAGAGTGCCTCCTACTGGCCCTCCATCACCACTTCCAGCAGCATCTGGTCTCCCATCCAGGGACTGACCAGGACCAACCCTGCTTAGTTTCAGAAGCAAGCCAGCAGTGGGATGCAGGGCAGTATGCTGCATCCCTGGATGGACCCTTGATTTGATTAGGATTCCCATTAGCCGATAGCGACAGCTAGTCTTACTGGGGTCCGACACATAATGCAAAAGACATTACAGACAAAATACTTTACAAATGACAAACATTTAAAAACAACATGCGGTGTGTGTGTGTGTGTGTATGTGTGTGTGTGTGTGTGTGTGTGTGAGAAGGAGGGAGGGAGACTGAATGTATGTCTGTGTGTGTGTGCCTCTATCAGTTACACATACTGTACATGTCAGTACATACACACAAGTAGGTCACATGTGGGAGAGGCGTTGTGCCGTGAGGTGTTGCTTAATTAGATTTTTGAAACTAGGTTGGCTGTTCACTAGCGCTATATGAGATGGAAGAGAGTTCCATGCAATCATGGCTCTGTATAATACTGTACGTTTCCTTTAAATTGTTCTTGACCTGGGGACTGTGAAAAGACCCTTGGTGGCATGTCTGGTGGGTTAAGTGTGTGTGTCAGTGCTGTGTGTAAGTTGACTATGCAAACAATTTGGAATTTCCAACACATTAATGTTTCTTGTAAAAACTAGAAGCGATGCAGTCAGTCTTTCCTCAACTCTTAGCCAAGAGAAACTGGGAGCATATTATCAATATTAGTCCTCTGATTACATTGAAGAGCAAAACGTGTCACTCTGTTCTGGGCCAGCTGCAGCTTAACGAGGTCCTTTTTTTGCAGCACTTTAACCATATGACTGGACAGTTATCAAGATAAGATAAAATCCACGATGAATCCACAATGTTCTCATTGTTGGCCCAATGAGAACATTTTCACTGTTAGTCATGAAGGTGGCGTTTTCTCTGCATGTTGTACAACTACACACTGTACTGTAACACATTTCGATACAGTTTCAAAATAGAACACAAATAGATAACTTGATACATCATCAATCTAATAGACTGTGAATCAAGGGAAGCGAGGCATGGCTTGATATTCTTCTGTGAGAGCGACACTGAGTACATATCCAAGTCATGTCTGCAGGAAGCAGAAACTGGTGAATAACCCAGGGAGGTGAATAACCTTGCCACCAGCATTCTTTGCCAAGGCTTCATTTAGTAGATGGGAATAATTTGTGCTGCATATCAATTGCCCTGATCCACTGTAAAGGCTATAGAGGTTTACCTTGCTGTCAGCGGAAAAAAAGAACGGTTCCTCCTGCTCAATAAAGCCTACGCTTGCCCTCACACTCTGAATATTTCAGCTGAGGGTGTCACATAAATCAATGCAACCCTTAAGTGAATCAATAGCGTTTGATTAGAAATGAAAATCAAGTGTTTTGGGGTTCACACACTGCACTCACTCAAATCCGGCATCCTGGTAAGGGGCACGACTGGATACAGCCGTCCAGACAGTTCATTTCAATTCCACAGATCAAAGACAGTTTAATTTGAAATCACTGCATAATAATTTCTCTTATTGGGGGAGTGAAAATTCTGAAAATAATGTTTAGTTGTTTTACGAGGGTGGAGACTTTGCAAACCGGAACTGCCAATTTCTAACACGCATAGATCCAGAATCACGCAGCTGACCAAATAGTTTAACCAAGATTAGACTGCTCTAAGGAGAGACTATTCACAAGTTAGTTTTGGTAGAAAAGTCACTGCCAAGAAATGCTTATGTTAGCATTACTAAAAACTTTATTTTTGACTTTATTTTACTCTGAAGTTGTCTATCACTCTAGTTACATATCACACTATTACAACAGTGTAACTGTTCTGTAATAAAATGTTCAATATATTTTCTTAAACATCCTCTGCTTATTGTTTAACCATTGGTATGTTCTAGGGGCCATTTTGAGACCTTAAAAGACGCACTATGCAGAGATAGCTCTGCCATTTCCTGGTTGCTAAAATTTGAATAGTTCACCCAATTTCAGTTTATGTGAAAAAAGAAGCGAGTGTAGTGTAGAGAACCATTGTACCATTCAAACCGTTGTGAAAAATATTTTCCATAAACAACACTATTGCATTTTCAGGTGTTTAAAGCTGGTGTACAAAACCCAAGATAAAACCAAACTTAAGAACTGGAAGCATATAAATAGTGCACCTAGAACAGACCTACCACTTCTTAGACCTGCTTTCAATGAGAATGACATATCTATAACACACAGTGCCTTGCCAAAGTATTCATATTTTGTATTTCCTATTTTGTTGCATTACAACCTATAATTTAGATGGATTTTTATTTGGATTTCATGTAATGGACATATACAAAATAGTCCAAATTGGTGAAGTGAAATTAAAAAAAGAACTTGTTTCAAAAAATAACTAAAAAATAAAATGGAAAAGTGGTGTGTGCATATATATTCACCCCCTTTGCTATGAAGCCCCTAAATAAGATCTGGTGAAACCAATTACCTTCAGAAGTCACATAATTAGTTAAATAAAGTCCACCTGTGTGCAATCTAAGTGTCACATGATCTGTCACATGATCTCAGTATATATATATGCCCCAGAGTCTGCAACACCACTAAGCAAGGGGCACCACCAAGCAAGCGGCACCATGAAGACCAAGGAGCTCTCTAAACGGGTCAGGGACAAAGTTGTGGAGAGGTACAGATCAGGGTTGGTTTATAAAAAATATCTGAAACTTTGAACATCCCATGGAGCACCATTAAATCCATTATTAAAAAATGTAAAGAACATGGCACCACAACAAACCTACCAAGACTCACAGACCAGGCAAGGAGGGCATTAATCAGAGAGGCAACATAGAGACCAAAGATAACCCTGAAGGAGCTGCAAAGCTCCACAGCGGAGATTGGAGTATCTGTCCATAGGACCACTTTAAGCTGTACACTCCACAGAGCTGGGCTTTACGGAAGAGTGACCAGGAAAAAAGCCATTGCTTCAAGAAAAAAATAAGCAAACACGTTTGGTGTTCGCCAAAAGGCATGTGGGAGACTCCCCACACATATGGAAGAAGGTACTCTGGTCAAATGAGACTCAAATTGAACTTTTTGGCCATCAAGGAAAATGCTATGTCTGGCGCAAACCCAACACCTCATCACCCCGAGAACACCATCCCCACAGTGAAGCATGGTGGTGGCAGCATCATGCTGTGGGGATGTTTTTCATCGGCAGGGACTGGGAAACTGGTCAGAATTGAAGGAATGATGGATGGATGGGGCTAAATACAGGGTAATTCTTGAAGGAAACCTGTTTCTGTTCCCCAGAGATTTGAGACTGGGATGGAGGTTCACCTTCCAGCAGAACAATGACCCTAAGAATACTGCTAAAGCAACACTCAAGTGGTTTAAGGGGAAACATTTAAATGTCTTGGAATGGCCTAGTCAAAGCCCAGACCTCAATCCAATTGAGAATCTGTGGTATGACTTAAAGATTGCTGTACACCAGCGGAACCCATCCAACTTGAAGGAGCTGGAGCAGTTTTGCCTTGAAGAATGGGCAAAAATCCCAGTGGCTAGATGTGCCAAGCTTATAGAGACATACCCCAAGAGACTTGCAGCTGTAATTGCTGCAAAAGGTGGCTCTACAAAGTATTGACTTGGGGGGGGGGGGCTCAAGTTAAAACATTTTTGGTCTTATTTCTTGTTTGTTTCACAATAAAAAATTATTTGCATCTTCAAAGTGGTAGGCATGTTGTGTAAATCAAATAATACAAACCCCCCAAAAATCTATTTTAATTCCAGGTTGTAAGGCAACAAAATAGGAAAAATGGCAAGGGGGTGAATACTTTCACAAGCCACTGTATTTCTATGTGCATTTGGTCAGGTCGCCCAAAAAGTTACATATTGCAGCTTTAAGGAGCATCAGATACTGTTGAAATTCTACCAATGGCATGTCCATGTTTTTGTGAGAAATTGCACTGGTCACTCAAAACCTGTGCTGGGATTAGTTACATATTACTCGTTACACTTTACAATATTACTTTGCGTTACTTTCATAAAAAAAAAAATGTAAACACAGTTTGTTTGACTATCGGAGGAAGCAAGGCGAGCCTCGCACACTCTACCAAAGATAGGCTACTTGGTCAGTAGTTTCTCCTGTCATCTGTGGCGCTGCTTTCCTGTGCTAGTCTGCAAGTGCTGCACTATCATATGGGCTGCTTAATTAGCCATATATACTGTAAGCCAAACATTGGTTTGGTTATAGACCGTACCTACACTGACCAATAGAGATGTGTAGAGGGCACACTTGCCACTAGACTGGAAGCCCTCTATAGGCTTTGCTATCACAGAAGCAATCAATGGCAAAGATCAGAGGTATGCCTTCTATATATTTTTATGGAGGCAGCTTTCAAGACATTTCTCCAAACAGGCGTTCTTTGCTCGCTCGATAACTAAATTAATAAACAGGTCGAGACCGGATCATGGAAACACAGGCCCAGTAGAGATATGATTCTGAAAGTAGCGCATATGTTAGTTGACAAAGTATTTCCAATAATATTACACTATTTGAAAAATGAAAGCGTTATTTTGCTCTGCTGCTCATAAAAGTAATCTGATTACATAACATGCAAAAAAATACTTACCTAATGATTAGTAACTGCTTTATAAGGACCTATATTAAACATCTGATGAATGATCTTATGAGTCATTATTAAATACTTTAAAAGTTGATAATAAATGTGTGAATATCTAGGTTGCTAACCTTTACAAATGTGGGAGTAGTGATTAATAAATGATTAATAAACTATTTAATCTATTATAAATGCTTTATTACATGGAATTATTATAAAGTTGTACCATTGTATCTTTGAAGATTTTTAAGATTTCAAAAAAGATTTCTTAGATTGTATTATTGTATTGTATTGTTGTATACACTGATGGAATGGCCATAATCATTCAAGGTAGGCAGGATTGACATGACAACCTTTTCTTGTGTGAGTGCAGAGAGTTCAGTGGGGCCAGCCCAGGGGGAGCATCCTAGGGCAGCCGTGCTGCTCAGGTTGATCTGGCACAACAATAAATCACACTGACAGCTAGGATAGCTATATGAGAGGCTGCCAATGGGGTCTGTGAGGAAGCTGCTGATCCAACACATCCCTGGGCTAACCTAGCCACCGATGGGGGACATCCCAACACAGGAGCCACGGCCCCGGAAGCATGAACCTCTTCAGGAGCCTTCTCAGAATGGGATTCAGCACAAAGGATAGGAAGAAAGGGATAGAAGGATAGATATATCAATATATTGCTGTGTGTTTACATTGAGTGTTCTGATATATATATATATATATATATATATATGTGTGTGTGTGTGTGTGGCAGTAATATCATTGCTTTGATTGGCTATAAGTACAAATAGAGAGTGAATCAATCAAACATAAGAATTCCATGTATATTGACAAACCTCTATCAACCTTAATACTACAGAAGTCTATACTCTATGCCAAACCTACGCCAAACCATTAGCATTGCTGAATGAAAAAGAAGAGACAAAGGACCTTTTAAACTCATAAACAATTCACCCACCGGCTATTGTAAAGGGGTTGTTTTGCATCCTTTGCATTCATGGCCCTTTATCCATGTGACAGTTTTGAAGCTGGGCATAAAGGTTTGGCGGAAATAAGTAAATACTTTCAGCTTCACAAACACTGCAAGATGTTTTTTTCTTTGCCACCACTGGCGTCCAGATGCTATTAACATGAATCTGTATTGTAAAGTGGAGCTCCAAGGCTACTGTGCTGTGGCAGTGAAACAAGGAAATCCTTCACTACTGGTAAGGTATTGCTCTGAGAAGAAGGAACAAGAAAATGTCACAAAAGACTAGCCTTGGGAAGCAATTAAAACTAAGTGGGTTATGTTTTATATCTCTTTTATGTGGAGCCCCCTAATTATCTTTAGTAAATTATGACTTTCCACCTAACTCTGAATCAAATTACAGGAACACTTTCCATTAACACATAACTTTAATTTACAAGAACAAAAAAATTATATCTGTCACGCCTGCTCCCGCTCTCTCCCCCTGGCGCTCGGGGGCGCCTGGCTGCCCAACACTGCGCACTCCTGCCGCCATCATTACGCACACCTGCTTCCCTCGTCACGTGCATCAGCGAATTATTTGACTCTCCTGGACTCAATCACCTGTTTTATTACCTCCCCTATATTTGTCAGTTCCCCAGCTCTGTTCCCCGCTGCTGCATTAATTGTCATATGTCTTTATGTTACCCGGTGCTGACGCTGTTCCTGTCTTGTTCTATGTCTGTTCTAAATTAAATGTTGACTCCCCGTACCTGCTTCTCGTCTCCAGCGTCAGTCCTTACAATATCCTTATCACATTTAATAAGTACCTGGCTGTCATTTCAATAAAAATGTAAATACATTTCTAACTTGTTTAGTGCATTACAGCAAATGTCCATGTAACTAACAGAGACGCAATCAAATTTCATTCTAATTTTACAACACTTATCATAGAAAGATTCCTCATTTGCAGCTCAGCATAAGAGTACTTCTTCAGAAGACTGATCTTTTCTAAATGAGATGCAGAGAAACTTCCAAAAAGATGGACAAAGAAACATGGGGATTTGTGGCGGCAGAATGCAACACACTGGTAGGGGAGGTCTCTATACTTTGCCTACAAAGACTTGGAAATTACTCCAAGTTTGTTGAGGAGATGTGACCTTGGGTTCTATGTTCTCCATTATAAAGCTGTGTATGGAAGAGATGGCATGCAATTATCCGGAAGCATTCCATATTCAGATATGCATGGCAGCTGAACCATGAAGCTGACCCATGGCTGTTATATTTTCCATGGTTGCTGTTGCTCCATCTCCTTTCCTGATGCTTGTGATATCCCTTGGTGTATTTGTTTTGTTACTTATGAATACATTGCAAATGCTTATTCCAGCAGCGGTAGAATCCTTTGAATATTACTAAGCTGAGTAAAAGCTGTCTGACTTGATCAAATATACCGCCTACAGTCTTTCGTTTTCTCCTCAGGTTTCTCCTCCTCTGGGCTTCTCATGAAAGTGAGGTAGAGTAGGGCGACCGAGATACCAACACAAACAGGGTTTATCTTTTATCCGGCGCCTACATATTTTATGTACAGTAATGTATGTTTATTGTCATTATTATTTCACATTCTGTAGGCTAATGCTGAAGAAATTACTTGAAATTACCATTCACCATTTTTTTAATGATTGGATTTTCTCAAATCGTTTTGTTGATGTCTTCGCAAAGCATTTCATCAGCTGGGTGATTCTCACGAACATGGTATTACTCCTGGTAAATGGTAAAATTTAGAATATATATATATATATATATATATATATATATATTTTTTTTTTTTTAAATGTATAATATACCATCTCAAATCGTTGTCTATGTTAAATTGAACATCTCAAATATTCATATTTAATGATTTTAAAAAACTAAACATTTTCCAAGATCATGTACAAAAAAATCTCATTACTATAACACTTGTAAAGTTAGAAAAAACATAGGTTAAAACATTGGTAAATTGTTTAATTGCCTAAAATACAGGACTTATTACAAGATATTTAATAAAAAATAACATTTAGAATTAGAATATTTTAATTTTAATCAGTTCTCATTATCATAGTATTACACAGTTAAGGTAATTATAATCTAAAATGGTTAAATGGGGTGTACGAGGAAAATTATCAAATTTTAACATAATATGTACCATTTTAAACAAACATTTCATTGGTTTTAATTAAGTACAGCATGTTAGTTATTTTTATAAATGAAATGCATGTAAAGTCCTACAAAATTGACCCCGACACATTACGGTAATGAGATTTTGAGAAAACATTTTATATAAAAAACACAAAAATAAGATTCAAGCTCAAAACAAGTTAAAGAAGCAGAAGCCAAGCACAGTGAGTTTTCCCTTAAGGAAAAAAACATGGATTTCACATGTGATCACGTGATTTTATGTGAAGTTAGTTAATGTGAAAACATGATCTCATGTCAAACAACATTTTAACCGGGCCCAGCTCCGTGAGGGAGCAAAAGGGGGCTTAGCCCCCTCAGTTGAAATTTCTGCTCCCTCAGTTTTAGGGTGTGGTCAAGTTTACCGTTGAAAATGCTTCACTCAACTCTGCCTCACGCCCCAACACTACAGAGTTTAGTTAGCTTCGTAGCTAGCTGTAAAAAGTGTTAGTGTTATTAGCTTTAGCCTATTTAGCTAGCTCAAACCAGATAATCTGCCACTGCCATGGTCAATAACAGAAATTGGCTTCGCCAAAGTACCCAAACAAATCCAAAAGGAGAAGGAGAGCGATGAGCAGCAGCAGCAGTATCATACCAATGAGGCCGCCACCAAGCCCACCGGCGATGATGCTGCCGAGCTCCAGCTAGCTCTGCATGCAGAGCCTACCCACCCTACCTTCCACAGTCCCCTCCACCTCCGGCTGTTCCAGCACACGTTAGCCTAGAATCCTACCCTAGCCGCAGGTTTTCTGTCCAAAAACGTTAATTTAATAGCAACTGGTTCATAGGAAGAGAGTGGCTGGAATACTCGGTTAATGCAGATGCGTCAATTTGTCCAGCGCTAACGCAGACAAGGCCTTCACCCAAGCTATCAATGCTATTGATAGTACCAAAGGATACGCTAGGCACGCATCAAGCAAAGAGCATTTGAAATGCATTGCACTGTGGAAAGAAAAACACGTTTGAAGTGCTATGGGAACATTGGTGTCAACACTTGATGATGGGCAGTTGGCAAGAAATCACATGTATTTGACGGCGATTGTGGACATCATTGAGTTCCTTGTTTCAAACCAGTAACCACTCTGGGGGACATTGGACATGAAATAGTCAAGAGGGGAGGGGGGCAGTAGACTTTTTCTGTCTATGAATATACTCTCCAAAAAGACAAGAGTGGGGCATCCACAGCTACAAGTTACAACTCATTTTCCACTTTGACAAATGATTTCAGTCACCACAGAAGAAGCATGCTACACCTGAGGAAAGCTCAACTAATCCAACTGGCAGTTGAGGGGGATCTTACAAGAAGAATCTTACAGGAAGAATGGAATGATCGATTCCTCAGGAAGATCCACAGGCCATCAAGGGAGAAGTTCCACAGAGCATCTGAAGAGGTAAGAATCAATCTAGCAGGTTGGTATTCATCAAAATCTTGTGACATAATTTCAGCAAAAATCAAGGGTATGGAATGGAATCCAGCATACAGTGGATTCGGAAAGTATTCAGACCCCTTGATTTTTTTCCACATTTTGTTATGTTACAGCCTTATTCTAAAATGGATTAAATCGTTTTTTCTCTTCGTCAATCTACACAAAATACCCCCGTATTTTGTTAGAAGGTGAACCTTCACCCCAGTCTGATATCCTGAGCACTCTGGAGCAGGTTTTCATGAAGGATCTCTCTGTACTTTGCTCCGTCCACCTTTCCCTCGATCCTGACTAGTCTTCCAGTCACTGTAGCTGAAAAACATCCCCACAGCATGATGTTGCCACCACCATGCTTCACCGTAGGGATGGTGCCAGGTTTCCTCCAGATGTGACTCTTGGCGTTCAGGCTTGGTTTCATCAGACCAGAGAATCTTGTTTCTCATGGTCTGAGAGTCCTTTAGGTGCCTCCAAGCGGGCTGTCATGTGCCTTTTACTGAGGAGTGGCTTCCATCTGGCCACTCTACTATAAAAGCCCAATTGGTGGAGTGATGCAGAGATGGTTATCCTTCTGGAAGGTTCTCCCATCTACACAGAGTAACTCTAGAGCTCTGTCAGAGTGACCATCGGGTTCTTGGTCACCTCCCTGACCAAGGCCCTTCTCCCCTGATTGCTCAGTTTTGCCAGGCAGCCAGCTCTAGGCAGAGTCTTTGTGGTTCCAAACTTCTTTCATTTAACAATGATGGAGGACAGTGTGTTCTTGGGGACCTTCAATGCTGCAGACATTATTTGGTACCCTTCCCCAAATCTGTGCCTTGACAGATCTGTAGACTATTCCTTCGACCTCATGGCTTGGTTTTTGCTCTGACATGCACTGTCAACTGTGGGACCTTATATAGACAGTTGTGTGCCTTTCGAAATCATGTCCAATCAGTTGAATTTATCACAGGTGGACTCCAAGTTGTAGAAACATCTTAAGGATGATCAATGGAAACAGGATGCACCTGAGCTCAGTTTCGAGTCTCATAGCAAAGGGTCCGAATACTTAGGTAAATAAGGTATTTCTGTTTTTTATTTTTAAATACATTTGCAACAATTTCTAAAAACCTGTTTTCGCTTTGTCATTATGGGGAATTGTGTGTAGATTGATTAGAAAAAAATAAGAATAAGGCTGAACTTAACAAAATATGGGAAAAGTTTGCTTTTTGAATGCACTGACTTGCTTTAGTGTGTAGGGCGCTGTCCATGGTGCTGATCGAACGCAGCGGAGATTTCGCACCAACCTGGGACTTCTTGGTCAAAAGCACTCAACGGTGTCGGCATTTGAAGTTTAATGTTTATTGTGGTATAGCATGATAGAAGCAGAATTCAGTATAATTCCAACGCAAGAACCGAAATGACAGTCCCCTGTGTAAAGCTACATATCGCTATGTTTCATAGAAATAGATACACTCTATTATGGTTTTCTTGGTAGTCTATTGGTTTTCATGGTTGTAACTTTTTTTTTTTTTTTGAACTAGGCAAGTCAGTTAAGCACAAATTCTTATTTACAATGACGGCCTACCCCGGCCAAACCCTCCCCTAACCCAGACGACAATGGGCCAATTGTGCGCCACCCTATGGGACTCCCGATCACGGCCGGTTGTGATACAGCCTGGGATTGAACTTGGGTCTGTAGTGACACCTCTAGCACTGCGATGCAGTGCCTTAGTGTGCTGCGCCACTCTATTTGCACCATGATTAAGCTCAGTGTTCTGTCACTCATGGGGACACTACGTCACTGCCAAATCTAAGGGTAGCGCTCGAAAATGCAAGCCCCTTGCTGCCATAGTTACATTAGAAGTGCCAATCCAAGAAGGATCAAGGTCATTGGCCAAAGATAAAATTATGTCAAATCACGTTATGTCTACAGTAGCTTTGATTGGACTGATACTTTCAAAATCAAGTCGATAATTTACTGGCAAATTATTTTTAATCCTTGTCATATGAAGAGAAATAATGAAGAGAAATTACAGATAAAATGTATCGGTGCTCATCGGCCATTGGACATTATGCAACATGTTGGAAATAGCAAATTCAACCATGAGTGATTTGGAAGGAATCAGTGGCTAACTGCAAGCATTGCAAGGAAATCACTAGCCTACTATTCAGTGGAGTGGGTGTGTGGTCCCAAATCTGGGTTTAAGGGTCTCTTTTCCATGTTTAAAATGATAAACATTCAACATTGGCCATGCTGTCAATCCATGATTTCTGCCGCGCTCAAACTGGAACTGGGAAATCTGACTTCAATGAGTTCAAGACCACTGCGAACTCGGGAAAAAACTGGGATAATACATTTTGAACGGTCATCCAACTCAGGTTGTAAGTTGGAAACCCTGGCCTCTTTCTAGAGCTACGACCTGAAGATCACTGACATCATCATGAATTGACCTTGTTTTTTTTTGCGTTTGACAAAATTTGCCCATGAAGGACTGCCGCGCCACCTTCCTGTTCAAGTGATCACAGCACACGGTGAGTCCAAAAAATATGTTGTACGTTGCTGCATAAATTATGTAATATGCCAGGGAGATATGTATACTGTAGCTAAGAAAGCAATACTAAGTGTATGTTATGTAGTAAACTGTTAGTAGCCCATGTGCCTAACCCTAATAATTTGGTCTATTTTCCCTCTTAATTTCGCTTACTGTTCTGACTTGGTGGTGCACATGTAGCCTATAACCTATTTTAGAGAAATGTAATCATTGAATACTGTAAGAGCTTCATTGTCTGCTTATTTGCCACCTTTATTTATTTTTACGGTTCTGACTTGGTGTACAGGGAGAACACTGTAAGTAATGGCCCATGTTCTTAATTATGTCTCTGTACATTTCAAAAGTGCTGAACAAATAATTATATTGACTAAATCCGTCCTTGCTCGCTCATTAATGTCTTAATCGAAATTACGGATTGCCTCTTATCCGCTTGTTGTCCCCTTATGCCATAGTTTGTACATCACAATTGTCATTGTGCTTTGGCAAAGTGGGTGGGGTTATATCCTGCCTGTTTGGCCCTGTCCTGGGGTATCATCGGATGGGGCCACAGTGTCTTCTGATCCCTCCTGTCTCAGCCTCCAGTATTTATGCTGCAGTAGTTTATGTGTCGGGGGGCTAGGGTCAGTCTGTTACATCTGGAGTATTTCTCTTGTCTTATCCGGTGTCCTGTGTGAATTTAACCTGTTTGGGCTAGGGGGCAGTATTGAGAATTTTGGAAAAAATATGTGCCCATTTTTAACTGCCTCCTACACCAACTCAGAAGCTAGAATATGCATATTATTGTTCAGGTTTGGATAGAAAACACCCTAAAGTTTCTAAAACTGTTTGAATGGTGTCTGTGAGTATAACAGAACTCCTATGGTAGGAAAAAACCTGACAAGGTTTCGTGCAGGAAGTGGCCTGTCTGACAAGGAGTCGTGCGTCTTGCATCTGTTAATTGAAGAGTAAGGATCTTAGCTGTAACGTGACAATTCCCAGGGCTCCAATAGGCTCTCAGAACCCGGGAAAAACCTGAACGATGACGAGGCAGCCTCTGGCTGAAACAGATTATCGCCTTATCCAAGTGGCCGATCAGAGGACCATTGAATGAGGCGCGTGCACGATTCGCCCCCGTGGAGAAATTTCATTCGGCTGTTTAGCTTATTGCAGATTCCCGGTCGGAATATTATCGCTTTTCTACGAGATAAATAGCATAAAAATTGGTTTTAAACAGCGGTTGACATGCTTCGAAGTACGGTAATGGAATATTTAGACATTTTTTGTCACGCCATGCGCCATGCACACGACCGTTATTTACCATTCGTATAGTGTCTAGAACGCACGAACAAAACAGAGGATATTTGGATATAACGATGGATTATTTGGGACCAAACCTACATTTGTTATTGAAGTAGAAGTCCTGGGAGTGCATTCTGACGAAGAACAGGAAAGGTAAGAACATTTTTCTTATAGGAAATAGGATTTTGGTGAAGGCTAATTTTGCCAGGTGTCTAAATAGCTAGCCGTGATGGCTGGGCTATGTACTTAGAATATTGCAAAATGTGCTTCATCCGAAAAGCTATTTTAAAATCGGACATATCGAGTGCATAGAGGAGTAATGTATCTATAATTCTTAAAATAATTGTTATGCTTTTTGTGAACGTTTATCGTGAGTAATTTAGCAAACTGTTAGTAAATTCCCCGGAAGTTTGCGGGGGTATGCTTTTTCTGAACGTCACATGCTAATGTAAAAAGCTGTTTTTTGATATAAATATGAACTTGATTGAACAGACATGCATGTATTGTATAACATAATGTCCTAGGTGTGTCATCTGATGAAGATCATAAAAGGTTAGTGCTGCATTTAGCTGTGGTTTGGGTTTTTGTGACATTATATGCTAGCTTGAAAAATGGGTGTCTGATTATTTCTGGCTGGGCACTCTCCTGACATAATCTAATGTTTTGCTTTCGTTGTAAAGCCTTTTTGAAATCGGACAGTGTGGTTAGATTAAGGAGAGTCTTGTCTTTAAATAGCTGTAAAATAGTCATATGTTTGAGAAATTGAAGTAATAGTATTTCAAACGATTCAAAAATCGCGCCACTGAATTCAGGTGGCTGTTACGTAGGTGGGACGAATTCGTCCCGCCTTGCCCATAGAGGTTAAATATGCTCTCTCTAATTCTCTCTTTCTCTCTTTCTGTCTTTCTCTCGGAGGACCTGAGCCCTAGGACCATGCCTCAGGACTACCTGGTATGATGACTCCTTGCTGTCCCCAGTCCACCTGGCCGTGCTGCTGCTCCAGCTTCAACTGTTCTGCCTGCGGCTATGGAACCCTGACCTGTTCACCGGACGTGCTTGTTGCACCCTCGACAACTACTATGATTATTATTATTTGACCATGCTGGTCATTTATGAACATTTTAACATCTTGACCATGTTCTGTTATAATATCCACCCTGCACAGCCAGAAGAGGACTGGCCACCCCTCATAGCCTGGTTCCTCTCTAGGTTTCTTCCTAGGTTTTTGGCCTTTCTAGGGAGTTTTTCCTAGGGAGTTTTTCCTAGCCACCGTGCTTCTTTCACATGCTTTGCTTGCTGTTTGGGGTTTTAGGCTGGGTTTCTGTACAGCACTTTGAGATATCAGCTGATGTACGAAGGGCTATATAAATAAATTTGATTTGATTTGATTAGAAACTACATTTGTTTAAGCAATTCAGCCATATCAGCCACATTATTTTTATGCAGTAAATGTGGCTGAATGAACTGTTTCGCTGCCAGACAAGGCTCCGCTGATAGCCAGGTGTAGCAGTGGTAAGGTGTTGGGACTGCTGTTGGGACTATTGCTGTTGTGGGCACCACTTGTCACCGTTATAGTGCAATGAATGTATTGTTCAATGTTGTGTAGAGCTTTGCTAGCAACATTTTTGTTGTTGTTTGCACCCACAAATTGTACATGCTAAAATCGCCACTATTGGCAAGACATCTGTGCATGGCTGCATCTCACTGTAGCAGGCTGTATGTTTTGGTTATTTATAACGCCATTCACCTTTTGTTTACTGTGTTTGTTTTCTGTTAATGTAACTAGCCTAAATCTAGATTGTGTCATGCCTTTATTGATCTCATATTTAGTTTACTAGGCCTACTTGGTAGTGCTGTTTTGTTCTGTTCGCATTCATTAATTCGCATTCACAGTTGTGTTGGTATTCTGAGCCAAACTGATATAAAATATTTTTGTGTGCATGCATGAATTTATCAGGCTACTAACTTTAGCATTTTGTTTGCATTATTTTGGTAAGACAGCTGTGTGTCCGGCTGCATGCACATAGGGTAATTCATCTATTTCAAACAGCCTATCTTGTCTATATTCATTACGAAAACGGCCTTGCTTTAGTGTGTAGGTCGATGTCCATTGTGCTGATACAATGCAGCCGAGATAGGCTACAGATTTCGGCCAACCTGTTCCTTCAAAAGCTCTCAATCATTGGTCTCTGAGTCTCAGCATTTGAACTTTATGTTTATTGTAATATAGCGTGATATACTTACATGCTGACCACACCTCCCGCATCACATGCGCGAGCAAAGTAAATGTACACATACATGTTATTCAATTATTGCACCCACACTGCTCGCGCACGTCAACGAGCGTCTGCGTAGCCAGGCGCTAAAATAGAACTTGGTACTATTTGTGATGCTTAACACGCTGCAAGTCCCGTATCTCCCATCTCCTCATTGGTTTTTAAGAGCATATACCCACATGGGTGATTGAAAGATGAACTGAGGTCCACACTGCAGTCCAGTTGGGGGTGGTAATGCACCTGTAACACGCTGACCACACCACTTGCGTTACGTGTGCGAGCATTGCAAAATAAATGCATGTAACGATCGTCTGGAAGAGGGGACCAAGCATGGTAAGTGGTCATAATTATATTTAATGAAACACTTTAAAACAAACAAGAAAACAAAAGCCAACAGTTCTGCCAGGTGAACACACACAAGACAGAAAACAACTACCCACAAAATCCCAAAGGAAAACAGGCTGCCTAAGTATGACTCCCAATCAGCGACAAAGATGTACAGCTGTCCCTGATTGTTTTGGCCTGGTATGGCTCTCAAAGAAATACAAAAACATAGAAAAAAGGACATAGAATGCCCACCCAAATCAAACCCTGACCAAACCTAAATAGAGACATAAAAAGGCTCTCAGGTCAGGGCGTGACAATGCACACGTTATTCAATCATTGTCTCCACACTGCTCACGCACGGAGGGGATGGCTGCCATTTTACGGGCTCCCAACCAACTGTGCTAGTTTGTTTGTTTTTCACATTGTTCTTAACTCATTTTGAACATAATGTTGCTGAACAGCGATTACTCATCTCAAACTGGATGAAGATTTTTTTCTTTATAGAGTTAGACGCGAAGGATATACTGCTTTGTCAAAACAAGGCCAGAATCCCTGTCATCAGCGTGAAGAAAAGACGGAGGAAAATGAGGTGAGCAGGGTGCCTTGTAAGAATTCACTGACGAGTAGGTAAACCAACACTTCCCTCCGTATTATTGGCCAACGTGCAATCATTGGAAAACAAACTGGACAATCTACGATTAAGACTATCCTACCAACAGAACAATAAAAACTGTAACATTTTGTTTCACCAAGATGTGACTGAATGACGATACGCATAATATAGAGCTGGCTGGCTTCTCCATGCATTGGCAGGACAGAGCAGCTACTTCTGGTAAGACCAGGGGCGTGTGACTTTTTGTCAATAACTGCTGGTGTGCGATGTCTAATATTAAAAAGGTCTCGAAGTATTGCTCGCCTGATGATAAACTGTAGACCACACTATCTACCAGATAGTTCTAATCTATATTCTTCGTAGCCGTCTATTTACCACCACATACCGATGCTGGCACTAAGGCAGCACTCAGCACTCAAGGCCATAAGCAAACAAGAAAATGCTCATCTAGAAGCGTTGCTCCTAGTGGCCGGGGACTTTAATGTAGGCAAGCTTAAATGGGTTTTACCTCATTTCTACCAGCATGTCACATGTGCAACCAGAGGAAAATAACTCTAGACGACCTTTACTCCACACAGAGACACATACAAAGCTCTCCCTCACCCTCCATTTGGCAAATCTGACCATAATTCTATCCTCCTGATTCCTGCTTACAAGCAAAAACAAAATCAGGAAGTACCAGTGACTCGCTCAATATGGAAGTGGTGAGATGACGCGGATGCCATGCTACCAGACTGTTTTGCTAGCACAGACTTGAATATGTTCCGGGATTCATCCAATGGCATTGAAGAGTATACCATCTCAGTCACCGGCTTCATCAATAAGTACATCGATGTACATTTCCCAACCAGAACCCATGGATTACAGGCAACATCCACACCGAGCTAAAGGTTAGAGCTGCTGCTTTCAAGGAACAGGACACTAATCCGGACACTTATAAGAAATCCGCTATGCCCTCAGACGAACCATCAAACAGGCAGTGCCAATACAGGACTAAGATTGAATCCTACTACACTGGCTCTGACGGCCATCGGACGCGGCAGGGCTTGAAAAATATTACAAAGGCGGACTACAAAGGCAAACCCAGCCACGAGCTGACCAGTGACGCAAGCCTTCCAGACAAGCTAAATGCCTTGAATGCTTCCTTCGAGGAAAGCAACACTGAAGCATGCAGGAGAGCACCAGCTGTTCCGGATGACTGTGATCACGCGCTCTGTAGCCGATGTGAGCAAGAACTTTAAACAGTTCAACATTCACAAAGCCACAGGGCCAGATGGATTACCAGGACGTGTACTCAAAGCATGCGCGGACCATCCTGGCTAGTGTCTTCACTGACATTTCCAACCTCTCCCTGACTGAGTCTGTAATACCTACATTTTTCAAACAGGCCACCATAGTCTCAGTGCCCAAGAAAGTGAAGGTAACCTGCCTAAACGATTACCGACCTGTAGTACTCACATCGGTAGCCATGAAGTGCTATGAAAGGTTGGTCATGGCTCACATCAACACCATTATGCCGGAAACCCTAGACCCACTCCAATTCATATACCGCCCCAACAGATCCATCGATGACACAATCTCAATTGCACTCCACACTGCCCCTTCCCACCTGGACAAAAACACCTATGTGAGAATGCTGTTCATTGACTACAGCTCAGCTTTCAACACCATAGCTCCCACAAAACTCATCACTAAGCTAAGGACCCTGGGACTAAATACCTCCGTCTGCAACTGGATCCTGGACTTCCTGACGGGCTGCCCCCAGGTGGTAAGGGTAGGCAACAACACATCTGCCACGCTGATTCTCAACACTGGGGCCCCTCAGGGGTGCATGCTTAGTCCCCTTTTGTACTCCCTGTTCACCCATGACTGCATGTCCAAGCACCACTCCAACATGTTCATTAAGTTTGCTGACAACAGTCGTAGGCCTGATCACCGACAACAATGAGACAGCCTATAGGGAGGAGGTCAGAGACCTGGCAGTGTGGTGCCAGGACAACAATCTCTCCCTCAATGTGAGCAAGACAAAGGAGCTGATCGTGAACTACAGGAAAAGGAGGGCAGAACAGACCACATTAACATCAACAGGGCTGAAGTGTAGCGGGTCGAGAGTTTCAAGTTCCTTGGCGTTCACATCACCAACGAACTATCATGGTCCATGCACACCAAGACAGTTGTGAAGAGGGCACGACAACACCTTTTCCCCTCAGGAGACTGAAACGATTTGGTATGGGTCCTCAGATCCTCAAAACGTTCTACAGCTGCAGGTTAAATCTTCTCTACAGGCCAGTTCGGTCTGTAACTCCCGATTAAGACCCCACCGGTAGACTGTAAGGAGAGCTGGGTCACGCCATCCACTGCCAGCAGCCATGGTACAGAACTCAAGGGCATACTCAGTGGTGTCGCAGCTCACATAACAGGTCCCTGGTGTGACGACCTGAAACTGAGTGGTCGAACACCTCCTTGAAGAGGGTGTGGAAACGTGATTCAGAGGACAGATAAGAACGTTGAGCGGCCCACAGGGCTGTGACCCAATCCAGAGCTTTGCCTGTGAGTAGGGAGATGACGAAGTCCACCCTGTCTTTGTCAGAGGTGAAGTCAGCAGGGTGATGGTCTATGTACAACTTACACTGCATGAGAAATCCTTGACATTTCCCTGGGGACCGTCGTATTTATTAGGCATCGATATGGGGGGAGATGAACAAGAGGAGGCTGTGGTACCTGATATGGGTGAAGCAGGAATGGACTGGCAAAGGAGGTTGCAGATTTCATTGATTCGTTCCTCCTGTCGGGCCAGACGTAGCTGCAGCTCACTGAATCCATCTGTTGTTTTTGATGAGGTATTCTGTAATGAACACGAGGGGAGACAGAGAGCTGGTTTCAAGCGCAGGGCACAGCAGGTGTTTATTGCAAAGGACCACAGGAGGAGGCAGGTAGCTGGGTCCAGTGGCAGGCAGAAGTTCATATACAAGGGGTCCAAAAGGGCAGCAGTATACAGGCAGGGAAAAGGCTAGTAATGGGAGTAGTAGTCCGGGAGATCAGGCAATAGGTAGATAACAGGAAATCCAATAGGCTAAAGTACAGGCAGGGAATAGGCAAAAAGGCATCGTTAGTGAGGCAGGCAAAAAAAAACATACACGGGAGGAGTAAATCACAAAACAAACAATACCTCACAGTGATGGGGTGCAAAGAACTGAACTAAATAGTGTATGATAATGACAAACAGGTGTGTGAACAGGTGATAATAATTCAGGTGATTGGGATCTGGAGAGTGAGCTGTGTTCAGCGGATCTATGTGTTTGAGAGTGTGAGCTGGAAAGTGGGCTGGAAAGTGAGCTGCGTTCAGGGGATTCGAGTTTGAGGGTTCGAGTTGGAAGAAGACGTTACAGTATCAAGTCTGCCCAAATGTGCCTATTTGGTTTATTGATACATTTTGAAGTTCATAACTGTTTCACTGTAATAGTTACTGTAAATTGGACAGTGCAGTTAGATCAACAAGAATTTAAGCTTTCTGCCCATATCAGACATGTCTATGTCCTGGGAAATGTTATTGTTACGTACAACCACATGCTAATCACATTAGCGCACGTTAGCTCAGCCGTCCCGTGGGGGGGACACCGATCCTGTAGACTTAGAGATCAGGCCCCTTTTTCTCCATTTCTGCCTGAATGTCATGCCCAAAGTAAACTGCCTGTAGTTCAGGCCCTGACGCCAGGATATGCATATAATTGGTACCATTGGAAAGAAAAATACTTTGAGGTTTGTAGAAATGTTAAAATAATGTAGGAGAATATAACACAATAGATATGGTAGTAGAAAATCCAAAGAAAAACCAACCAGAATTATTTTTTGAGAGAGACCATCCTCTTAGAAATTCAATCAAAAGCTCATATTGTAATGCAATTCCTATGGCTTCCACAGGGTGTCAGCAGTCTATGTTCAAGGTTTCAGGCTTGTAACTTCAAAAACAAATGAGAAATAACAGTCTTTGTATGAAGACAGTTTTGAAAATCCATGTCGTCGCGCGTCATGATGAAGTTGCGCACCTGCTAAAATCGGTTTCCTATTGAACATACTTCTTTCCGAAATAAATATTATAGTTTGATTACATTTTAGAGTATCTGAGGAGTAAATACAAACTTATTTTAACTTGTTGAAACAAAGTTTAGGGGTAGATTTTCGGATTCCTTTCTCTGCAAGTTGAACGAGTGGATCAATCAAATTGATGGCGCCAACTATACGGACTTTTTGGGATATAAAAAATGATTTGATCTAACAAAATGGCACTACATGTTATCTCTGGGAAGATTTTCAAAAAGTAAGTGAATATTTACTCTTTATATGTGAATGTATGAAACCTGTGCCAGTGGAAAAATATTTTGATATGGGGTGCCGTCCTTAAACAATCGCATGGTATGTTTTCGCTGTAATAGCTACAATAAATTGGACGGTGCAGTTAGATTAACAAGAATTTAAGCTTTCAGCCTATATAAGACACTTATATGTACCTAAATGTTTATCCGCTATAATAAATATTAGAATGTATTTGAATTGCGCGCCCTTCAGTTTCACCGGAAGTTGACCCGCTAGCGGGACACCAATCATTTTAAAGATGAAAACATTAGGCTTTGAATAAATGGTATACTTCCCATTAATATTTTAATAGAATGGGTAATCAGCTTCTTTCCTCCAGGTCGTGTTCTTTCATTATGCGTTCCCTTCTTTGTGAAATTCAGCTTTTGCTGTCTCAACCTCACTAATTTCGCAGCGTGGTAAACTGCCTTCGAACAACACCCTAGTAAATCTGACCTTGGGGTGTCTTTGTGAGTGTTTGTTGGCTCGGCATGTGCAGCATTTGATCATTGAAATGAATGTTGTCTCATGACGTCCACACCTCTTAAAATCTTAGTAAGCACAGGCCAATCCATCCTCTGAATGGTATCTGGCAATTTAGCCATTCATAGATTTACAGATGGAAACTCGTTTCTTGTTTCACAAATAAACACAATGATATATTGGTGTATAAAACAATGATCACTACAACCAATACAAATCAGCCAACCAAAGAGCATATAAGGAAATGGTAATCTGACTACTGCCATTATAACTAGACTCAGAGAGAGAGGGGAAATAAATAATGTTGCATGCTCTGGAGCAGACAGTTGTCAGTGAATGAAATGCTGCAGAATAAAAATAGTGACACAGTCATTACTCAGGGTCTTTGAAAAGAAGGGACTCTCGAGAGACAATGTGCTTTTATGCCATTATGACTGGGTCCAAATGGGTCCAATGCAGCTAATGGATGAGAATGTTACAATTAATGTCACTCCAACCTGTTTGAAAAATCTCTGAATTAAAAAAAAATATATATATATATATATATATATATATATAAATAAATGCAACATGTAAAGTGTTGGTCCCATGTTTATAGATAATCCATCCACCTGACAGGTGTGGCATATCAAGAAGCTGACTGAACAGCATGATCATTACACAGGTGCACCTTGTACTGGTGAAAATAAAAGGCCACTCTCAAATGTGCAATTTTGTCACACAACACAATGCCACAGACGTCTCAAGTTTTGAGAGAGCGTGCAATTACAGTAGCATGCTGACTGCAGGAATGTCCACCAGAGCTGTTGCCAGATAGTTGAATGGTAATTTCTCTACCGTAAGCCACCTCCAATGTCAGTATGGGCAGGCATAAGCTACGGACACATTTTTACTGCTAATTCATTATTTCCATGACTCTCATCCCAATACAATAATGATATTTCTCCAATTAGGGCCCTTATTGTCAGGGCCTCACAAATTCACCATTACTAGAGACACAAAACACAGTGAAAGCTCCCACGAGCTGTAAATAACGACCGGGCTGCGACTTCTGCCTCTATAAATATTTTACTGTTTCTTAGAAAAACCTCTGTCACAGAGTGCTGAAATAATCATCCTTCTTTCAGTGTGTTGCTGGGTGTTTAATGATATGCACGCTGCCTCCCCGAACAACCGCTCGTTCCTCATGGTCACTCAAACCTCCTCATTGATAATTCATAGTGATATCTGCAATTTAGGGATCCGCTCATAACGCTGTCAGAGCAACATGTATTATGTATAGGTTGCCCGCCGATGCTTTGTTATGTAAGTGGCTGTAGTAGTTCAAAGTTTCACACTTGGAGAAAGTGTGACCTTTTTGAGGTAAAGGACTGGGTAAGCATGAAAGACAAATCAAGAATCACTGTCACAGATAGTGGGGGATGGTGGCGTTACCAGTAAAGAAATAATCCCTGTTAGCACTTACTATGTCAACCAGGGCTGAGGGCAAACTTGGGGCTTTGGCCCCGACTTCCTTGCCTAACTTCCAAAATTTCTTGCCCAACTTCCTTGCCTAAAAGACTAGACTCCTGACAAGCCCCCATTGACCACTTCCTCCTTAAGCCCTTCTAAGAGCCCTAATGGTTCATCAAGGCCTGCCGTCTTTCACACAGGGGCAGAGAATTAGGGACTGATTAGTCCAGTTATACAGGTCGGGGGGAAAGCACATTTAAAAAGGTTGGAGAAGTAGAGGGACTGTTTTCTTCAGCCTCCTGAGTAGTCTGCAATAACTTCGATTTTGGTGAATAGATGAATTTTCGTGTTATGTTAGCAGGCACTGAATCGATACTATGCCTGAATACATTTGCTTCAGCTGGTAAACACCTGGTATTGACATGATTTGACTTAAAAGTTCTACATCTAAATGGTTACTACCGAGTGTTTATAACTTTATCATTGCCAGCTGCAGCGGAACTGCAAAATAAAGTGTTTCCAACATGAAGTACCTTGAAGTTCAAAATCTAACTGTTTAGATTTGTCTGTTTTTGAACCACTCTGCCAGCATGCCTTAACTTGTCTCTTCCCTATACATAGCCTGTCTACAGCCAGTCTCTGGTGTACATAACCCATTAACTATTAACTTGAAGCTGATATAGGCGGCAGGTAGCCTAGTGGTTAGAGCATTGGGCCAGTAACCGAAAGGTCGTTAGATTGATTCCCCGAGCTGGCAAGGTAAAATTTGTTGTTCTGCCCCTGAACAAGGCAGTTAACCCGCTGTGCCTAGGCTGTCATTGTAAATAAGAATTTGTTCTTAACTGACTTGCCTAGTTAAATGAAAATAACCAAACACTCTTTAGTTTCTGTGTGAGCAGCTGAGAATACAGTAGTTCACAGCGGCCAATGCGGAGCCTTTCACTCTACAATTCACTGCTTTGAGTCTATGCCCCTTTTGCCAATCCAATTAGCAACACTAGCAACTCGCCTTCACTTCCATTTAATATGCTTGCTCAACTTTTTCTGAGGGATTAAAAAAGAGGCTTTCTAATGTATGAGACCAACAGTGAGCAGCTACAGTACAGTAAATGCACTGGGGCCGCAGAATAGACCTCCACTACTTGATGTCCCCACGTGACCTGAATGGGTTTGTTCAATTCACCCAGCACTGTTCTAGCCTGGTCCTAGATCTGTTTGTGCTGTATAGCCAGCTCCTATGGTCATTGTCAAGACAGCAAAAACAGTTCTGGGACCAGACTAGCACTGTTCCACATGAGCACTTGATTAGATGTCCATCACCTATTTTGTATGATACAGTATGTTATGAATTACAACTCTTATTATATGTTACGAATTTGCAAAAGGTACAATATATTACAAATTTGCATACCATACAATATGTTACGAATTTGCTAAATGTATGATACGTTACAAATTCTACCTAGATGGCTAGGTGTCTAATGTTAGCTAGCTGGCTAACGTTGGCTAAGCTAGGGGTTAGGGTTAAGTTTAGGAGTTAGGTTAAAAGGTTAAGGTTAGGATTAGAGGAAGGGTTAGCTAAAAGGGTTAAGGTTAGGGGAAGGGTTAGCTAACATGCTAAGTAGTTACAAAGTAGCTAAAAAGTAGTAAGTAGCTGAAAAGTTGCTAATTAGCTAAAATACTAAAGTTATCCATTATGAGATTCGAACCTGCAACCTTGCGTTATACGCCCACCCATCCATTCGAACCTGCAACCACACGTTATACGCCCACTCATCTACCCCGACTTAACAGACAAAGAAAAGTAAGGTGGTTGGTCAGCCACCTTACTTTTGTTTGTCTGTTAAGTAACCATCTGTCTTATGTAACCATACCAAACATAACATATTATACTAATTCGGAGTCCCGGATTTACATTACTATGTTACGTCTAGTCTATGAGACCAGGCTGGGGTCCCATGTGGTTCAGTTGGTAGAGCATGGCACTTGTAATGCCAGGGTTGTGGGTTTGATCAGTACATGAAAATGTATACACTCACCACTGTAGGTCTTCTAAATGTGAAATGCAAATGTTTTTGACGTCAATCCCATGAAAGCATCAATGTACTGTACAGTAATTACATCTAGTTAGTTATTAATAGGGTGATGTCAAAGGGGATAAACCAAGAATAGACTCATCATGCAAGTTCAGTTAAATAAACCAGGTTAGGCTGTTTAGCGTCTTTGTCTCATAGCCTAATTCTTTCAGAATCTCATTTAATTTTAATAACACATTTCAGCATGTCTCAGAATGGAATTTCAAACTACGGAAATGATCTCTCCATTTGTATTTCTATGGTCTATCCACCACTATTTACCGAAAATGTAGAATGGTTGAATCCTCACGTGTGGTACACACATACCAAATTTCTATTGACCTGAAAGCATTATTTAGGTGAAACTTTGAAAATACCTAGACTTGGCCCCAAATCTGTAAACCAGGCATCCAGATAAACATTTTAGTCATCCAGGGATTGGACAGCTAGATCAACAATTATCACTTCATATCAACCCAAGGGTACTTTTTGCCATCTCATCAGTAACAAGAACATATTTGTTCTTTGCTCAGGTTTCTCTTCTCCTACCCATGCTGTCCTCTTTAGAGTTAAATAAAGGTTAAATAAAAAAATAAAAAAATAGAGTTTGTTCTCACAGGAGCAGTGAAGTTTTGCAAAGGCTTTACTTTACTTTTTAATTCTTTAAATTGTACACCTCTCTTTTTCAAACATCAGGTGAGATTAGTATCCCTACCACATCACCATTTGTTAGCCACTGAAAGGCTCCCCAGGTCTTTGCCTATCTGTGTCACTGTAGCCACAACAATCCCTGTTGTTGTCTACAGATATAGGATCTTAATTTGATTACTCTTTTGTTGCTGAGAATTTTCCTGCACTGCAGGAAATGTAAACTTGTAGTGTATTCAAAGTTTTAAAAGGCTTCTAAAGTTAGTAATTTCCATTTTAAATTGTCAGACTTGATTTGCCTTAATGAAAATGTCCATCAATTATAATCCACAATAATAATCCATTCACAATAATAATCCATTCACATTTCCAGTTGCTGCAGGATTATTTTCATGCTGTAGCAAACTGGCCAAAATGAAGATCCTACATCTGTATCCGTCTGGTCAAGTTAATTCCAGTTGATAGTGTCTGACAGCTCTCACCGACTGGTCTTCAGTGAGACACGATCCGCTTTGTACGGCGGTTCGTCCCTGGCTCCCACACTGATCGCCGTGGTGTTTAGAGATAGAACGTCCCATTGCGGGTCGGAGAGAAAAACGGGCGCTGATTCCTCATGACAGGCTCTCCCATGTGGACAGACCCACTATATTGCCTCAGATCACTCACTGCCACACCAGCGTATTTTCTTTCTCTGAGAGTCCATGGCAGGTATGGAGGCAGAGCTGGCAGGACATAGCCTTGAGTGGACTGGAGAGAGTCCCAATAGGTTTGTTTAAAGTTCAACCGGTCAATGGACGCAGCTCTTGTCTGCTGTGCTCGTCAGAGAGGGGTGTGATATTCTCAGTCAAGGGATGAAAAGACGGACTCAGCATTTGACAACACTGCCAATCTTAAACACTCAGAACATGAGAGGTCTAACCTGGCTCACAATAGATACTGTATGATCACAGTTGGATGTACCGATCCATTAAAGATGACTAATGTATTTCAGAGATTCTTATGTCACATTGGTGATCCTGATTCCGAAAACATGTATCCAATTTAACTTTTAGTTAATAGAAGTTAAAGATTTAGTAGTACTTTTATGAAAAAACATGGCTCAACTAATCATTGTCAGTGTGTTTTGGTGATTGTGTGCATTCTTTAAAGTACTCTTCAACTCAAGAGGGATTGAATAATTAGAGTGCTCCTAGAAAGAAGACTCCATTCATGTCCTATCTGATATAGTGTATGTTTGAGAAATACACTTGCATTTAAGGCCTTCAAATGCCCTCATACAATTGCTCACAATTCCAGCACACACTTTTGATTTAACAGGCTTTGCGACAGTTCAATAAAAATGAGAGGAAAACTCTGACTTAATTAAAGGCTAACAAAAAATAGGAGGCACATTCATTCCAAGCTAGACAGCAAATGCAAAAATGCACTTGATCAGCCACATAAGACTTAGAGAAATCAAAAACTCTAAACAGGCAGGAAATTGGGTCAACATTATCGAGGGACCATACAAAGAAAGGGAGAGAAGATAGAAGATGAAAGATCAAGAGAAGAAGACCTCAAATGGAGAAGGAGGAAGATGGAGACAGAAAGGAGAAGAAAAGAAGGGGAGGGGGGGACTCCGTCTATATAAGTCTGATGGTGGTAAAGTGGTCTTTACAATATCATGTTAAAGATCTGGTCACATTATACAAATTCAGTAAATTCAAGCTACTGTGGTTTTACATCTTTGATTTGCAACAACAAAATGCAGTCAAGAAACAAGTCGTACGGCGTAGAATCAGGGCTGTTGGCCTATTCTCTAGCCATGTGAGATGTCAGGGGCCTTGATTTTGATAAAATACCTACCTGTCCAGTTTTGGCAGAAGGTCTTCCTGGTTAGTACTTTTGTGAAGCTCTCCCCATTTCTCCACCCTCCATGCTGAAATTGATGTTTCAATTTTCAATGTCAGGGCCTTGTTATGTTCCTGCAGTCTCAGCTGGTTTGGGTGGTGGAAGGGGGGTGGATCAGAAAGCAAGGAGCTCCACCTCATCCGCGGCACAGCGGAGCACCCTGCAGAGTTGATTAATTACCGTGTGTTTACTGGCATGTCAATTTGTTGACAATGACTCATGTTCTGCTGTTCCACTGCAAAATGCATGTTCCCATCAAGTGTTCACAGTGTAATGCCAGAAAATCGAGTGTACCCAACCATCAATAAGTAGGCTGCTGGAAACCTCTGGTAGGTAAAACATTTCCAAAGATATTTTGATCATTATTGTGTGTGCTGTGATGATTTTCAAAGCAGCAGCAACAGTCAACCAGACATGCTTTTTTACATTTGTGTCTGTGAGCATATCAGGGTGTACTCAACCTCTGTGTGTACTGTATGTGTTCGCAAGAAACTCCAGCAAAGTGAACAAAAGTGACAAACTGTGAATACTGGAATATCCCCACTTAGTTAGCCTTGGTTTAGCATGACTGCACATGACATTTGCCTTCATAGCAAAGCTATTTCATTACAAACTCTGCATGTCACCATTTTTTAAGAAGCGGGTGAGAGCCTATAAATCTCAGCAGTGTAAAAATAAGGGGGGAAAAGCCTTGTACGGCTGGCACACAATATTCAAGGACATTCCCGAACAATTAACTTGCGTTTTGGCCATCTCCTCCATTAGTCTTTAGCATTCAGGAACCAGAATTGATTTTGGACATCAGCCACTCTCATTTTATAGAAAGTACACTAAATGGCAAGGGAAACAAAACAAATTGAATTTAGTGTTCAGTTATTTGTAATGTAAAATTAGATATGTGGCCACGTGTGACTTAATAAGGGAGCCAGGGAGAAAATACAGAAGCCTCTCATATTGTATTGCAGGTTGGGGAGATCTCATCCAAACATACCCTTCATGGTTTCACTTGAAAAAATGACAAGGTAACATAAAATGGTGACTTTCATCACTTATGATAACTAGTTATATTTTAATTTGGGCATACATTTTAAACATTGTGGTGCTGCAGCCGTAGTACTACCCTTTTAACTTGTAGTCATTCAGCTCCCAAAACTCGCATGTGGACTCATTGCTATACGCGAGCTAGAATTATTAATGGCATCTTTGCCTTTAGGCCTGCAATCACTCTCAGACACCCAAGCCTCCTTCACTCACTTTTTCTCCCACCTGGTTCAAGAAGTCATACTCTCTAGGGGCCCAGTCACTGAGTGTCCCAAATCTGTCTCCGTCTTTTGTCTTTGGGTACTTACTAGAATATGTATCACACTTACTAAATATGCATCTCGCTCTCTTGCACGCACACATAAACACACGCACACACGCACACACGCACACACACACACACACACACACGCGCGCGCGCACACACACACACACACGCACATGCACATGCACACACATCAATCTGTGTCTTTATGGGGAAAAGCTTTCTGGGAATAATGTGTGCCAACGGAGGAAAAGGCAAAGTAATAGAGGAAGAAAACCTCAATGCATCTCAAGCAGCTGTCAACGATCATGCCAGGTGGCAGTGTATAAAAAGTATAAAATATAGTAGGATATGCCACTGTTTATTGTCATTGGTTGAGATGGCAATATATATTGTTGAGTCTTTGACAACACTGTCACAATATTGAAACTCTTTAATAGTCCTGACAAAACATGAGTGACAAGACAAGCATAATGTTAGCAGCAATAGAATGAGTGTGTTTGATCCCTCAGGGGGCGATTAATAACCAATGGCCTTTGATTATAACCCCTGACTTCAAACTAAGCGCTGCAACCCTCTTTAATACATAGTTGAATACTGTTAATACGCCATGTTATTGAACTGTGTAGCTTTTTTATCTCATTTACCATTTTCAACATTATCGTAGCCCCATGGTAAGGTTTGTGCTTAAAGACAAGGACATGAACTGATAGAGGTAGTAATCAAATCAAATCGTATTTGTCACATGCGCCGAATACAACAGCCTTACAGTGAAGGGCTAAGGAAGTGAATTGGTAGAGGAATGGAAAAAAATCATAATAATCAAAACTGAGGCCAAACATTAGAGTTGCTCTTGAGACTGATGTACAATTTTCTTGTTTGCATACGAGGTCGATTCTGAGAGTAGGCAATGGATTCTGAGAATAGGCAAGGCAGTGGAAATATTCCCTTTTGCATAAGAAATGAAATGCTTGATGGCAATAACACCATGGCCACATGAGAGAGGAATCTAATAAGACAAAGGTCAAAATATGAAATGCTTTTGCAAATGGAAGAAGACATTGACAGGGATGGTATTTACTCTATGAAACCCCTTTGAGCATTGTACAGAAACACAGAATAGAATGCCCAGACCACAAAATACATCTGAAAAAAAATATGAAAAAATACATATGATTGGCATGTTCCGCTAACTGCCGTATCAGCATATTTTCAACAAATGTAATATCTGTTACAGATGAACAAAAAACATACATTTGCTGACATCCAGCATCTACCTCAAACTGTACAGTATTAGAATTACTAAATCCTTAAAATACATTCAAATGAATTCACTTTAACTTTTTTAAACACGTGACATTACATTAAATTAAGCCTAACTGAAACCAGAATTTGCTAATGCTAATTATACAGTGAAAAGCATTACAACGTGTTGGCGTAGTCTTTCTGTCTCTTCCATGTTGTTGTTAAGTTAAATATGCCATATTAATTCTTCCCCAGCCTCATCACAAACCAGGCTTAATTTCCAAGGCAGAAGTTAGCTAAAGAGGGATCGGAACCTGGTGTAAATCAGTGACGCCTCGCAACACGTCAAACAAATCAAATGCCATGCTTGGGCAGAGCTCAAAAGCTACGTCAACAACATAAAATTCAACAAAACAAGCACTGGTGACAAAACATTTTAGAACGTTGTCAGTATGCTGATTTTCACAGCATTTCTCTGTTATTTCGAGATGAGCTAAAGCTGCAGCAAGGGGGGAGAAATGGTCTACAATGTTGGCCATATCAATATTTAAAATGCTGACGTTTCTGAAGTGATATTTGGCTGTAAAGGCTAGCATGAGGGACAGGTAGCTAGCCACAATGTGGTTTGTTTTGAGAAAAGTCACTTAACCAAAGCTATATAGGTGCAACTAACTAGCTAGCTACTAGCTAGTTAAATTACTCTCACGATTATAAAGTCAACAAAATTGGAATTAAAACAGCATATTATTGATCTAAAAGTATACCTATGTTAGCCCAGTCATTAGCTTATCCAGGGTCAGCGATACATAGAGCAACCATGTACTGTCTATCTATGGGAACTGCAATCATTTTGCTAGCAACATTGCTAAAATCAATAAAATAAAATGAACCTCATAAAATGTTACCTGTAATGCTCGTCTCCTTTACCCTAATTGGCATGTCCTTATTTCCATACTGTACCTAAATTAAGAGTTGGATGTGAACCACACTACCGGTCAAGGGTTTTTCTTTATTTTTACTATTTTCTACATTGTAGCATAATGGTGAAGACACCAAAACTATGAAATAACACATATGGAATCATGTAATATTCTAAAAAGTGTTAAACAAATCAAAATATATTTTATATTTGAGATTCTTTAAATAGCCACCCTTTGCCTTGATGACATCTTTGCACACTCTTGGCATTCTCTCAACCAGCTGGAATTCATTTAAATTAACAGGTGTGGCTTCTTAAAAATACATTTGTGGAATTTATTTCCTTCTTAAAGCGTTTGAGCCAATTAGTTGTGTTGTGACAAGGTAGGGGTGGTATACAGAAGAAAGCTCTATTTGGTAAAAGATCAATTCCATATTATGGCAAGAACAGCTCAAATAAGCAAAGAGAACCGACAGTCCATTACTTTAAGACATGAAGGGTCAGTCAATACAGAACATTTCAAGAACTTTGAAAGTTTCTTCAAGTGCAGTAGCAAAAACCATCAAGTGCTATGATGAAACTGGCTCTCATGAGGACCGCCACAGGAAAGGAAGAACCAGAATTACCTTTGCTGCACAGGATAAGTTCATTAGAGATACCATTCTCAGCCCAAATAAATGCTTCACAGAGTTCAAGTAACAGACACATCTCAACATCAACTGTTCAGAGGAGACTGCGTGAATCAGGCTGTTATGGTCGAATTGCTGCAAAGAAACCACTACTAAAGGACATCAATAATAATAAGAGACTTGCTTGGGCCAAGAAACACAAGCAATGGACATTAGACCGGTGGAAATTTGTCCTTTGGTCTGGAGTCCAAATTTGAGATTTTTGGTTCAAACCACCGTGGCTTTTTGACGCGGTGTGGGCGAACGGATGATCTCCACATGTGTATTTCCCACCGTAAAGCATGGAGGAGGAGGTGTTATAGTGTTGTGGTGCTTTGCTGGTGACACTTAAACAGCATGGCTACCAAATCATTCTGCAGCAATACGCCATCCCATCTGGTTTGGGCTTAGTGGGACTATCATTTGTTTTTCAACAGGACAATGACCCAACACACCTCCAGGCTGTGTAAGGGCTATTTTACAAAGTAGGAGAGTGATGGAGTGCTGCATCAGATGACCTGGCCTCCACAATCACCCAACCTCAACCCAATTGAGATGGTTTGGGATGAGTCAGACCGCAGAGTGAAGGAAAAGCAGCCAACAAGTGCTCAGCATATGTGGGAACTCCTTCAAGACTGTTGGAAAAGCATTCCTCATGAAGCTGGTTGAGAGAATGCCAAGAGTGTGCAAAGCTGTCATCAAAGCAACGGGTGGCTATTTGTAGAATATAAAATATAAAATATATTTTGATTTGTTTAACACTTTTTGGTTACTACATGATTCCATATGTGTTATTTCATCGTTTTGATGTCTTCACTCTTTTTCTACAATGTAGAAAATAGTAAAAATAAAGAAAATCTCTTGAATGAGTTGGTGTTCTAAAACTTTTGACCGGTAGTGTAAATGTTATATGTCAGCAATTAAAAGGCATGTGCAAAATCTGGTATATGGTTTGCCTCATATAAATTGTCTACTGGTATCATTTTAAATTGATAACATATAGCTAACATGTAAGCAATGTGTGAGTTTAGCTGTTATCTGCTTCAGACGACAGATGCCCATAAGGCCAGTAATTTCTGAATGTAATTTTTTCTTTATTTGCCATCCTACTGTAGGCCTATGGTTGCATTGGCAATGTATGCCATATGATAAGCTGCCAAATGGATTCACATAGCTGATACGCTGAGAGAGAGTGACAATCAAATAAAACAGATTGGAGATCTTAGAAGTAGACAAACAGGAAATGAACATTTTATTATTTCACCTTTATTTAACCAGGTAGGCAAGTTGAGAACAACAATAGATAATTGAATTTTAACAAGTAGGCTATTATTACTAAAGCATCATTTCAGGTGAACAAAAAATACTCCATACCAGCGGTGTCCAACCTTGCTCCATGGATCAATGATCTAATGGGTGAGCAGACTTCCACTGAAGCACAGCAATAGCACACTTGATTATCGACTCCTTAGATTTGATAAGTTGAATCAGGTGTATTCTTGCTGAGCTGAAACAGAACCCTGCACACTCAGCAGACCTCAAGCAGGGTTGGCCTGCTCCAATTGCAATAGGTTTATATATTGTGTGTGATGGTTTATACATTGTGTGTAGCCTACACTCTCCTTTTACTGACAGCTAAAGCTGCAATTTCACCCTCTTCCATGGCTGTTATGTACAAATGCATTTGGAGACTGTGTTTTTAATTTACAATGATTACATCAAGATAGCTAGCTAATAGGAAGTTAGCTAGCTGATGACATTTAATTAACTTAACTAAACAGTATGTACAGTTAGCTAGCTAGCTAGCTAGCTAGCTATCAGCACAGTTGAGTTAGCCTACAAAGTGGCCTACTGTAGCCAGCTAGCCAGCTAACTAATAATAAAAACAACTTACAATTTAAAATGTATTTACTTGAATAGGTTCTCCGGCTGCCTACGTCTTTTTCTTCCTTACAAAAACAAAACAATGGGCAATCTTCAAGATATTTTCCGTGGGAGCAAAGCGCAGCCATTAACTATTTGGACAGGACGAATGGAGACAAGGAAAAAGGTACCATTCAAACTGTTTTTGCAATCCAAAATTCTCCAGACATCCAGGGCAGGCGTGACAACGACATGATTTTGGAGGTTTGGTAACAAGAGACTAATTCTTCCCACACTCATAATACAGCTGGTTAAGGAATATGATATTAATAAGCTTTACCCGAGACATTCCTGGAATAAGGTAAGCTTTAACCGCCACAATGCGCCAGGACATTTGATTCCTCTGTAAATCAGAAAGCCTTGCATAGGATTTAATATGGAGAGTTAAATGGGCTGTGTGTTCTCTTTGTTTATTTAGTTCTACTCACTCTGTCAGTAATATTTAAATATATAAATCTGTAAAGTCAAGTTACCATTTTGAGGGACCCAAACAAGTATTGCCAGACATGATATCTAGCTAACATCCATCCTTCTATAACATTAGATAGCGCTAAGGCCTCCTGTCAAGAAAAATTGTTTGACGGAATAAAAATAACTAGTGTGGAATGGTCCTTTGAGTGGCTCCAACAACCCTGAATACCTCATTTTATGGTTCAGAATATGTCAATATACATCTTTTTTTTATATACACATTTGTTATTACACCTTTATTTAACCAGGTAGGCCAGCTGAGAACAAGTTACAACTGCGAAACAGACTAAAATTAAAATGTTCTATTACTGTACATACTGTAGATATAGAGTAGGGTTAGGCAACTTGATTCGCCCCAGGCCGATTCTTGTCGGAGTGGATGATCGGGGGGGGGCTGGAACATAATTATAATCATTTGTACACTGCAAATTGACCACAATTAGCCTAAAAAGAGATTATATTTAAAAATAACAATAATTTCATACCTTGAATTATATTGAGACACGATCACATACGTCTCTTGGGAACAGATTTCCTAAATTAAACACACTTTTTGCAGAAATCCTGGTGATTGTACACTTTTTTAAAATAAATTATTATTATTATATAGTTGTATGTTTCGGGGACCAAAAGAAATCACTTGCGACCCCTGATATAGAGCGAGTATATTTGGTTTGGAGCTGCACACCTCCAAAACCTCCGGTTTTAGAGCTTTATAATCTCATATCCAGGATTTGATTTGGGTAGGATGTATGCCTTTTTAGGAGCATGGGGAACGAATGGCACTGATGTATCAATCCCCCCGAGATGGAGAAGAGGCAGATGCTGCAGACAAAGGAGTTTATGTCCAAAACCAAAGCCTGAATAGAAATGGACCCTCTCTAATCCCGGCTGAGATCAGTTATCCTCCTTCTCTCTATTCTAGTGACAGCGATGACAGGAACATTCAGAAGTCACCGTCTTAAAGGAAAGCTGAGGTGTACAGTACACCATAATAAACACAATGTATTGCAACTACCGAATAGCTATAGTGTAGTAGGGCGAAGAAAATGGTAGATGTGCCCTCCCTTTAATTGGAATCCTTGGTATCTGATAGTACCATGTTTCCTGCCACCGAAACCCAGTCTTTAGCCAGAATCCAGCATGGGTCCAACCCCACCAGCTTTATATCTTCTATATGATGTAAAACAGTAATACATTACAGGGTTTGTTTGAACATTTATACCCTAAATCCCTATCCCTAATATGGCTTTTGAAGTTTCACACTGAAGTTGTGTACGATAACAACATTAATGGGGATGTGTATTGATTATCATATTTTCAATTTCATTCCAGCTTGGAAATCACTGTCCCCCATGTCTAAATCTTCAAATAGCAGCTTTTAGTGAGCCAGTCTTTTCAAGAAGCAAAGTGTCACCTTCCTCAACATCATGATGATAGGTTTTGCATCATTTACATTTTAGTCATTTGGCAGACACTAGAGAAACTAGGGCTAAGTGCCTTGCTCAAGGGCACATTGGCAGAGCATTGTCCGCTTTGGAATTCGAACCAGCAACCTTTCAGTTACTGGCCCAATGCTCTAACCACTAGGCTAGGCTACCCATATGCCGCCCATATGATGCGTTTTGCATCATCATGAGGATGTGGCGGGTGACACTTTAATTGAAAGTCCAATATCTTGAAAACTTGACTGCAGACAACATTTTGGGACTGTATCAAAACAATGTATATATATAGTTTTTGGGTGGAATTTCCCTTTAATTGTTTTCACTTGTTGCGACACACTCCAGAATGAATGGGACTAATGAACAGACCTCCATAAGGAGTCAGAGGGAAGCCGGAGTGAGAGGCTTCTTGATGTGGAAGATAAAGACATATGCTGACAAAGGTGAATAGAGGCCAGGAGGAGGATGAAAAGCAGCGGGTGAAGCAGTGGGGAAGGTGGTGGGTGGTTGGTGGTTGAGGTGTTGGGGGAAAGTCTGTGTGAAGCTTGTTTGTGACACAGAGAGGCCAGGGAAATTTGACTGGTGCCTGGTCCTGTTTATCTTTGGAGCCGAGCAGGAGGAACTCTGGGTGTCGGGCGCCTTTTGTCCAGGTGATCACAGCGGAGGGTGGAGAGGACAGGGAGAGAGGAGGGGGAGAGGGAGGGGAGGAGGGGGAGAGAGGACAGGAAACAACAGATCCACAGATGACACAATCTCTACTGCACGCCACACTGCCCTTTCCCACTTGGACAAAAGGAACACCTACGTGAGAATGCAATTCATTGCTTAGCATTCAAAACCATAGTGCCCTCGTAGCTCATCACTAAGTTAATATCCCTGGAACTGCACACCTCCCTCTGCAACTGGATCCTGGACTTCCTCACAGGCCCTACCCATGTGGTGAAGATAGGCAACCACACATTCACCACACTGACCCTCAACACGCTGACCCCTCAGGGGTGGGTGCTTAGTCCCCTCCTGTACTCCTTGTTCACCCACGACTCCGTGGTCGCACTTGAATCCAACACCATCATTAAGCTTGCCGACAACACAGCGATGGCAGGTCTGATCACCTACGACGATGAGACAGCCAACAGTTGGCACCCGACTGGAAGGCGCTACAGAAGGTAGTGTGTATGGCCCAGTACATCACTGTGGCCGAGCTCCCTGCCATCCAGAACCTCTATACCAACTGTGGAACAACCCGGACCCTGAACAGCTTCTACCATGTAGTGTCTTTACTTTCATTAATCTGATGACTGTTATTTCTTTAATCCACTAACTATGTTTATTTGTTACCTGATTCAATGAATCATGTAACAATGAACTCATTAGGAATTTGGGGCACCATGGAAGAGGTTGTTTAACCTGTTAGGGCTAGGGGGCAGTATTGACACGGCTGGATAAAAAACATACCCGATTTAATCTGGTTACCACTCCTACCCAGTAACTAGAATATGCATATACTTATTACATATGGATAGAAAACACCCTACATTTTCTAAAACTGTTTGAATGGTGTCTGTGAGTATAACAAAACTCAAATGGCAGGTCAAAACCTGAGAGATTCCTTTACAGGAAGTGGCCTGTCTGACCATTTCTTGAACTTCTTTTCCATCTCTATCATTTACTAAGGATCTCTGCTCTAACGTGACACTTCCCACGTCGTCCATAGGCGCTCAGAGCCCGGGAAAAAACAGAATGTCGTCATTCCAGCCCCAGGCTGAAACACATTATCGCCTTTCTCAAGTGGCCGATCAAGGGACACTGGGCTTATGCGCGTGACCCCGACCGCCCCCGCCTTTGGGATTTTTTCCTCTGTTTGCCGAAAAGGAGATTCCCTGTCGGAATATTATCGCTTTTCTACGAGAAAAATGTCGTAAAAATTGATTTTAAACAGCGGTTGACATGCTTCGAAGTACGGTAATGGAATATTTAGAATTTTATTGTCACGAATTGCGCCATGCGCGCGACACTTCTTTACTATTTCGGATAGTGTATGGAACGCACGAACAAAACGCCGCTATTCGGATATAACGATGGATTATTTTGGACCAAACCAACATTTGTTATTGAAGTAGCAGTCCTGGGTGTGCATTCTGACGAAGACAACAAAAGGTAATCAAACTTTTATAATAGTAAATATGATTATGGTGAGTGCTAAACTTGCCGGGTGTCTAAATAGCGAGCCCGTGATGCCTGGGCTATGTACTTAGAATATTGCAAAATGTGCTTTCACCAAAAAGCTATTTTAAAATCGGACATATCGAGTGCATAGAGGAGGTCTGTATCTATAATTCTTAAAATAATTGTTATGCTTTTTGTGAACGTTTATCGTGAGTAATTTAGTAAAATGTTAGCGAATTCCCCGGAAGTTTGCTAGTTCTGAACGTCACATGCTAATGTAAAAAGCTGGTTTTTGATATAAATATGAACTTGATTGAACAAAACATGCATGTATTGTATAACATAATGTCCTAGGGTTGTCATCTGATGAAGATCATCAAAGGTGAGTGCTGCATTTAGCTGTCTTCTGGGTTTTGGTGACATTATATGCTGGCTTGAAAAATGGGTGTCTGATTATTTCTGGCTTGGTACTCTGCTGACATAATCTAATGTTTTGCTTTCGTTGTAAAGCCTTTTTGAAATCGGACAGTGTGGTTAGATTAACGAGAGTCTTGTCTTTAAATGGCTGTAAAATAGTCATATGTTTGAGAAATTGAAGTAATAGGATTTTTAAGGTTTTGAAAATCGCGCCACAGGCTGGCAGTGGCTGTTACGTAGAGGTTAAAGTAGCCCATAGAGGTTAAAGAATTACCATCTCCCGAATTAAACTCTATACGGAATAAATCTATTACATTGATAACAGTCATCTTATTAATCATTACCTCGTATCATATCATCATTCTGAACAGTTGAAACCTTCTTGGATCTGCAAAAACCCCAGCCTTACTCATGATTCAGTACTACACACATTGGTGTAATTATTCATTTACAAGCTAACTAAATAATAACACAGAATAAACATACACACTTAATACATGAGACAAAGGTCCCTAGCGGACTTTCACAATATGGTGGCTTTTTACACAACAACATGGAGAGGGAGAGAGAGAGAGAGAAAAAGGCACTTATCGTCAATACAATTCAGAACTATTCTCACAGTAATCATAGTTTGCACACGAACCGCCGCCTGTTTGGAGTAAGAAATCATGAATGTATTTACGTGTGAATGTCTTTGTCTGTCATTTATCTCTGTCGGAACCAGCCCTCCTTAGGAAGGTTGTTAGCCTTTCAGCGGCAAGCTTGTATGGCTCTGATTGTCCGAAAGGGATCTCCCCTTTCCTGTCTTCTACTGTTGTTCAATCTAGATGATAGCTAGCCAGCTGTGTCGACAGTTCCCATTGGTGATGAGCGTAGTAGGATAGTCTCACTTAGATTCGCTTTTCTAGATATTTGACTCAAGACAGCTAATTAGCTGTACCAGGGATTTGTTTGAGAGGGGAGTTTGTTTTCCCCCTCGTGTTGGTATTCAGGATTAGGACCACTTTGGACATGAGCTGCAGCTCACCATCTTTCTGGTCTCATCTGGGAGGTGAGGTATTCTATTCACCTTGTGTTGAGGTTCAAAGTTCCAACCATTTCAAACACGTTAATGTTAATCTCCGTTACCAATCCTTTTACGCACTCTGGCCAAAGGGGACGGTTCCGTCAGTATGACACACTCTCTGACCTCACTCACTTACTCAGTTACACCAGTTCTGTCAGGCGGAATGGGCCAAAATTCACCCAACTTATTGTGAGAAGCTTGTGGAAGGCTACCCGAAACGTTTGACCCAAGTTAAACAATTTAAAGGCAATGCTACCCAATACTAATTTAGTGTATGTAAACTTCTGACCCACTGGGAATGTGATGAAAGAAATAAAAGCTGAAATAAATAAATCTGTACTATTATTCTGACATTTCACATTCTTAAAATAAAGTGGTGATCCTAACTGACCATAGACAGGGAATTTTTACTAGGATTAAATGTCAGGAATTGTGAAAAACTGAGTTTAAATGTATTTGGCTAAGGTGTATGTAAACTTCCGACTTCAACTGACGTCACAAACATACTCACACACACATACTTTCATGCTCACCACATACGCTGCTGGTATTCTTTATTATCTAACCTAGTCACTTTACCCCTACTTACAGTACCAGTCAAACGTTTGGACACATCTACTCATTCAAGGGTTTTTCTTTATTTTTTATATTTTCTACATTGTAGAATAATAGTGAAGACATCAAAACTATGAAATAACACATATGGAATCATGTAGTAACCAAAGAAGTGATAAACAAATCGATTTTTTTTATATTTGAGATTTTTCAAAGTAGCCCCCCTTTGCCTTGATGACACCCTTGGCATTCTCTCAACCAGCTTCATAAGCTAGTCACCTGGAATGCATTTCAATTAACAGGTGTGCCTTGTTTAAAGTGAATTTGTGGAATTTCTTTCCTTCTTAACGGACCTAAACCAATACATCCGTACCGCAGACCAATACAGTCGCCCATGGCCTGCAAGTCTTCCACGCCCTTCTCTCGTCCACCACAGTCCAATAGCCCCGAACCCATGCAACTCGGCCGCACCCCTCTCACGCCTGTGGAGAGAGTAACCCCCTACTCAATAGCTGTCTCCCACCCAACCCCTCCACTTCCGCCGGGGTAAGCACCTCTACGTTTTTGAATATTACCAAAAGGCAGTTTGGGATCCCGGCTCTTCTTTCTGCTAATGGGGTCACTCAGTTTGTCGAGGGACTAGCGGACTCAGGGGCTGCAGTAAATTTCCTTGACGAACAATTGGCACAACAGTTAAGGGTCAAACTAATCCCTGTTAATCCTCCCTTTAGGATTAATGCGCTGGACGGACATCGCGGAACTGGTCTTGTGACTCGCATGACCGAAAGTATCACCCTTCAGATTGGCCTCCTTCACTCTGAGGTCATTCAGTTAATGGTGTTGTCTTCACCTAAAGAACCCCTAATCCCCGGTCACCCCTGGCTAAGCCTTCACGACCCTGCCATCTCCTGGTGGCGAGGGGAACTGCTGACATGGTCTCCCGCCTGTTTTAAGGACTGCTTCAGTCTACCCTGTCAAGCCACCTCTATAGAAGGATCGGAGTCTTCCATTCCAACCCACATCCTACCTGTATATGCCCAGTTCCTGAGTTTCTTCAGCAAGAAAAAGGCATCTATTCAACCTCTTCATCGCCCGGAGGACTGCGCAATCGACCTCCTTCCTGGGGCATTGCCCCCTAAGGGTCGGATCTACCTCTTGTCCATCCCAGAGAATGAGGCTATGGACACCTATATAGAAGAGGCTCTCGACATGGGAGTCATCCGTCCATCCACATCTCCGGCTGCATCCAGTTTCTTTTTTTGTAAAAGAAAATATGGTAGTCTCCGTCCCTGCATAGATTACCGACCTCTCAATGACCTTCCCATCAAGAATTGCTTCTCTCTTCCTCTGATTCTGGCCGCACTAGAACAAGTTGGACAGGCTACCATCTACTCCAAGCTGGACCAACGTAGTGCTTACAACCTGGTCCGTATCCGAAGTGGAGATGAGTGGAAGATGGCATTCATCACCGCTAGGGGCCACTACAAATACCTGGTTATGCCCTACGGTCTCACCAATGCTCCCGCAGTCTTCCAGTCCTTCATGAATGAAGTTTTCCAGGATATGATCAACCAGTTCCTCATCGTGTACACTGACGATATCTTGATCTACTCTCACTCCCTTGCAGAACACGTACAGCATGTGCAACAGGTCCTCCAATGGTTACAGGACCACCATCTTTATGTCAAGGCTAAGAATAGCACCTTTCACGTTACTACGGTAACCTTCCTAGGGTTCGTGCTGACACCAGGAGGGGTCAACATGGATGAAGACAAAGTCACGGCCGTGCTTAACTGGCCCAAACCTACCACCGTAAAGGAACTACGTTTCCTAGGATTCTCCAACTACTACCGCTGGTTCATCCGAAACGGGAGCAGCACAACTGCTCCTCTCTCAGCTCTCACCAGTCAAAAAAGCCATACCCTCCAATGGACCGACACCGCCCGTACAACATTTGAGACCTTGAAACGCCTCTTCACCTCTGCACCCATCCTTAGGCAGCCAGATACTACCCTTCCTTTTGTTCTGGAGGTGGATGCATCCGAGGTCGGCGTGGGAGCGGTTCTCTCAGCGGGTCGGGACACCTCCCAAATTACACCCATGTGGCTTCTTTTCCAAGAAACTGTCACCCGCTGAGAGGAACTATGATGTCGGGAATCGAGAGCTCCTCGCCATTAAGCTGGCTATCAAAGAGTGGCGCCACTGGTTAGAGGGAGCTCATCACCCATTCCTTGTCCTTACCGACCACCGCAATTTGGAGTTCTTAAGACAGGCTCGCTGGGCACTCTTCTTCACCCGCTTCAACTTCACCGTCACCTATCTGCCCGGCCAAAAAAATGTGAAGGCTGATTCCTTATCCCATCTATTTGACGCCACTTCCTCTAACCCAGCTCCCGAGCCCATCCTGCCTCTGTCTTGTGTCGTGGGACCCATACAGTGGGAAATCCAAGCAGCCATCCAAGAGGGCAGAGCGAGCAGCTTTGGGAGACCACACATCGGCACCTCCGTCAAGCTTCCATCTCCCAGAAACTGTTTGCTAACCGGCGTCGCCGTCCTACTCCATTCTTCCACCCTGGGCAACGGGTGTGGCTCTCTACCCGAGACATCCGGCTTCATGACCCCTGCAAAAAGTTCAGTCCCCGGTTCATTGTTCTCTTCAAAATAACACGCCGCATCAATCCTGTCACCAACCATCTCCAGTTGCCCCGCCATTACCGAATCTCCTCATCCTTCCATGTGTCCCTTCTCAAGCCTGTGAGGTACAGCCCTCTCCATCCTCATGTGGCGCACCTCGGCGCACCCTCTCCGTTTGACGTTGGCAGTGCACCGGCTTATTCCGTCCGAGCCCTCCTTGACTTCAAGCGGCTGGGTGGTCGCATCCACTACCTGGTGGATTGGGAGGGGTACGGACCCGAAGAACGGTCCTGGGTCCCCGCCCAGGATATCCTTGACCCAGCCATGATCCTGGCTTTCCACCCTAACCATCCTGACCGCCCAGCTCCACGCCCCTGGGGGAGGCCCCCTGCTCATCTTCCTAGACCGTCAAGAGCCGCCCGTGGAGGGGGGGTACTGTAACGTCTGCTTCCAACTTACACCCTCAAATACGTTGATCCCCTGAACGCAGCTCACTCTCCAGATCCCAATCACCTGAATTGTAATCACCTGTTCACACACCGGTATGTCATTATCACACACTTTAGTTCAGTTCTTTGCACCCCATCACTGTGAGGTATTGTTTGTTTTGTGACACACGTCTTTCAGAGCTCTGTTTTTCCTGTGATTTCACACTTTGTTTTTACACTGCTGCTACTCGCTTTTTATTATCTATGCATAGTCACTTTACAAATTACCTCGACTAACCTGCACCCCCGCACATTGACTCGGTACCAGTACCTCCTGTATATAGCCTTGTTATTGTTATGTCATTTTATTGTGTTACCGTAATTTCCGGACAATTAAGCGCACCTGAATATAAGCCGCACCCCCTGAATTTAATTTGTTTTCTTTTTTTTTACATAAATAAGCCGCACATGTCTATAAGCCGCAGGTGCCTACCGGTACATTGAAATAAATGAACTTTACACAGGCTTTAACGAAACACGGCTTGTAACAAAAATAAAAAATTAGCAGTAAGCTTTAGTTGTCTTTTTGCACTGAGTCAATTCCTCACGCTGCTGTTTCCAACGTCTTATCATCGACTCATTAAGATCAAATCCCATGCAGCAGCTCTATTTCCTTTTCCAACAGCCAGATCAATCGCCTTCAACTTGAAAGCTGCATCATATTCATTTCTCCGTGTCTTTGCCATGATGAGGGTGACAAAATGACTACCGTAATCAGAATGATGGGAAGTTTGAGAGCGCTCGATTTAATCTAAACAGTAAACAAAAAAGTTGTTTGATCGTAACCCGTTTGGCAATTTCATTGGTCTAATGAAAGCTTTATGCCGCCAAAAAACTGAGCACGTCACAGAATGTGTATTTTTGGAGAAAAAAAATTGAAAGTGGGAAAAATCCATATATTAGCCGCGTCATTGTTTAAGCCGCGAGGTTCAAAGCCTGGGAAAAAAGTTGCGGCTTATAGTCCGGAATTTACGGTACTTATTTTAAAAAAAATTCACTTTAGTATATTTAGTAAATATTTTCTTAACATTATTTCTTGAACTGCATTGTTGGTTAAGGGCATTTCACGGTAAGTAAGCATTTCACGGTAAAGTTGTATTCGGCGCATGTGACAAATGAAATGTTATTTTATTTCAACAAGCGTCTCCGAAGCCAGGCGCTAAAATAGAACTTGGTTCTATTTGTGACGCTTGATGCACTGCAAGTCCTGCCTCTCCCGTCCACACTACAGTCCAGTTGGTGGTGGTAATGCACCTTAAAGTTGGTTGCCAACCGCCATATAAAGTCCAAAGAAGAAGAAGCCTGAAGGAGGAGAGATTACTAGAAACAAACTCGGTTTATCCTTTAATCTGTGGATTAATTGTCGGAGTATTGGCATTTAAGGTAAAATAACAACCCAATGTTTATAGCTCAGGACAAATGAACTAGCTAAATTGCCATAAATGTTTAATGCTTTTCGACCTGTCCCCAAATTAATATAGTTGGTTCAGAGTTCGTTTTGATATTTCAACCTGCGTGTCCTGATCAAGTCTGGTGTGGGTGGACAAAATGAACATTTGCGCAATGGCGAACGCGAACATTTGCCCGGTGTAGTCAGTTTGTAAGCACAATTCAATATAATTCCAATGCAAGAACCCCCCAAAATTGTGCCCCCTCACCGATTTCAACTGTCCCCTTAGTCACTTTTTAAAAATATATATATTTATTTAACCTTTATTTAACTAGGCAAGTCAGTTAAGAACAAATTCTTATTTACAATGACGGCCCACTAAAAGGCAAAAGGCCTCCTGCGGGGATGGGATTAAAAATATATTTTTTAAATAAAATATAAATATAGGACAAAACACACATCACGACAAGAGAGACAACACAACACTACATAAAGAGAGACCTACGACAACAACATAGCAAGGCAACAACACATGACAACACATCATGGTAGCAACACAACATGATAACAACATGGTAGCAACACAGCATGGTAGCAGCACAAAACATGGTACAAACATTATTGCTCACAGACAACAGCACAAAGGGCAAGAAGGTAGAGACAACAATACATTACGCAAAGCAGCCACAACTGTCAGTAAGAGTGTCCATGATTGAGTCTTTGAATGTAGAGATTGAGATAAAACGGTCCAGTTTGAGTGTTTGAAAAGACGAGCATCCCAGGGACGTGTGTGCTTTGGGGACCTTTACAGAATGTGACTGACAGAATGAATGGGTGTTGTATGTGGAGGATGAGGGCTGCAGTAGATATCTCAGATAGTGGGGAGTGACTTTATCCTGCTGATTTCAACATGTCATAACATGAAACTACACGTGACAACATGTGAGTACGTGAAAACATGATCTCGTGAAACATGGGGATGCAACACTTCTACTTGATACCATGAAACTACATGTTACAACATTTTTACATTTACGTTTTAGTCATTTAGCAGACGCCCTTATCCAGAGCGACTTACAGTAGTGAATGCATACATTTCATTTCATACATTATTTTTCTGTGCTGGCCCCCCGTGGGAATCGAACCCACAACCCTGGTGTTGCAAACACCATGCTCTACCAACTGAGCTACAGGGAAGGCTTATTTAGGCTTGCCATAACAACATTAAGCACATGTGAAAACCCTGTGTCAAATGTCATTGAGAATATTATAATTGACATTAATTCAATCAGTCATGGTCTCCTGCATGTTTGTCTAGTTCCCAGTTTGTTCCAGGGACATCCTCATTTCACATGAGAAAACATGTTTTTGGAACACTTCGTGAGATTTTACCAAAAAAACTGGGGTAAACTGGGGGAAATCCGAAACCTGGAAAAAAAAATATATATATAATTAAGTAGCCCATTTTTTTTTTTACTGATTTTAAAAGGCCCTGCCAACGTTTTTTGTTGTACATGACTGAGTGTGTGTCATCCGGCAGCACAGGATTTTGGGAGAAGTTGAAGTCAGGTTCAATATTGACTATGCACTCAATACGGAAAAAAGTTTGACCATCGTAGAAATGTTTTAGTGAAATATAATATTATTTATATAACATACGCTTTTTTCCAAAGCGACTTAGTCATGCGTGAATATATTTTTACGTATGGGTGATCCTGGGAATCGACCCAATATCCTGGCATTGCAATGCTCTACCAAGATGCATGACAGGTTTCTAAATGCTTTGTGAAGCCTCAATTTAATATGATTTATAAGGCATTTATTAAGGGGTGCTTATGTCACCCTTTAATATTCAATTTTTATGGAATATTTGACCTAGTGGGTTATGTCACATTTGACATTGCTGGTAATGTCACACCGTTATGCCATATTTATGAACCCTTTATAAGCGTGACATACGGTTATAGATGATTTGTAACACATTTATGTAGTGTTTATGAAGGCTTTAGGAAGCCTTTATAAGCTGTAGTGTTCACATGTTTTTACATGTGAAATGCCACATGTGAAGTGTTCCAAAACCACGTTTCCACGTGTAACATTTGTTCCAAAATCACGTTTTCACATGTGAAATGTCACATGTGAAGTGTTCCAAAAACATGTTTTCACAAGATTTCAGAATTGAAATTTCCTCATGTGAAATCATGTGGGTTTTCCGTATGGGTTATTATGATAGTAAGTTATTGGATTTTTTAGAGGCTAGTGTCCTTCAGTAAGTATTCATATCCTTTGACTTTTTTCACATTTTGTTGTGATACAGCCTAAATTCAAAATGGATTAACAAAAAAAATCTCACCTATCAACACACAATACCCCATAATGACAAAGTGAAAACATATTTATAGAACTTGTTGCACATTTATCGAAAATGAAAATCTCATTTACGTAGGTATTCACACCCCTGAGTCAATACGTTAGAATCACCTTTGGCAGTGATTACAGCTGAGAGTCTTTCTGGGTAAGTCTTTAAGACCTTTGCACACCTGGATGGTACAATAGCAGCACATTATTATTTTTCAAATTCTTCAAGCTCTGTCAAGTTGGTTGTTGATCATTGCTAGACAGCCATTTCCAAGTCTTGCAATAGGTTTCCATGCCGATTTAAGTCAAAACTGTAACTAGGCCACATTCAACATCATCTTTGTAAGCAACTCCAGGTTATTGTCCTGCTAAAAAGGTACATTTGTCTCCCATTGTCTGTTGGAAAGCATACTGAACCAGGTTTCTTTCACACTGAGTGAGTCCATGCAACTTATTATGTGACTTATTTAGGCTTGCCATAACAAAGGGGTTGAATACTTATTGACTGAAGACATTTCAGCTTTTCATTTTTTATTAATATGTCAACCTTTCTGAAAACATCATTCCACTTTGACATTATGGGGTATTATGTGTATGCCAGTGACACAAAATCGATTTAAATTCAGGCTTAACACAACAAATTGTGGAAAAAGTCAAGGGTTGTGAATACATTCTGAAGGCACTGTAACTGAATTGGTGATGAGAATCACCCAGCTGAACAACAAGTCATTTGTGGTTGTTAACTACTGTATGTTGGTTTACTGTATATTGTAATTGTCTATGACACAAGTTGGTCATTCATTGGATGTCTTGTCATCATTAGGCAATGAGCAAGTCTTCAGTTCGATACTCCTCTTAACCTATTTCTTGCTGCAGTACATTGTCCTGTATAAGAGCATCACTCGCTAGATATTTTCCCCCCTTCAGAGTTAACACCCTGCTGTAGACCACGCCAGCCATATTTCCCTGAGTTGGGGGTCTGCACCCCTCTTGAAGTCCATCCCTGGCCACAACATCACAACACACGCCTTGAGTCAGTACCACTCCGGCTTTCACCTGTCAGTGCAGCAGGACGCACATTCAACTATGAAGGAATCTGAGACAGCTTCATTGCCCTCATCGAGGTTCCCCCGCAACAGACGGTACATGCAGCTAGACCCAGGGAAAGGATACTGATGAGCTAGCTGTCTCATTAGTTTCTGACCCCTGGGAAATTCACAGGTGGAACAAATCTACAGCAGCTTCCAACAACAAGTTCCACTCAACATTTATGTTTGTGGATGCTTCCTAGAGCCCTCTTCGGTTATTATGCACAAATGAACACAAACAACTCAGAGTAAATTAAACCAATGAGGGTTTTAATTACGTGCTGAAATACGGATATTGCCACAAGGCCACAAGGGATTGAATTATCCAGATTTGCCAATGTGCAAATATTGAGTGAGGACAACTGACACATTTGATGTCTATTTGAGATGAATTTTGGTTTTACTATAAAAATCTGCAGCATTCAGCTTTTCTTACTTCATTGGTTTTTGTTTATATCTCTCCACTGAGAAAATCTATTTTCAATGATTTTCTTGTTAGAATAGACCTAGGTAATTATTACCAACTTCCAGAGACATTATGATGTATTCGAGCAACAGTCTGCTAGCATAAACCAGGAAAGGCCCTAATGAAATCTTTAAGCTTTCAACAGAAAAATCAGCTCTATTGATGAAAGCTGCACTATTTATCCTAAATAAATATATTATGGTTATTGGTTACATTGGATTGTTTTTCCCAGATAGAGATCTAGGTCTTCCGATTTGAGGCATAATCAATGGCAGTCCCACATGGTCCGACTTGTTGCGCTGTTGTCAAGAGACCGAGCAAACTTCTCAAACTGAAATGTGAGATCAATGGTCTGGTTAAAATCAAGTGGATTGTAGTCTGTTGGTCTAAAGGGTACTGGGCAATGTGAGAATTATGTCTGCAAGTTGCAAGACATCTTAAAGCCGACCTGATCAATCGATCACCATGAAATGAGACAAAACATTTTGAAAGAACAGAATTGTGTTCTATAGTGCAGCTCAGAGTAAACATTGTGAACGCGCGATCTAGCTTAAGTGAGCTAGCTATAACCAGCTTTCTAGCGAACCAGATCACCTCATTTACTGCTTGCGAACATTGTTAGTTAAGGTTATCCAGCTAGCTAGCAAGATAATGGAATTGGTTGGATGAAACTGTCTCGTCTGTCAGTCTTTCGGTAAGAATTGACATGTTGAATCTTATAGCAGGCTGGCTGAGTTCTAAAGCTAGGGAGTTCAGCTCAATCAATCTTTGTTCTACAACTGTCTTGTCTCATGGTATCTATTTGAACCATCATTTATGCCTTCAACTACTTCTGCCAAATATTCTACGTAAAATGAAGTATTATCAAGGTCATATCCATTGACGGTTTTGTAATCACTTAAAATGAGGACTAAGACATAGTCACATAATTGTTTCTTGAAAGCCCTTTCTAAATAAAGGTTAAATAAAAGTAAAATAAGGTAACGGGTTTGTTTTTGTTTGTGGGTGCATTACGATGTGTTTCTTTCCATTAGATTCATCAAATTTGCTGTTCCGCTAAGACCCGGAAATAAATTCATTAAGAGATCATTTTGAATGCTGACTGTGATGTATAGCACAGCAAGTAGAGATCACAGGTGGCCGCACATTTGAAACATGAAACTTCAGCTCTGTGAATGTGTTGTTTTGTGTCCACATTTGTTGTTCTGGAACTTCTGTGCTTGTTCTTCTTTCATGTTCTCCTTGTATTTGATATTGTACTTCAGATGAAAGAGGAGACAAAATGAGATTCTGACTCTGTGTGATCTATCACAAGGCGGCATATGAAAGCATGTGTTGTAGGCATTAAAGAAAGACTGTGAAAGTCAAGGTTTTTTATGGTATGTATCTTTTCTCAAGATACTTTTTTGTTTTCCTAAATCTTTATGAAGTTTGCAATAGATTACAAATTATTTTCTTTCTGGAAGAACTTTTAATTTTATATCTGCTGATTCTGGTTTTGAATCCTGTTATTCATCCATTTGTTTAAGCTATGACTTGTGCAAAGGGGACAAATAGCTGAGATTCAAAGACAACAATAACAGTTAGTGGTGAAGCACTAAGAAGTAGACTTTGACATTAACATTAATGATACTAGAACTTCATGTTGCTCCCAACAAGACGTGAGAGTGAATTCGGACACCAAAATCTGATCAACTGGATGATTATGTACAGTGCACACAGTGGAGCCACTGGTTGTTGTGCAGTCAGCAACTTATACACTGTGCACCTTACAACTAAATAGAGACATCGCAAGCAGGATGTTAAAAGTGGTTCCAACTGTGTTGTGAGGCTCCACTTGATGGAATCAACACAAAATAGGGAAATCCTTCAGGCATGTTTATCCCAAAGTGTTTGTGGCATCTCATGGTTCAAAGAAAAATCTGCAACAAGGGCACAGTCACTGAGACTATTACCAATACTCTCGAAACACTTAAACTAAAAGCGTTTCTTTAAACATTTCATGCATAATTCATTGTTTTGAACCAGCGCCATAGTTCTTCCCCAATGCAAAGTTGCCCTCTTTCATGTAAGTTTGATGTGGGTGTCTCCATTTCAAAACAACTGTCTTCATAGTGTTACTAGCAATGAGCACCATACACTTTTAAGTAAACAATTGACATGGGGAAAAGCTAAATGAAACAAGTAAAATATTTTATCAGCTGTTTCGACTGCATGAAAAGAAACATCGCCCGAGAATCCCCAAAAGAAATCACTAAAACGCTAAACAGCACTGTGTTTTGTATTGGTTAGGCTTAAAAGTCTGTGCAATGGCACTGGAGGAGAAATTATTATGCATGCTGCCCTCAGCTCTCTGTCTACCAGCTATCAATATTCACTGTCGCTGCTCAACTTCAGCCTAGGCCATTTTACCCAGTGAATACAGCTCTTCAGACATTGCACCTTCTGTAGACATTTCCTATTATGGTAAAATAAATAGAGAACATTTCAATAAAACATGGTCTTCAGTTCATTCAAGTAAAATGTATATTTCCATATCATGTTAGCAAAGCTGTCTTGGTCATCTTCAACACAAGTGTCACGTCCTAACCAGTAAAGGGGTTATTTGTTATTGTAGTTTGGTCAGGACGTGGCTGGGGGTGTTTGTTTTATGTGGTTCGGGGTTTGTTGGGATATGTTCTTATGTAAGAGGGGTGTTTGTTTTATGTGTTCCAGAGTTTTTGGGAATTGTTCTATGTTTTGTATTTCTATGTTTTTTCTATGTTGTGTATTTCTTTGTTGGCCTGGTATGGCTCTCAATCAGGAACAGCTGTACATCGTTGTTGCTGATTGGGAGTCATACTTAGGTAGCCCTTTTTTCACCTGTCTTTTGGTGGGAAGTTGTTTTTGCATAGATGTGTTTAGCCTGCAATACTGTGCGTTCGTTTGTTTTGTTGTTTAAGTGTTCAATAAAAGTTCAAATGAGCACTCAACCCGCTGCGCCTTGGTCTACTCCGTACGACACTCGTTACAACAAGGGCATTGTACTGAGTCAAGCATTTTAACATGAGGTGTACAGTAGCAAGCATCTTCATTCATGTCCTAGCCATACGGTCAAAAACAATTGCACCTACCTACTCATCCATGTATTGTCAATGAATACCATATTTTCTCTGTGTTCCCACAGTATGATTCACCACTCTAGTTCTTCCCCCAGTTCAGGATGAGAAGTCTGCTCTTCAGGGAGCTTCCTCTATCCCACGACAGAAAGGCCTGACATCGCTCCACAGAAAAGCCTGACCCGTCATTATTCAGCTTGCCTGATGGCTTACTACAAAGACATCCTCTCTCTGATGCTACAGGGGTTCACTGCACTTTCTCTGCAGCCGGAACCGAAAATACCCTCCGAAGTTTTTATAGTAAGAGTTCCATTCCTAACAAAACACACCCACATTGATGAAAGCTTATTGAGACGTTTCATCTCGCAGCACCAAAGACGAGATAAGGCCAGGATTGGTGCCTCTCTAGAGTGAGAAGGGTGTTTTTATTTTTCTCCAGCCAGCACCAATCTGATGAACGTCAAAACTATAGATCTATCTGCTTCTTTTTCCTTCCTTTGAGTGGCTCTGTGCATACTCACTTTGAAGGTGCAGAATTCTTACTTCTTCTGAAAAGATCAAGTGATATTGTGCAGTGAATGAAGGAGTCACGTGACAGTGATTATAGGGCACGACAGGTGCCACGCGACACACTGTCACCTATGCTTTAAGAGATGCCTATGCATGTGTCTTCATCACATTGGAACATACAGAACTGTTACACCTTTTCTTTATTCTCTGCATTTTGAGGATGTAAACACTGATTGTGAGAATGAAAGTGTTTTTTTGAGAATGAACTATTACAAACATAATCTTGGTTACCCAGAAGTAAAATTTGTGCAAAGTCACCGTTTCCACATTAATTTATCCACAAGAGATTATTACAAGCATGATTTACTTGTAATGCTACCTTACAGCGCAGCAAGTGCTAATAATGACAGTCTATAATTGATCTATTAGCTAGATACACTTATACTTCGCTATCTCTCATTCTCATTCTTGGAATCCTAGATGAATGGTATACTAGTTCTGGTCTTTCTTGGAAACCTCCTTCTTGCTCGGGTCCAAGGAAACCTCTTGCTTGTCTGTGAAACGCTGGCAGGGTGGATAACCTTTACAGCTCTGTCATAAATGCCAAAGAGAGAGCAATAAAGGTCAGACACTATGCCAGATACACTAACCTGCCTGTCTTTTGAATAGACACCAGTACTCCCCCTGTACCTTCTGCCTAAGTTCATCCAAGCAGGCCCGGGTAGAAATTACCCCCTTAGGCACAGAACAGATCTAGGATCAGCTTACACGCTCCAAATCCAAAGGGGACGTACAGGGGCAACTTCATCCTCCTCCATTCAAGCGCCCAATAATAGGATTCCATCATGACGAAGCTATGACGAGGTCCACTAAGGAGCAATGCTTTGTTCTTCATCAGTATCCCTTGATAATAAGAGACTGTTAGACTGTACAATACAAATTTGTAGACACCCGCTACAGTACAGTAGATATCTTAGGCCAGTTGGTTTCAAACCTCTCCTCGGGGGACCCCCAGATGTTTCACAATTGTCGTTGTAGTCCTGAGCTAATTTATCAAGGACTTGATAATTAGTTGACATGTTGAATCAGGTGTGCTAGCTCTAAATAGATCAAATACATGGAACAGCTGGGTGTCCCCAAGGAGAGGTTTGAAAACCACTGTCTTAGGCCACACACAAGTACGAGGATTGCCATACTTATTGCTATTGCATAGTGTTACTCTGGACTACTTACTTACAGTAAATGTGGCCCGCTTAGAGCTGTAACTTCACAAAGAGGTATCTATTATTCAACTAAAATGTTTAGCTAGCCCGTCACTTTTATTTAGGGATGTTCACCGGACACTTTTATGTCAAAAGCCTAGAATTATGATGATTATGATTGCACAATTCTTAGGAAGATCCTTGAAAATATACATGTTAGATCTGGGGGGATATTGAACGCAGGACATCAAAGGGGTGCTACATTGAAGGTGAATGCGCTCGCCGCATTAAATAATACAGCAATAACGATCAAACTTTAATGGAATTTCAGTCATCGGAGACTAATTTGTGATTCAAGGCACTTGGTGAGGAGCCTTAAATTACCCCAAAAATGTGCTATCAGTTAATGCCCAGAATGCAGGAGAAATGTCCAGATAGGCCTAGATTGTCAAGTGGAAGGGCAAAGTATTATAAGACATTCAAACTCTTTTAATGTCCTACTCTCTGAGATAAATTAAGCTCATCAAAGCGAAGGTTTTATAGATGCATAACTTTTTACCCTCTAAAATTGAAAGTATTTGATCCTATACATGAAAGACAGAAGAAAGAACAGGGTCTCCATACTCCATCGGTTACAAGGGAATTCATAAATCTTGTGAAGTCATGAAACCCACCCTCTTCATATCCAGAAGACTTCTGCTAATGACTGACTGTGCATCTAATGCTACACCCAAATAGACGTACAACATACTGACTGTAGAAGGAACATGAACTCTTGACCATAAATGTAGACTTAATGTAGTAGATCTTAGGGCTATCTTAGACCTGACCAAACAGCTCCTGGCCCTAAGATTACATTCTAATAAGATATCAAATGTCAATAGCAAAAGTTTTTAAATAAATACAGAAAAACATGCATAAATGCAACAACAAAAAAACGGTTGAAATCATTCATTAATCCCCTTGATTGAGCCGAGTCTACAGTACCTTTGCCTCAATAAAATGTACAGATACAGGCAAATGCAATATTGGCAATTACGAATTGCTGAAATGATTGACCCACACTTTTGAAATGTCCTCACTGTATTCTATCTTGTCAAAGCTTTGAGCATTTATAAATTCATGACAGTGACTCTCCATGGCTTCCATGTAAGAACAAAATACAAAAACAGGAAGTATTTTATGGCATTTGTATGAACTACTTGAAGGCTGCTTTTGTCCAATTGTGACATTTCATACATGACTACAATAGCAGCCCCGCTGTAGGCTTTGGTAAAGTCTTCATTGTGAAGTCCTTTTACCAGAATTCAATGTACAGTTCCACCACACTTATCCTTACGTCAATAGCTCCAAAAGGGTCAGTGTCACAGTATGTATTTTTGTGTCTTTTAAACTATTGTATGTAGCATCCATTGTGAGATATGATAGGTCTGAGTTCAGACCATTCGATCAAATGTATTCCTCTGAGCCTCGAATGACTCCGGAGCTATAATAATTCAAGATGAAGTCAAGTTGAGGGAGCGCTGACAGGTAAGCTGTATATGTAGTTGTTTGAAGATCTTATCTGCAGCGAGGCATGGAATGATGGTGCGGTTATCAGGGGATGAGCAGCATACATTTCTTCCATGTTACAGTGAGATTTATGCTGTTGCAACATTCCAAATATGATGATATGTGCCAGAATACATCATGCTGCATTTGATTCATATCACTGGGCCGTACCTTTTTTTTGTGATTCACACCTTGTATCTTATTGCATTTCTCCATGTAGTTTAGCCAGGGCATTTAAAATGAATTCATGAGGAGGGTTAGATAATGTGTGCACAAGGAAAAATGCATCCATTTTCCTGTGTTTACTCTGAGCGGTAAAAGGATATATTGAGACTCCTGCTGAGCAAACGCCAGAGCAGGGCATAAATTAAGGAAGTGAAGAAGAGAAGGAGCCAGAGATACGCTGAGACTGTCACCTTAAAAGGCCCGCATGGGACGACGTGTGGCACATACTGATGCCAGGCCCGGTGCTCACTCTGGCAGGAATGATCCATGCTATGCTGCTGGGGCTCACAGGGGCAGAACGGGCGACTGATGAGGTTACCCACTGAGGCAATTATGCTATGGAAATCGTGCTACAACGTTAAGTAGTAAAATATGATCAGGTCTGTTGAAATATGCCGCGGCGGTAAGCCCAAGGTCTGGATTTTGGAGTAATGGGCGAGCAAGAGAAGCGGCTTATTCCCCGGTGAGAGAGAAAAGTCGATAAATGTTTGATCATAGAGCGCGGTAGTTCATCCCCCTTCGGCAGCACGTGGTATTAGTCAATGTTATCTATGGCAGTGTCTATTCATGTTATTTGTAACCTGTGTTCGCTTTTTCTGCAGGGGTTGCAACCCTCGTCAAAATGTGACCACCAACATACATTGTATGATTTAATCTTCCCACCTGGTTAGCCTTCTTCCCCTTTTCTCTGTGATTCCCCTCAATCACCACAATGGGCACCGGAAAATATACCGAAACTGATGCTTTATCAGAGGAACATGTGTCCTCAAGTATCATGTGCACCGACAGGACTATTATATATTCAATGATTTAAAACAAATAAATGGGTTCTACCATTGACTGACAGCGCATGCTGGCGCAAGTCATAGCAGAGCTTATGACGTTTGGGTCTCCCTTCACATCTATGTAGCAGCCTGGAGTTGGAAACGAATTGATGCACTGCTTCATTAGGGGCAGCGCGTATAAAGCCGCTCCAAGTGTTCCCACAATGAAACATCAGGCTGAAGAATCATTTGTCTTAATGCTAATGACTTCCCCTTCTGGTGAGCAACTAAAACAGAATGTAATATTCTCTCCATTCTCCCTATCATTGCTATCGGAAGTATTTTTTGGAATGTTTGCTTTGCCTAACTCCTTCCCAAATGCAAAGGATATAGCCACTGATGATGGATCACTAATAATTTCAGCTTCATGCCACAGTTCAGACCTGATCCCGATGTTTCACCGTGTCTATCGCTGTGGGATAAAAGCCAAGTGGAGCCGACACACAAGGCCTACTGAAATACATGAATTTCATTTATTTTTTACCCACGAAAATGGCACCATCAAGCCTTATGTACATTTTTAAATGAGTTGTACTGCCTTATCTGAGTGAGCACTCACATTACTAGAATTGAAGAGGGCATATGAAAAAGGATTATATGGAATATATGACACCCAAATGGGGCCTTTTATTTACTATCAAATTGTACAAGGGTCTCTTGTAGCATAGATGGGACACGTAAAATTGAACTTCAGATCTTCAGATATGCTTCTTGACAACGCCAGGTCTCTCACTGCTGGGTTTAATGAAACCTTTTGCCTGGCATCAGGGATAGCATGGACAATTTTAATGACACATACACACAATGTGCTCTAGCGTCTAGGACTACCTCAGACACAGAGGTGTCAGAGAATATTTCTCCCATCAGGTTCATCTCCAGCATACTTTCAAATGGCTGTGGATGCCACACAAACCCAGCCTCTAACTTGGCAAATACGCCATATTTTACCATGTTCCAACATGAATTATGTATTGATCATGGTTAATTGTGCGCTTCGAGCTACGCTCCAGTTCATTACACAGAGGCAAAGGGTCAGTTTCAATGTAATTAAAGTTGGATCAGAGCTAAGAGAACAGAGGCCATAACAAGCTTTCTCTGTCTGTTCTTTCAATGCTGCTCCATATGCACAAGGGTAGGTATTCTCAGTACATTTTCATCATATTTCATAACCCCATCATCCCCGTGTTTGTATTGTACCCCAAGATGATAATCAGGCTCAAGCCAATGTATCTGGTCTGCTTCATTAATTGGCCAAGCATCGTCCGGGTTAGGGGAGGGTTTGGCCGGGGTAGGCCGTCATTGTAAATAAGAATTTGTTCTTATTAACTGTCTAGTTAAATAAAAAAATATTTGTTTTACTCACAAGACATTCATACTGTTTTCAGTACACCTCTTTCACCTTTTCTGAACCCAATACTCCTGTACTGGTGTGTAGATGGGGCATAGATGCAGCTGCCACATACAGGAAGTAGCACCATGCACTCTTAGTATTTGTTGAGTTTCCATAAGACACTCTCCAGCTCCTCTTATGCATCACTGGCTATAATGGTGTTTCCCACAGAGAAGGAGCCCCCTTTGCCAACATTTACTTAAGCCCAAAGGTTTACTTAGGCATTTTGGGCTCTACCTTGCACATTAGGGAAATGGCGGCATGGCAGGGCAGAGTAAATACATTACCTTCGCAGCAGTGGCCCACTGCAGCAGCTTTTACCTTCCACTATCCATGGTCCTCTGTGAATCCATCTTTTCTAAAGTGCCGCAAAAGTTAAAGGCACTTTTATGTGACAAACAAGGCCAGATCTGACAGCAAAAAGCTTTTGAGGGCGAAATGATGAAAGCCAGGTTTTGTCATTTGAATCCTTTCAACACAGTGTTATCAGGGGTTTTTTCAACATGATTTTTGCTCTTTCTGAGCAATAGCCCAGAACCTGAAAAGACAGGACAGGTTTCGGCCAATGGTGTATATAAACCTTGGATTGCTGATGCTATGTATTGGCCTATGAGAGGCTTTGAAGCCACCGGTCAGACATATTGGCACTCCCCAGATGGAGCAGTCCTCCATTGAATGAATGGAACTCTACAGCATTTGTGACTGACCAGCGCAAATCGGTCTTATGTAGCAAAATTTGCATTTTTTCTTTTTTTTACATTGGATAAAAGTAGAGACTCAGAGCTACAAACTGGTATATCATACACTGCAATTGAGGAACAATGGGAAAGTAATTCTGCTTTGAAATTTGATCAACTTGTAAACTCACTTTTGAGAAAAGGCCCTTTGAAAGTTTTGTTACCGACTGGAGTGCTTGCCTTTGTCTACACCCATTCAGCATTGTTCACACCCTCTTAAGTCAGCCCCACCCATCTCTTTAAGGATTCACATGTGAGGTCATGTGCTGAACAGGGAGTAGTGTAGTAAAGATTAAAACTAAAAGTGGTAGTAGCCTACAATAAGGAACGATTCCAGGTAAACATCAGGCCTAAAATACATGTAATATTGTCCTTGAAACATTTAAATCAAATTTTAATTGAACTGTTTCAAGAATAAATTACATGTATTTAAGTATTTTTTGTTGTAGTGGGGACAATAACAATAGTCCTTTCAAAATTAAAACATTTTATATATTGGTTAATTTAAAAAAATGTTTACCTCACATATACTTTAAAGGTATGTATTAAGGTGCCTGTAATATAATAAACGTGGCAAAAACAAATGTGGACATTAATAAATCAATTTTTTATAGCTCCAAAATAAAATAAACATTTCAATGTTGGGGGTGCCAAGATGGAGGTGCCATGGCTTTAAAACAGTACCCCTTGTTAGTCATCTAGTGTAAATATAAATCGTTGGGCTCGATCCACATTCACCTTCAACTTGACCTCTCTAGGTTAGCCAAGGCCTATGTGTCCCTCAAGTGGCTTTACTCAGAGAGATATAGAAAAAATAACTGCCTACATACCCGTGTTGCCTTTGTATTTTTCCAGTGCAATTTTCTGAAGTTTTCCCCAAACCACTGACAAGTATGCGTTTGTCTGTTCTTGTATCTATTTATCTCAGAGCAGCTTTAATCTCAAACGATTATAGCTGTGGTCCTGGGGGCTTCTAGCTCAAGGGTTTCGAAAGGTTACACCCTTTAATCCACTTTTTGGTTATTGTATTCGCCTTTTCCGTCTTTTGGGGAATGTGCAGCTTGTATCTTCCATTAAGCTGAACAGATACGCACTTGGCTATACCAATAGATCAGTAACTCAATGTGCCCTGTTCCTTTCCCTCCCAGGCTGATGTCAATAACTCCAAGTGAGAGCCAAGATCCGAAAGCTTTTCAGAAAATAGCTGAGTTAGTCGACATGTATTTGTGTTGTTTCCCTAAATAATAGTATTTGGACTGCCTTCACCATCACCAACACTTCTACTAATGATGCAAGTAATGAGTAATCACCAGTGGTTTAATTTAGGCCTCTAAACTCAATGATATACAGTATTTGCAGAAGACTCAATAAATAATATTAAACTGAGTAATTGTTATAACCCACAGAGATCTCTTTGAGGGGAGGCCTGACTTGTCATTGGGTGACATGTAAAGAATGTAATTTTCATTAATAAGCCAGGTACTGTACACTATGTCAGTCACTGAGAATATTCCACTTTACCATACAAATCTGGTTATGTGAGGAAGGAATTGACATCAAAAGATCACCCTGAAGAAGTACTCTATGTCCTACACAGACATTGAGAGAATAATAATAATATTGAGGTTGATAACTCTATAAACCCCTTCGACAGATAATATTTTAGCAGTTGCAGGTCGCCTTTAGCGTAAGATAATGTTGCGGCACAATTTGGGTAGCGTGACAAAGTTTTTAAAGTGGAACTAATACTGTAATTGCATTATGAATTACGGAACATGAATCTGAGGTTTGCCATGCACTTAACTCATTTTAATGCTCCTAAATCATTGCTTACACTGCTCATTGACTTCTTACCTCTAGGATAACATTGTTAAATTGATTTCAGGCAAGATGTTCATTGCTTGACTCTGGCTCCTTTAAAAATGTTCTCTTCAAATGGTGTGCAGGAAGTACAATGTAGTAGAAAACAACTGTGAATTTGAGTGTCTGGCTTAATGAGGCCAATTGAAAACATTGTGTGATCTAGAGTTGCTTGCTGATTCCACCCTCTGATGATGCATTGGGAGCCCTTCTCATTGTGTTATGAGAGATAACGATTTGAGCAGTGAGGGAGTTGTGTCGGCATCATTAGCAATGTAGTGATTTATCGTTGAGTTCTCGACAATGTTCAAAATGATCATAGATAATTGGAAATACAAGCAACACAACCCCATGCCTTGCTCTCTTACCCTAACTTTGAAAATAGCATTTCTCTAATCATAGGCTCAATCATTCCTGGCAAGGGTTGTATACAACGCTGAAACTGAACTGAAACTGAACAAACAACCCCAGGCTTTCTTGATTCAGTTTATTCTTTCTATCCCTCTGCTGTGCCCTGCAGTACTGAATACATCATGGCCTGCGATTTGGAAATGCTTCCGCTGAAATCTGGTAATGATATTTGGCAGACTGGCCGGTACCTATGGCCCTCAGGAAGAGATTTTGAACTCTGCTTGGTGGAGGGTTTTGTTCAAAGCTTACCATCTGTCTTTTCGGATTTTTCTGACAAATTATGTTTTAAACATTGTGTTGAGTCACCAATGCACACCAAGGTTGCTGCTCGGCTGTCCACGACTAAACCAATGTTAATCAAGGTTAACAGTTGTTAAGGGTTGTAGATACAATTATCCACGTAGTGGCAATGCCCAAGCAAAATCAGTAGGATTTCCTGCTGTTCAGTGGTCTTTAATGATACATACTCACCAACCCCAGTCCTTAGCTTAACAAATAAAGTGGCAAGTTTGGGCAGCTGAAATGACATATTAGGCCTTTAAGGGCCTAGACCAGTGGTTCCCAAACTGTTATTTTAAAAATATTTTAACTTACTCTTGGAAGTTGTAATAGTAGAATGTGCAATTTTGAAATTGTCATGTCATGTCAGTCAATGCGTACTTTGTCAGAAATGTCCAGATAAACTAGCCCATGTCAGCTAACATTTTTTAGATAGTTTTTTTAGCCCATAGATTTAGTTGCTATGTTTGAGTCACTCAAATATCACATGAATACACATTACACATGGCATAATGTGTAGAATTGCAGGAAATAAGCTTTAAACCTGCAAAATGTTCTCTCCGCTAACAAGAGGGGTGTGAACAGTTCTTAGACGTGGCGCATGTGAACGAGGGGGTGAAAAAGTTTGGGAACCCCTGGCCTAGACGGAACTCAGCTAAAGGGTAGACAACAGTCATCCATTCATGACTTTTAAAAGCACTAACGCACAATTTAAACAACAATGTCCACAAACAATGTTCACAAAGGGCCTGTTCAAGAGCACTTTAAGATGCTGAGAAAACAAATGCTGTCATTTCAGGAGGACTTGAGAGCATGTGATGCTCTCTGGACCCATTTCCCCATATGCCACTCACACTGGAAGGAATGAGCAAACAACAATGACTGCAGAGCTGCCGCTACAGACACCCTGAAACGCAACAGGGGAGCAAAGCGCGGCCCAGTTACCCCCAAAGACAAGACAAAGAGGAGTGTCAAACATGTGATACATTACCTAGGGAAAAAACAGTACCTGAAGGAGATCAATCTCAACTTTAATTCAAAGCTGTGTACTTCATCATGGTGACAGAGATAGCGGCCAGGCAGAATTTCAGCTAAAGGGGACGGTGATAGGCGATCGCTAAGCCAAGCAAAAGTAAAAAGATGATTGATTGGGTGACTCTTGCAATGGTTCTTAGCCTTTGTTAGCACACTAATGATGACCTTGATTTGTAGTATTGGGTAATGTGGGGATAAGATGTCTCATACGTGAAATACAAGGGAACTGCCGAAAAGTGTTGGGTTTTATTTCATGACTGTTTTGGTTTTGTTTTCCCTTCTGTGCTTAAGTCTCTGCCCCAGTCTCTGCCTAGTCACTTTACCCTGTCTTCATGTACATACTAACCTCAAATACCTCGTACCTCTGCACATTGATCTGGTACTGGTACTTCCTGTATATAGCTCCATTCTTGTGTTTTTTTTTATTTTATTCCTCTTGTGTTACAAGTTTTTTTATCTATTTTTTATCTCTGCATCGTTGGGAAGGGCTCGTAAGCAAGCATTTCACTGTAAAGTCTACACCAGTTGTATTTGGCTCATGTGACAAATACTATTATATATTTTTTATTTGATTTCAGTTTGCCTTTCAATTAATTGAGATTCAGCAGTAACCTTTTGGAAAGTGGAACTTGCCGTGAAGTGACATTTACATTTTTCATCGTCGGGATGTATGTTGCCAAAGAGACAGGGCTTACCAGGTTCTATTCGATTTGCTGCTCGGTACACTCGCGAGCGTGAGGAGATGGACTGAACTCGGCTTACTTGGTTACGCCGGTTTCACAAAGCAAAGAGAATTTCACAACACACTCTTCAGCTCAGGTCGCCGATGGAAAAGTCAAGATCGTGCATCACAATGTCAATTTCCCCCAGTGCTGCACTCCCTCTATGAATTTTGTGTAATAACTTAGATTTATGGGTGGGGCCATTAACAATATCCTCAGTTATTGCAAGAAGCAAATTAATAAATCAATGTCAGGATGCTTGCCCAGCTCCTAGACCAGCTCACACACACACACACACACACACAATGTATATATATAAACTGTGTGTGTGTGTGTGTGTTTGCCTGTGTCATGAACACTGAGTGCAAACTGCTTCAATGTGCTCACACTTGATTTATTCATTCAATTACCCTTCATTTTCATTGGAATGATCACAGCGGTGCAATGCAAGTGCTCATAAAAACCGAATTGAAAAAAGCTAAATGTAATTCAGTTCAGATAAGCATAAAAGTTTTACTGTACCTCCTTTACTGAGTAAGAAATGGGGTTCACAGTCACAGTCAATGCATCCTTAACGTATGGGTTTTCGTCAACCTCTAAAGTACTTCCTGTTTCGAAGTACAATTGGTGGTAAATTTTTGCTGTTATGACTCTATCAAAGCAGGCAAAGTTCGAAGCAAGTCTGAATGCATGGTTACAGTAGCTAAAAAAAATTGCGCAATATGTACAAATGCACAATAAATGACAATAACTACGTGTGAAACCAGCCGTCAATTTGTAAAAAGGACATATCATCTCGTCACCATCCACTCCGATGTAATTATAATGCAAATCAATCACATCAGTGGCCATGCAAAACAAACACAAAGCACCTACCATTTCACGAATGCATATATATACACATGGCCCATCAAACATGTCTGTCACAGCCTCACAGATAGGCAGAGAGAGGGCTGTATAGGAGAAGTGTGAGTGATGTCTCTGTACTTGCTGAGAACGAATATGTCACAGCTAAGATGAATGCACTCCCTCCTGTTAGAGAGTGATGGGTTAGCATCATAATGCGTGAGACTTTTGAGGAATTACAGCACTGTTACATCTAGCACCCTTTTGGACACCGCGATCCATCCATTTCCTTGAATCATAATACTAATCAGGGCGTGAAAACAGAGGCAACCGATGTCTTCGGTCATAAAAGTAAAAAGGGGGCAGTGTAATTGGTAGTGCATCATAAGGCTTTGGACTCTACAAGGCTTCCTGTGACAGACTGCACCTCTCCTCTGAGTCCTACACCATCCTTCCCTTTTCTCTGGGAGTTTGACTGGCTACAGAGTGTGTGTGTGGTGGGGGGGGGGGGGCTGGGAGGGAGGTATGGTGCCAGCAGGAGGGTGCAGTATAGCGCATTGCAGCGTGACTGATCTATCCATCAGAAAGGTGCTGTCTGGCAGAGAAAAGGGTAGTGGAGAAATGTGCTCCCCACAGCCCCATGGTGCACTGCTGCACTGCTCTTAACTGACCTTGAGAAGTTAGCGCTTTAAACACTCCACCTGATTTATATGTATTTCTGTTGGATTGGCTTCTATTTTTGTACACAGACGTAATGCTTGTCTAAGGTATCTCCCAATGCAGTTGAAAGGACTATTGCCGCGTTCAAGACAACTGGGAACTTGGAAATCTCAGACATCCGACTTCAGTGCGTTCAAGACATCCGGTAACTCTGAAAAAAACAAGCTCCAACTGGGAAAAATTGTTCTGAACGGTCATCGAACTGTCACGCCCTGACCTGAGAGAGATGGTTTGTTTCTCTATGTGGTTAGGTCAGGGTGTGGGGTGGGCATTCTATGGTGTTTGTATGGTTTCTAATCAGAGGCAGCTGTCTATCGTTGTCTCTGATTAGGAATCATACTTAGGCAGCCTTTCCCCACCTGTAGTTGTGGGATCTTATTTTTGAACTGCGTGTTATAGCCTGCAAGACGTGACGGTCGTTTGTTTATGATTTTGTTTAAGTGTTCTGATTTATAATGAATAATAAGATGAACACTCACCACGCTGCACCTTGGTCTACTCCTTTGGACGGTCGTTACACCAACTCGGAATTCCAAGTCGGAAACTCCGGCATCATCCTTCTGACCTGAAGATCACTGACCTGAAGAGTTGCCGTAGTGGCGAGGTAATTTATGACAGGGAGAGGATGAGACAATGAAAGACAGGTGGACTAGAACACGGCCAGCTGCATCTGCTGCACACACAACAACGTTCCTAAGGTGCAAGAGAATGATGAGGCTTATGCTGTATACAAACTGTAGAAAGAAGTCTGCACACTTAAAACAGACCAAACTTTTAATACAGTATTTAATGTGCCATGTTCTTGGTCAGAAATGAACTTCGTAATAGCGAAGTTGTTAAATGCTGAAACATTCATCAGCAGAGACTTTTCATCAACAGATACGTTTTTCTACGGTTTACCAATGGTTATTAGCATGAACTTACAGTATGCTGGAGTGATGAATAGTTACAAAAAAGCCACATATTAAATCACAGAGCTAATTTGAAAAAGTGCCGGTGATTGACCTTTGACCTCTATGAATCCTACTGTACAACAGTTGTCACGTCATTAAAGCAATGACACTGTCGGAATTTAATTAACAAATGTGCCATGAGACAAAATACCAACCAAACCCACAAAAGCTAATGGCTAACAATAAGAAATGCAGTACGACATCGGAGTAAATTTTACCAAGACATACTGCTAAATCAATATGTCATTAAACATCCGGGGAGAAAAGGGAGTACATTCACAGTTTATTTTTCACTGTGGCAGTTTGCATAGATTTTTTACTCAACATGTTTAGCCATTCAGTTATTGACGTAGTGAGAATGACAGAGGGGCGCTGCCTGGAGCTGTGGAGACTAATTGCAGAATTTGAAATACATTTCCAGAAAGTTTCAAAGGTTAATTGGACACAATGGCTTTCAATTTCAGTTTTGACAGAGGTGAGTGCAAGAACGCCGAATTGTATTGGTATTTTAAGAAATCTTTGATGATTGATGTTTTCTGAGAGACAAACTGTTTTGTTATTTCACTATAAGTTATAAAATGTTCCCATAAGTGCTACACCAAATAGCCAATACCACAGACTGACAACCAACCAAAACCAAAACAACCAAAATTACAAGGTACAGAAGTAAACAAAGTATCACGTTATCTAAAAGTCCAGATCCCAGACCAGCCCCCAACTATGTTATAGTGTGTGGATTTGGGTGAATAAGGAATTGATGCACGGCTGTGTGGTGTTACAGGTGATGTAGTGAGCTAGTTGTCAACACACCATCGTTGTCTCTAATGTTGGGTGTTATACTATGCTAGTCTTAGGGAGCGTTATATGGGCATCTTAGTCACGAGGCCATGACAACAACAAAAAATACAGGAAGTTAAACAACAGATCAATTAATATGATGTACCGTTCGTGCCTTTGGTTAAACGAACAAAAAGAAAACGTATATTATTATTATTTAAAAAATTATCGTCTGTGCGTAGAGATTTTATTTTGGGGCCGACACATTTTCATATGTAATTATACGCTCACAGTCCCCCTGCTGTGTCCTATCCATACACAACACTATTATAGCTCAATATTGATCCATCATTTAGTGTCTCCCACTGACTCCAGTCGAATCGGTCATGCAGTCAGGCCCGAGTTGCCACTTGGTGTTAAGACCAATGTTTAATGACGCAATTATTTCATAAGGGGATTATATGGACATGGGCGGTAATGACTCGTGTTTTATGACATATACTGATGAATTCCGGGTGCATATCACTCGGCGGCTCACACATCGTGTGCTGCACCACGAGGCGTCTGTTGTGGAATCTTAAATCCCATCAACTCGTGCCATTTTGTACAAAGATGGGTGATGGTTTCCCCCCCCATTCACTAGTTGATTGATTAAAAGGGGAATGGAAACACTAGGCTTTAGAACACCCGCTAACTGTAACTGTAAATCAGCATCTTGGCATTGTTGCATCAAATCAGTAGGAGCGTTTTGGAATTCCTGAATTTACTGAGACCATGACTTCTGCGTACGTTAATGAGCATACTTTGCTGGTGTCAAAACCATATATGAAAACATTATGCATATTTTGAAAGCTGAGAAACAGCCCTTTCAAATTATATGACATGCAATAGCACCACATCAATCAAATCAGTCATGAAATACCACCTATGAAAATGTGTATCTTATACACTTTTGTCCCAAACAATTGCCATTAACACAACTTCCTAGTGAAGACAGAGAAACACTTAGAGCATACTGAGTCTTCCTTATTTGTAAGGATTGATAATCTGAAATCAGAATAGTAATACCTTTTACTGTGAATGATTTACAGACATTTTAGTGACCGGTGGTATTTTTCTAGAATTCTATGGAATGTTCTGTGATCAGACACTTTCTTATCTGATAATATATTAAACATATTGTAATGACCTGGCTAGATCATAAAGGAACAATTGTCCAGACAGAGGATTGAGTTAACGAATTGACAGTTTATTAACCCAACTTAACAAAGGCTACTGTTTGGCCGTAGCCAACGCCAAATAAATTAAAGGTACCCTACAACCCAACTGTGACCTTCTCTTGTGAAGGCCAGACGTAAGAGAGAAAACAATGGCTAAACCTGGTCTTAACCTCCAATGCTTCATCCCCCTGCCCAACCCCCCTCCACGCCACTCCGCCAACCACCAGGATGCCCAGAATCAGAACATTCCAGGCATTCCCGTGATTGGCAGATAGCAGGTCGATTGGCATGTCGGACCCCGCGAACACTGGGTACTGGTAAGTACAACACAACCAACTAATAGCCTAACACATAACACACAGCTGTCTGTGCGGGTCGCTACACAGCCCCCCCACCACAAAGTCTCTCGTCCACGAGGGAACAAACAAAGTCTCTGAAGCAACCCGGAGGTCTCCTTTGCCCGCGTGGCCGTGATGGTCGCAGAGTGTCCAGATGTGAAACAGGGGGCTCCATCCGTGGCAGGGGGCTGCCCCTCTGGGATCCAGGGAATGAAGGCAGGGATAAGGGGGACAAGGAAGCGGGAACGGGGAATACAGTCCGTGGCTCCAGGGAACCACGCGGTGACACAGGGAGGGAGACAGGGGGAGTGGGTTGTCTGGAGCCTTGTCTGCGGCACCTGGGGGTGGGTGCCTGGAGAATGTCATTGCCAGGTAGGGGAATTGTGGGGGTCCCTGGGGTTTGGGGAGAAGAGCCCCTCTGTATGGGGCTAAGCTGTCCCGGTGCAGTGCCACCTTTCTCCCCCTGGATGGAAGCTGCACCCGGTAAACAACCTCCCCTACCCTCTCCAGGACGCTGCAGGGTCCCACCCAGTGACTGTCCAACTTGGGGCATCTGCCTTTTTTCCTTAGGGGGCTGTAGACCCAGACCAGCTCCCCAGCCACAAAGTGCCTTCCCCGGGTGTGCACGTCATAGTTCCTCTTCTGCCTCACACCTACATTCACCAGCTGCTCTCTGGCGAAGGTGTGGACTGTCTCCAGGCGGTCCTGGAGTCTCCGGGCATACTCCGGCCCCGGGGGAACATGAGGGCTATCCAGGGGCCGACCAAACGCCATCTCCGCAGGGGTGCGGATCTCTCTCCCCAGCATGAGGAGGGCAGGCGTGCAGGAGGTGGAGTCTTGGACAGCGGAACAGCATGCCATGAGGACCATAGGCAGGTGCTTGTCCCAGTCACGCTGGTGTTTGGCAGAGACAATGGCCAGCTGCTGTCCAAGCGTTTTGTTGAAGCGCTCCACAAGGCCATCACTTTGAGGATGGAGAGGAGTAGTGTGGGTTTTGTGCATACCCAGCCTCTCACACATAGTGGCGAACACACGGGACTCAAAGTTTCTGCCTTGGCCGCTGTGGATGGACTCCGCAGCTCCAAACCTGCTGAACATCCCAGCTGTCAGGGCGTCGACGATGGTCTCTGCATCCTGGTCAGGCAGAGCATAGGCCTCGGGCCATTTTGTGAAATAGTCCATGGCCGTGAGCACCCAGCGGTTTCCACTGTCTGTGGTGGGGAACGGCCCAACTCCATCCACTCTCACCCTCTCCATGGGAGCCCCCACTGGGAACTGTTGGAGCTGAGCATGAGAGCGACCTGGGGGGCCCTTTCTCGCTGTGCAGTTGTCACAGCGGCGGCAAAAGTCCTCCACATCCCTGTTGTGCTGCCCCCAGTAAAAGCCCTGACGGAGGTGGCAGAGTGTTTTTGTGACCCCAAAGTGTCCAGTCCCCACCCCCCATGAGTACTCTGGAGCACAGCCTCCCGCAGTGCTTTTGGGACCACCACCTGCCACCTCTCCTCTCCCGTAGCTGACTCCTTCCATGCCCGCTGTAGCACGCCATCAGCCAGCCGCAGTCTCTCAAACTTTGACCGCAACCCTTTGGTCGTGAGTGAGAGTGCTGTCACCTCTTCCCATGGTGGCCTCACCTGCGCCTCTACCCACTGTAGCACTGGCTGTAGGTCTGTGTCCCGTCCCTGCTGCTGCCCCCATTCAGCCCCGTCGACAGTCTGCAGCTCACAGCAGACAGGCCCACTCGCCCGACACACTGTGGCACAGACCCCCTCCTCTGCACACAGCTCTCTCTTCCGTCCCTCTCTCCGCTCACAGTGGCGGTACCCGTCTGTAGTACAGGGCCGACGGGACATGGCGTCGGCGTTGGAGTGGCGTGCCCCTGCCCTGTGCACCACTGTGAAGTCATACGGCTGAAGCTCCTCCAACCAGCGTGCCACCTGCCCCTCTGGCTCTCTGAAAGACATGAGCCACTGGAGAGCATAGTGGTCAGTCCTTACAGTAAAGGGCAGGCCACCCAGGTAGTACTTGAAGTGTTTGATGGGAGCCACAACAGCCAGGAGCTCCCACTGAGTGACACAGTAGCGGCGCTCATGTTTGTCAAATGTTTTGCTGAAGTACGCCACCACTCTCTGCCCCCCCCCCCCAGCACCCCACCCATGCCCACATTGCTCGCGTCTGTGTCCAGGATAAAAGGCAAGGTGAGGTCAGGGGGGGCGAGCACGGGGGCCTCGATCAGTGCACGTTTGAGGGTGTTGAAGGCCTCCTCACACTCCCCTGTCCAAGTGAAGGCCTTGTCCTTCTGCAGCAGGCGGTTCAGGGGAGCAGCGACGCTTGAGAAGCCCCATAAAAAACTCCTGTAGTACGAGGCCAGGCCCAGGAAGCTCTTCAGCTGATGCTGGTCGGTGGGGGTGGGCCAGTCTCGGACAGCCCCCACCTTGTCCTCCATGGTGCTGATCCCCTCCTTCCCCACTCGGTGGCCCAGGAAGGACACCTCTCTCCTCATGAAGTGGCACTTCTCGGGGTGAAGCTTCAGACCTGCGGCAGCCACCCTCTCCAGCACACGCCGTAACGCCACCAGGGCTGACTGGAAGGAGCTGCCATGGGCCAGGATGTCATCGAGGTATACCAGACACTGCTGTCGGGGGATGCCATCCAGCACCCTGTCCATCAAACGCTCAAAAGTAGCTGGAGCGTTGCACAGGCCGAGCTGTCTGAGGGCTGGATGAAGTCTGCCCGCTGCATCTCCAACACAGACTTGTCTGCCGCCTCCTGGCGTGCCAGTGGGATACGGCGGGGACGCATCTTGATGGGTCGAGCATCACCTGTGTCGATCTCATGCTGCACCAGATGAGTCTGACCCACCTCTTCCTCACTCCGCGCAAAGCTGTCTCAATTCAAACAGCAGCTGCCACAACCGTTCCTGCTGCTCGGGGTCAAGACCAACACAGTTCCTCCCCCATATCTCCCTCACTGCAGACAGTGTCCTCTCCTCTCCCATCTGCGGTAGCTGGGCTGGGGGGGCGCGGCCCGGGCTCATGGAGGGATGTGTCGTGGAGGTAGCCGGGGGAATGTAACACACAGCCGTAGGTGACAGGGGGATTGGGGAAAAGTCACACACAGATGTGGGGGAGGGGGGTCAGCCATGAGTCTCTGCTGCTTTAACTGTTGGAGTAAAGGGTTTGTTGGGTTGAGTGAATGTGACATTAGGGGGGGCCATGGTGACTGCCGGCCCTCCCTGGAAGCTCAGTGTGCCCCCATTTAGGTCTAACTGGCAGCCTGTGCACCTAAGAAAGTCCAACCCCAGGATACAAGGGTCCTGCACAGCTGCCACCCTCACAGGATGACGCACAGACCTGCCCCCTACTGTCAGAGTCATTATTCCCTTCCCTTTCATGGTGCCAGCTCACCTGTGACTGTGCGGAGCTGCACAGTTGTGGGTTCACACTGAGTCCATCCTGGCACAATATCCAGCCTCACCAGGGTTACTGTGGACCCAGTGTCCACCAGGGCAGAGCAGGGCACCCCCTCCACAGTGACATGACAAAAGTCCCCAACACAGGTCCGGCCCACCATAACAACAGGCTCCATCAGCTTGCCCTCATCTGCTTCTGGAGGAAGTGGAGCCTTGCTTCCCCGTCTGTGCCGGTGGGCGCCTCCTGAAGATTATGGTGGTTGGGAAAGAAAGCCAGGGGTCCGCACTACCCGGTCTATGTGGACCCCGAGCCGTTTCCCTGAGCTCTGGGGGACATGGGGCAATCCCGGCGCAGATGGCCTGGCTGGCCACAACCCCAGCAGACCCTGGGACCAGGGCGTGTGTTTCGTGCCGCCTGTAACGACACAGCACGAATGAGTTCTGTCATTACAGCCACCCATGCAGGCTTTTCCAGCTCTGGGCTGCTCTGCACCCCAGCCCGCACAGAGGGTCTGTCTCCCTGCACCCCCACCAAAGACCCAGCTGAAGCCCCAGCCCACACCAGCTCCCTCTCCAAAGCCATCTCCAAGGCTATCTGCAATGACTCAGGATGAGCCAGCTGGGTCTGTATGCGCAGCTCCGTAGGAGAGAGCGCCTGTATGAACTGGTCCCGTGCTAGCTCACTCTGCACGGAGGGGGGCATGTGAGCATATGCCCGCCGAGAGAGGCTCTCAATGTCATTAGCAAGCACCCGTAGAGGCTCTCCAGGCTGCCTGCGTCTATTACTCAGTTCGGAGCGCAGCAGCCCGGGCTGTACACACTGTCCATAGCGAGTCCTCAGTGCTCCCACTAAAGCACCATAATCACGTCTGTCCTCGGGGCTAATCAATATCAAACAGGCCAGAGCATCATCCGTGAGGCATAAAGCCAACTGCAGTGCCCTATCTTCATTCGACCATCCCCTAAAATGAGCTAACAGTTCAAACTGAGCATGAAAAGCTTCTCAATCCGCCTTACCGGAATACTTCGGGTTCTTAACTGATATGGACGCAACCGGGAACTGGGCGCCGCCAAGTTTGTTTACATCCTGAGCCCAAGATTCCTCGTCCCGCCGCGTCGACGTCACCCCTTTGGTCCACCTACTAGAATCCGTGCAAAGCACAGTAGACAAATTACTCATGCCCGCTGCAGCCGCCATCACTCTAACATCCTCCCTCAAGCCGCCTCTGGGCTCCGAAGCCCTGGCGATCTCCTCAGCCAGATCCTCCGACGTCCATGCACACGCACCTCCTTGGCCATAATCGTCCCCTACCTCCACCTTCACTTTCGGATTCCCTCGAAGCATTTTCAATCCCCGTTCTCACCTACGGTAGCTAGCCACAGAAGTCAGCTAGCTAGCTGGCTAACTTTTATCAACATTTTTACTTCTGACACCAATGTAATGACCTGGCTAGATCATAAAGGAACAATTGTCCAGACAGAGGATTGAGTTAACAAATTGACGGTTTATTAACCTAACTTAGGCTACTGTTTGGCCGTAGCCAACGCCAAATAAATTAAAGGTACCCTACAACCCAACTGTGACCTTCTCTTGTGAAGGCCAGACGTAAGAGAGAAAACAATGGCTAAACCTGGTCTTAACCTCCAATGCTTCATCCCCCTGCCCAACCCCCCTCCACGCCACTCCGCCAACCACCAGGATGCCCAGAATCAGAACATTCCAGGCATTCCCGTGATTGGCAGATAGCAGGTCGATTGGCATGTCGGACCCCGCGAACACTGGGTACTGGTAAGTACAACACAACCAACTAATAGCCTAACACATAACACACAGCTGTCTGTGCGGGTCGCTACAATATATATGCACCAAAACATATTACAAATGGCATTTGATAAGGAAAGACAAACAAGTTCTATAATATTAATACAATTTGAACTTTATTGAAAGAATAAGGATAAGAGAATACGTTGTCTCATTCAAACCTGAAAACAAAGTGCAATTTACATTATTCTATCAAAATTATAACATTATATACAACATTTATCTCAGGGATATTGTCATTGAAATTGATCTGGAATGACAAAATATTATAAGAATAAGGCATATAATTACAATAATTGGCTTTTGCACTTGGCCACTAGCCTAATACACAGAGAATCAGAACTAATTAAGAAAGGGGAAATGACCAGTGACATTCTAAGCTACTGGGTGAAGACTAGGAGTCCCTTCACTAGTACCTATGCACTATGTAATGCACTAAGTGGATTTGTTATTGTATTTTTTTACACATTAATTAAAAAGGAAAAGCTGAAATGTCTGGAGTGCATAAGTATTGAACCCCTTTGTTACAGCAAGCCTATATAAGTTCAGGAGTAAAAATGTGCTTAACAAGTCACATAATAACTTTCATGAGCAATAATAGTGTTTAACATGATTTTGGAATGACTAACTCATCTCTGTACCCCACACATACAATTATCATTAAGGTCCCTCAGTCGAGCAGTGCATTTCAAACACAGATTCAACCACAAAGACCAGGCAGGTTTTCCAATGCCTCTCAATGTAGGACACCAATTGGTAAATGGGTAAAAATAAAAAAGCAGACATTGAATATCCCTTTAAGCATGGTGAAGTTATTCATTACACTTTGGGAGGTGTATCAATACATCCAGTCACTACAAAGATACAGGAGTCCTTTCTAACTCAGTTGCCGGAGAGGAAGGAAATCACTCAGGGATTTTACCATGAGGCCAATGGTGACTTTAAAACAGTTACAGAGTTTAATGACTGTGATAGGAGAAAACAACATTGTAGTTACTCCACAATACTAACCTAATTGACAGTGAAAAGAAGGAAGCCTTTACAGAATAACACATATTTCAAAACATGCATCTTGTTTACAATAAGGCACTAAAGTAAAACAGCAAAACAATGTGGCAAAGAAATTAACTTTATATCCTGAATACAAAGCATTATGTTTGGTACAAATCCAACACAACACATACCTGAGTGCCACTCTTCATATTTTCAAGCATGATGGTGGTTGCATCATGTTATGTGTATGCTTGTTATCGGCAAGGACTAGGGAGTTTTTTTGGCACAGGCAAAATCCTAAAAGAAAATCTGGTTCAGTCTGCTTTCCATCAGACACAGTGCACCTTCAGGACTCTGACCTGGTTTATGAACCTTGCCTGTCCTCGACCTGCCTCTTGCCTGCCCTGTTCAATAAATATCGGAGACTGAAACCATCTGCCTCCGGTGTCTGCATTTACATTTACATTTTAGTCATTTAGCAGACGCTCTTATCCAGAGCGACTTACAGTAGTGAATCCATACATTTCATACATTTTTTTCCCCATACTGGTCCACCATGGGACCCACAACCCTGTCCCCCGTGGAACCCACAACCCTGGCGTTGCAAACACCATGCTCTACCAACTGAGCCACACTGGGAGACAAATGCACCTTTCAGCAGGACAACAACCTAAAACACAAGGCTAAATATACACTGGAGTTGCTTACCAAGATGACATTGAATGTTCCTGAGTGTCCTAGTTACAGTTTTGACCTAAATCGGCTTGAAAATCTATTGCAAGACTTGAAAATGGCTGTCCAACTTGACAGAGCTTGAAGAATTTTTCAAAGAATAACAGGCCAAAATTGTACAATCCAAGTGTGCAAAGCTCTTAGAGACTTACCCAGAAAAACTCACAGCTGTAATCGTTGCCAAAGGTGTTTCTAACATGTATTAACTCAGGGGGTTGAATACTCAAGTAATCAAGATATATTAGTGTTTATTTTACAAATGTTTGAGTACTTTGTGTAGCTCGTCGGACCCCTTTTGCCTCCAGAACAGCCTGAATTCTCTGGGGCATTGATTCTACAAGTTGGAAATGTTCCACAGGAATGTTGGTCCATGCTGACGTGATGGCATTACGTAGTTGCTGCAGATTGAACAGCGATACACCACCACCAGTTCACACCAGGCAGAATGCGTCTATGACGCAAAAGGAACAGGGATTCGTAGGACCAGGCAATGTTTTTCCACTCCTCAATTGTTCAGTGTTGGTGATCACATCCTCAATGAAGCCGCATCTTCTTGTTTTTAATGAGGTACCTGGTGTGATCATCTGCTGCAATAGCCCATCCATGACAAGGATCGACGAGATGTGCATTCCGATATGTCGTTCTGCACACCACTGTTGCACTGTGCCATTATTTGTCTGTTTGTGGCCCGCCTGTTAGATTGCATGATTCTTGCTATTCACATTTAACCTCTCACATCAACAAGCTGTTTTTGCCCACAGGATTGCCACTGAATGGATGTTTTTTGTTTGTCGCACCATTCTCGGTAAAACCTAGACAGTGTTGTGCGTGAAAAGCCCAAGAGGGCGGACGTTTCTGAGATACTGAATCCGGCACGCCTGGCACCGACGATCATATCACGCTCAAAGTCACTTAGGTCACTCATTTTGCCCATTCTAATGTTCACTCGAAAGAGTAACTGAATGCCTCAATGCCTGTCAGCCTGCTTTATACTGTCTGTAGGAGCGATCCATTTTCGTGAACGGGCAGTGTGCCTAATAAAGTGGCCGTTGAGTGTATATGTATGTCTCCTGTGAGGGCGAGGGTGTGATTGTCCATCAGCCCTGTTTGCAGACTCAGCAGCATGTCCAGTCTCTCCAGCATCTGCCTATCCTTGTCACCGTGGGGGCAGCTATTGTCTGCCTGGTGCACAGGTGACATGTCTATAGTGTCGTCCTCTGACAAAGGTCTGAGAGCTGACAGTCCACCAGTGTCCTACAGACAGGCAGACAGAGAGAAAGAGAGAGAGAGAAAACATATACCTAATTTATATATAGGCCTAATAGTACATAACAATAATACATCATTGACAGTTACCTTCCAGTTAAAAAGCTGAGGGGCAGCAGCATCACGTGGTGACTCCAACTTCCTCCATTTCAATCTCATCTTCTTTGTCCTTGTGTTTCCCAAGTAGCGATGACCCTTCAGCACATAATAAAAGGGAATCACGTATGGAAGGGAATTGTACAAGTTATCAATCAGCTTGCAAGGTGAAAAAGTTACATTTTATCATCCAAAGGTTTTCACTCTAACATTTGAGAAAACATGTAACATAATTTCATATCCGATAGTCCATAACTGAAATAATATGATAATGTATGCCTGTAAGTAGCAAAGTCATGAATCAGCTAATTGGTTTAGGCAACACACTGTTGTGCAAGAGTCAGTTAAAAGCAAATGCAGAGAGGAGCTGAGAAAATGTGGGTTCTCTAGTAAATTGCTGAGGACAGAGTTTTATAGTAAGTGGGGCCAGGCACCAATACTCCCTATATACGGCTGGTGGCACCTTAATTGGGGAGAACAGGTTTCCATGTGTTTGATACCATTCCATTTACTCCATTCCAGACATTATTATGAGCCGTCCTCCCCTCAGCAGCCTCCTGTGGTACAGCACTGAGCTCAGTGAGCTTTGACTGTGGTAGGGCTGGGGGTGGTGGAGGGGTTGGGGGGCTGCAAACAAAGTCTTTGCACTATCAGCCCAGACTGTCACCAGAGCAAAAGCCAAAATGAGAGCAAGTGCCACCTGTATTCCAGCAAAGTCTAAATGAACAAGGGAATATATTTACTGTGGGACACTCAACATGTCACACTTCAGGCCCAGATTCAGTCAGAAAAGTATTCTGCGCAGGAGAGAAACTGGCCTATATAGCCCCTGTGCTGCAAAATGCATCTATTCATCAATGTCTTGTTTCACACAGTAAACACTGGTTAGCCACATAACTTTAATTTGCTTTACTATGTATTTGTTCCACGGTGCAGGTTTCACGCAGCGAATTAATTCCTTACATAATCTACAATGAATATGAGCGAAATTATCTGTCTAACAATTCCGTTCTATGATCAGCAGATCCACAACGAAAGGCTAAACAAAATGATCATTAACTTCAATTCACTTGAGTGTCAGTCTCAGAATACCTTCTCATCCCCTTTAGCAGAGGTGATTCTGGACAAAGTCAGAACAGCAGGTAAGACATTCCCAAGAAACTTCTTGAAGAAAATATGTTCCACTCCCTTAGGCCCCAGTCAGCAGCACATTCAACAGTGAAACAGACAGATAATTACTATGCCTGAGGAGCTGGCACGTCTCCTACCCCCCAGTGGTACCTAGCATTGGCTGCCTGCAGTCTTCATATGGTTAGGGAAGGAGGAGGCTGCTTGACAAACTAAAGGGATAGCAGTCAACATGGTAGTAATGAAACAGGTGAGGTAATGTGCTTTCCAAAGCTTCGAAACTCTTAGAGCATGTTCATGTAAAGCAAATTATTATACAGAATTCTTGCAACCAACCCGAATGTTAATTATATGGGGGATACAACCTTCCCAGCTCTGCAGATTTCGCTGCAGAGGTTTGGTACTGTCCGTACGTAGGTTGTTTTTGGTCACAGGTCCAGGAATGGCTGAAGAATTACAAGATTTATCTGGAGCTAACGCTGCAGATAGCACTTCTGGGCGGTCTGAAAAGTCATATTCAATCAATCAATAATATAATAATACTTTTAGAAGAAAAAAAATATTTTCAATTTACATTCTGTGGGAACAATGAGAATAGAAAGGTTCAGAACTTTTGTGAAACATCACAGCACAATTGAAAAATATATGGCAAATAGAAATCCAATATGGATGGTGTTAAAAGATTGATGGGAGGGGTTGAATGGAGCTGAACGTTGTGACTAATAACAACAAGATAACTAATGTAAAACATACTGTGCCCGTAAAACGTATATAGGTTAAGAACCTTTGTGAAAGAGCGCAGTTTGAAAGATATGGCAAATAGAAATCCAACAGGATGGACATCATAAATATATGGGAGAGGTTGAGGATAGAGGAAGGACAAGAGTTAAAAACAAACAAAATAAAACTATTGTAAAATAGACTGTGTCCATAAAATGTATATAGTAATTTATGTATAAGCAGGAAATACAGGCCTAAGTGTTGTTGTTCACTAGTTAGCTCCAATTGAGGGAGGGGTGGTAGGGTTGGCGGGTAACAAAGGAAATATATTAAAACAAATATATATATATATATATATATGTATGTATACAGTGGCGAGAAAAAGTATGCGAACCCTTTGGAATTACTTGGATTTCTGCATAAATGGGTCATCAAATTTTATCTGATCTTCATCTAAGTCACAATAATAGACAAACATAGTGTGCTTAAACTAATAATACACAAACTATTGTATTTTTCTTGTCTATATTGAATACATAATTTAAACATTCACAGTTTAGGTTGGAAAAAGTATGTGAACCCCTAGGCTAAATACTTCTCCAAAAGCTAATTGGAGTCAGGAGTCAACTAACCTGGAGTCCAATCAATGAGACGAGATTGCAGATGTTGGTTAGAGCTGCCTTGCCCTATAAAAAACACTCACAAAATTTAAGTTTGCTATTCACAAGAAGCATTGCCTGATGTGAACCATGCCTCGAACAAAGGAGATATCAGAAGATTAAGAATTGTTGACTTGCATAAAGCTGGAAAGGGTTACCAAAGTATCTCTAAAAGCCTTGATGTTCATCAATCCACATTAAGACAAATTGTCTATAAATTGAGAAAGTTCAGCACTGTTGCCACTCTCCCTAGGAGTGGATGTCCAGCAAAGATGACTGCAAGAGCACAGAGCAGAATGCTCAATGAGGTTAAGAGGAATCCTGGAGTGTCAGCTAAAGACTTACAGAAATCTCTGGAACATGCTAACATCTCTGTTGACGAGTCTACGATATTAACACTAAACAAGAATGGTGTTCATGGGAGGACACCACGGAAGAAGCCACTGCTGTCCAAAAGAAACATTGCTGCACGTCTGAAGTTTGCAAAAGTGCACTTGGATGTTCCATGGCAAAAAATACTGTGGACAGATGAAACTACAGTTGAGTTGTTTGGAAGGAACACAGAACACAATGTGTGGAGAAAAAAAGGCACAGCACACCAACATCAAAACCTAATCCCAACTGTAAAGTATGGAGGAGGGAGCATCATGGTTTGTGGCTGCCTCAGGGCCTGGACAGTTTGTTATATCATTGACGGAAAAATGTATTCCCAAGTTTCTGTGTGTGTGTGTTTCAGGATGGCTTCCTGAAGTCCAAAGCAGCTGATTGGTCGGCCCCATCGATGATTGGAGCTCTGACCCCGCCCTCTCGTCAGGAGATACAGCTGTTTTCAATTACCAACTCCTTCTGCAGCTTTAAAAGCCAGTGTTCCTTTGTTAGGAGTGGAGAGTGTCTTGCTATGTCCTGCATTGGTTGTGTAGAGAGTGTCTTGGTATGTGTTTTGGTGTCGGGTATGAATTTTTGTAAAATGTTTTGTAGCTGGTGTTGCTGATGTTTGTGTATGCCATAGGACTGTTTTTTTGATTAGTGAAATTGTTCACTTTAAGTTTGTATTCTGTTTCATTTGTTCCCAGGGAGGAAGGGGAAGCCACCTTGGGAGTGTTTAGGCAAGAGGCCTGCGGGCATACATATACCCGTACTATGTCTATGCACAGGAGGTAAGACCTGGGCGGACCATCCCCTGTATTTTGGTTAGCGTGCCAGGTGGTGCTAAGCTAGGTAGAAGAGGCTCTTTTGCTTTGGTTCCATCCAGCACCTTTTCCCAAATTACCGTGTGAAATAAATAAATTCCCTGTTAATGGTAAAATTCTCTGCCTTTGTCATCCTTACCCGCACCTGCAATCCCATACCTCTTTCACTCCATGGGGAGTTGAATTGTAGCAGGGTGTTGCGTTTCCCCCCTCCAAGAGGCGTGTGTGACAAAGCCTAACATTTTCCTGCAAAATGTCTATCTGTCCGCCAATTGAAACTCAACAGAAGTTGGATGATGCAACAGGACAACGACCCAAAGCACAGAATTAAATCAACAACAGTGACCCAATCAGAGTCCTGACCTCAACCCGATTGAGATACTGTGGCATGACCTCGGGCGCAGTTCACACCAGACATCCGAAGAATATTGCTGAACTGAAACAGTTTAGTAAAGAGGACTAGTCCAAATTCCTCCTGACTGTTGTGCAGGTTTGATCTGCAACTACAGACAACGTTGGGTTGAGGTTATTGCTGCCAAAGAAGGGTCAACCAGTTATTAAATCCAAGGGTTCACATACTTTTTCCACCCTGCACTGTGAATGTTTACACGGTGTTCAATAAAGACATGAACATATAATTGTTTGTGTTATTAGTTTAAGCAGACTGTTTTTCTATTGTTATGACCTAGATGAAGATCAGATCACATTTGATGACCAATTTATGCAGAAATCTAGGTATTTCCAAAGGGCTCACATACTGTTTCTTGCCACTGTATATGTATTTATATATCAGCAAAAAAATATATATTGGGGATTGGAAGTGATGCAGACAATTACATAGATTGTAGCTTCCATCAATCTGAAATATTAAAGTTGATCTACCCCCTAAAAAAAATAAAATGCACAGCCCCATGTGTCTGTGTAGAGGACCCAGAGGGGGCTCGTTGGGAGTGTATGTCTTGTTCTCTGTGCCTTTGTATTATAGCAGGCACCATCAATATGATGCCATGCACAGAGATGTGCTGTGAATGGTAATACCATTACACTATGCACTGGAGGGATAGAGGACCTCTGTATTTGTATGCTGAGTAAATGGGGTCCTGAGACCAGATCAAAGGGAGAGGCTGTAATGACAGCAGTAGACATTTGATGCCCAATACAAAGAGGAAGGTAAAGATGTAGACATCTTGGTTTCATGAGAGGGGCTGACTGTGTAATTTCACTTGAATGGGGATGTGCACATGCATACTGCATACAGTGGAAGAGCTGTCTGAATAGGAAAGAACAAAGCCAAGTATTCCAGACTACAAACCCCCAACTGTAAACACAAGGAATATCAACACAGCAATGTGCAGCAATGCAGCAAACTTCTTTGCTTTGATTTTGCTGTCTGCCATATTACTGGTGACTCAAAAAATACCAGAGAGGAGAAAAGTAAACCAAGGCAGCAGTCGAAGTAGTTGTCGTAGTAGAAAAGTTTATTATCCCCAAGGGGAAATGGGTTTTGCATGGTTTTCCTTTGGAGTTTTGGGCTGGTGTAGTCTGACGCATCATCTAGTGATGGTGTAGTTTGAATTTGGTCGTGGCAAAGTAAAGTCTTAGAAAAGTCAACATACTATACTGCTCTGTCAGTGAGAGGTAGCAGTTAGGAAATTGCTTTAACACCCCTTAGGTGTATGCTTATTTCTCAGTCGCCTTGCTTAAAAAGCCAAGCTCAATCTAAAGCCTCAGACCCCAAACAGCTTAGAGGAGAGACACAGCAAAAGCTGCAGCCAACCTGGATATACACTGTCTAAAAAATGGGTATTACAGACCCCCAGGGTATCATAAGTCAGGGCATTGTACACGCACCCCTAACCCCATAATTAAGTCACATTCGCCACAAGTGTAGGAAACGAGACGCTTGACAGTTCTATTAAAAAGTAAGGATGAAATACCACATGAACGTGAATCGAGATCTCCTTTTGCGTTTTCACCGGTGAGAAAAGTTATGACCTTGTAGGAAAATGTTATATTCATGGCCAAGAGGAATAGGTTTTAATCAAACTCGATGGATGGGCCTTGTGTTTGCATCTGTTGTTGCTTACACCTCCACTTATTTACTTATATTCTGTGGGAAGTGTGGTTGAACGGTAGTTCTGTTCCGAAAGGTATATTAACAACAAAGCAGAGTGATGGGCGCTGAGGTCAGAGTGTAAATATCCCCATTGCCATCCTTCTCTAACAGACAACAGACACTGTAAGTGTAAGCAATAAATAAAGCAATGCATAGTGTTAGCAACGAGATGGCAATGTGAATAGTGGAGGCTGCTAGCATGTTGCATTAGCAGGCCAAAGCTAAAGTAGACTACATTGGCTATATAGCATAGCACTATGGCAAACAAAACACAAGACATAAAGCTCATAGGAGCTAGTAGGCTGACAGGCATCAGCAATTGAGGAGCATGGCTTAATTTGTAGAACATAAACAAATGCCTGTTTTATAGGGATACATGGAGATTGATAGATGGTGCATCTGCCACAAACTCTCTCTCATCACCTTCATGTCTCAAAACTTGGGAATTCTGAACAGTAAGAATTGCAGTTGATTTCAGTGCCATTGGTGTATTGTGTACAGGATGAATTTCAAGTCAATCTCTAGCCCCTCCCTTATGCACCTCTGAAGATCTGAAAGGATTCGACAGGTTCATCCAATATGTCAGAGAAATCCATCCAGCCTATCAGAGGGAAGGATAAGGCTGTTGCTACTTTGGCTTGCCTAATTCTAATGCAATGTTTTCAGATCTAGGCCTTCATGAAGTGCCTGTATTAGGTGCAAGGGGTTGCTTTAGAATTTAGAAATCATGTCCTCTACCTCTATTGTAGATATAATATTTAACATTTTTAACATATCAGTTGTAATTGTCATCATTAAAAGGCTCTTTCATGTTAAAACTTCACCACTAGATGTCCTCTTCCTCCCAGACTGAAGACTGCATACAGACTGCAGCAATGTAGACCTGAGACATTACTAAGCCATGTCATGCACACGTCTCATGCACATACGCATGAGTTGTCTTTCCACTGAGGAACCCCAAACAGACCGCATAATCTCCTCGCTGAAAATGCTCTCTGTTATTATATTGAATATGCTCTCTGCCTTTATGAACTATGACTGCCAGAAGTGACGTCTTAGAAAAAGGTTATTTCGACTAAAACATTGACCAAATAAATGGTATCTACAGTAAACTTGTGCATGGGAGTATTCTCATGAGGAACTATATGTATTTTATTCACAGCACAATAAGGAACAAAAGCATAATGGTGTGTTGCGTAGACTGTAGCATTCATTTAACCAGAAAAAACTTTAAAAGGAAATAAGTACCAAACTTTTACCGCAGTGGGCTAAATCAGGGTCACACAGAGTGTTTCTCGGTAGTCTTAAACAAATCTACTTTGAAACAAAAGTATACACCTCACACACATGGTTATGGGCTTAACAAAAGAAGACAACTGTACCATGTCAGATAAAGAGTTGAAATGTATTCCATTTTGAGTTTGCATCCCAATATTACACTTTATGTACATCACAGAAGACTGAAATATAACAAAACCATTTGACATAGAAATAATGTTTATTAATTATGCAATTATGACACATACAGTATTAATACAATTCCACCCATGAAGCCACTAAAGGGCGATTTGGTCAGTTCACTACAGGAAAGGACTACCTAAACATATAGAATGTGCAGGAATGCTGTTTTTACTTTTCTGATGAAAATGTTTTGTCAATATTCTGCTCTGACTTGTCTCCACCCATTGGGAACCCACTGGTTGAATCAACTTTGTTTCTGTTTCCACGTAATTTCAATTAAACTATGTTGAACCAACATGGAATATATGTTCAGTTGACGTCTGTGCCTGGTGTTCAGCTATCTCAAATCAAATCAAATACCATTTCATTTGTCACATGCGCCGAACACAACTGGTGTAGACTACTATGAATTGCTTGCTTACAAACCATTCCCAACGATGCAGAGTTTACAAATAATAATTATTCTTTGGCTTCCTCTTTGCTCAACTTCCTCCCTGGTTGTAGAGTGATTTGATACTGTAGTTTAAGGGTTCTTTATATGGTGGATTGAAGACTCTATTCAAATTGTATTTGTCACATGAGCCGAATACAACAGGTGTAGACCTTACCGTGAAATGCTTACTTGCAAGCACTTAAAACTTCTTCAGGATCAGTGGGTCCCCTGTGGGACGGTTGAGCATAAAAACAAGATGTGCATTTTCCCACCAGAGATGTGTTTTCATCAAATTGACCTGTTGTGGTTAGATGGCTGTGCATGATGATGTAGTGCATGTAAAAATAGCTTTTATATTTCCATGTTCGAGAAAAAAAATACAAGTTAAATGTGTTTTTTCGATCGCAAGTCTACTGATGGTTTTGTCAGAATATTTTTTGCGAATGTGTCCACTATGGTCTTGGCACCTGCACAGATACAGTCCGGGTATAGCCTACATGAGATTATTATGGACAAAAAAGCAAGATTATTTTGATTTGTCAAATGGCAGCCAAGCATTGATCATCATGTCACCAGAATAAGACACCCCCAAAACATTTCCACTGCTTTTTCTCGCAAAAGTGTATTTGCAGACACAAAAAGATCCCACCTTTTTTAGCGTATTTTATTTTGTCGACATTTGGAAAGGTTACCGACAAATTGGCTGTTTTCATCAGGCCTATTTTTCATCCGACATGTACTTTACTCGTTTAGATGGAAACTGTCACGCCCTGATCTGTTTCACCTGTCCTTGTGCTTGTCTCCACCCCCACGTATCCTTTGTGTATTTATACCTGTGTTCTCTGTTTGTCTGTTGCCAGTTCGTCTTGTTTGTCAAGCTTACCAGCGTTTGTTCTGTCAGCTCCTGTCTTTTCCCAGCCTCTCTTTTCGTCATCCTCCTGGCCTTTGACCCTTCCCTGTCCTGACCCTGTACCCGCCCACCTGACCACTCTGCCCGTCCCTGACCCTGCCTGCCGTCCTGTACCTTTGCTTCACCTCTGGATTACTGAACTCTTCCTGACCCTGAGCTTGCCTGCCATCCTGTACCTTTACTCCTACTCTGGATTATCGACCCCTGCCTGCCTTGACCTGTCGTTTGCCTGCCCCTGTGGTTACAATAAACATTGTTACTTCACACAGTCTGCACTTGGGTCTTACCTTGATTCCTGATAGAAACTTGGTTTGTGTAGACAAACAATGGATGGAGACCAATTACTCTTTTGCAGAGTTAATGACGAACTGATCACATCTACAGCTATGCATCAACTCAACTACTTCCTGTTCTCTCCCAATGATCTGACCAATCAGAAGAGAGCACAGTAGTTAAATACTGTAGCAATTGCTAGCTAGATAATCAGAATTACACAACATTCCCTTAGAAAATAATAATATATCTTTAAATAATTGTACAGTACCATAGAATTCTAAAGCAATCACAATGGAGGACATACAATTTGAAACAAACTGTTCAATTCAAGTCAATACACTTTATTTATCCTCCAAGGGACAATTATTTTGGGGGATAAAAAGTGACAGGGAGACAACACAACCAACATCATACTGTACTGTATATAATGTATGTTGCTTTGGCATTCATGGAAGATACATTTTGACCCCAAAGTCGTGGTTCGCTTCTCTGTTGCAGAGCGGAGCGTCCGTCTCTGAGCTGTAGTCCAGGTAACCCGCTGTTGTTTCCCCAAACGAAGGAGTTCATGTCCATTTCCATTGCTTGGTGTGTTTACTCAAAACCTCTCAAAACATTGCCAGCTCTTACAGTAAACAACTTATTTAAATCAGCAGAAATTGAGAGAGGAAAATATACATTTTAGCTGACTTACCCAAAACTTTTGGCTGGCTTGTTTGCTTGCAGCAAGTAAATGTAAAAGTTGCTTTGTCTTCAAGTAAGACTCAGCCTAGGTTAGGAAATACACAGGGGAGGTAAGGGTGTGTGTGGGTGTGTGTGTGTGTGTGTGTGTGTGTGTGTGTGTGTGTGTGTGTGTGTGTGTGTGTGTGTGTGTGTGTGTGTGTGTGTGTGTGTGTGTGTGTGTGTGTGTGTGTGTGTGTGTGTGTGTGTGTGTGTGTGTGTGTGTCAGCCGGGTGTGATGCATAACACCCTCTGAATCAGACCTTTTTCATCTAGCCTTTAGATATTATCTTTCTATTCTGTCCTAATTTTCACCTTCTGTCAATCATTGCACAATCTTCCCAAAAGGTTGAAACTAACTGTAGCATCAGATAAATTAAACCTACAGTGTAGAGGTCCTCTCTAGCTCAGCTGGTAGAGCATGGCGCTTGCAATGCCAAGATGGTGAGTTTGGTTCCCAGGACAACCTATATATCAAAAATGTATGCATGCATGACCATGTTGCTTTGGAGGAAAGTGTCTGTTAACTGGTATATATTATTACATAATTAGTGAAACATGGTATGCTCTCTCCATTTTTCAAACATGTAGGTGTGAATGGAAGAAGGAAGTTAGCTACTCACCCTGCATATTGAGTCAGGAGTAATGTTTATTTCCAAACAGCAACGTTTTACATTGCCAGATAATGTTAGCCAGAGGCAAAATGTAAAAATTGTACTGAGAGTAAATAAAGAAAAGAATGACTTGCACATTGTTATGACACATTAAATCATGTCTTAACTTGTACTGTCACAACTTGTCGCCAAGTTCTTGATAACATTTTATTGAAATTGTACAATAATGGAGCATTAATGATGGATTGGATTTATAGAGTGCCTTTCTACCAACCGAGATATTCAAACACTTGACATAGTAAGGGGGTAACTCAAGTCTACAATTAACATTGTATAAACACATTTATTTTCAATCAATCAACCAAATGTATTTTATGAAGCCCTTTTTACATCAGCAGTTGTCACAAAGTGCTTTAGCGATATCCAGCCTAAAACCCCAAAGAGTAAACAATGCAGAGGCAGAGGCACAGTGGTGAATAGCTACATACACTTTTCAAGGTTCATTAACTAATATGAGACTCCTAGACATTAATTCATGTACATTCCTGTGCCACAGGGCTCCTAAATCATACCGGTACATCTGTTTGACTAGTCATGCCCACTTGAGGGATTCTAACATGTGACAGTGTCCGGCTACCATTGATTGAGACATGGTTCTTTAAACACGGCATATGTTTCTGCAGCAGAATCCGGAAGTGGTTCTGGAATTTTCTCCCCACAAAGGTGTAGAAGGCAGGATTGATACAGAAGTACAGATATGTGACCATACGAGTAACATGCAGAGCATAGTCAAGTTTACGGAGTTCCACACAGTCGACTTCAGCTGCTTGAAGCATCACCACCACATTATAAGGAGTCCAGCATGCAAAGAACAGCAGTACTATGACAAATATGAGTCTCACCGTCCTGTACTTGTTGGTCATCCTGGAAGAGATGACCGTCACGGCAATCCTAACGTAGCAGTAAAAAACAACAATGAGAGGAAATAGGAAAAACAAACCTAACTGAAGGTATGGCCCCGACAGCTCCAATTCCTCAGAGACAATCGATTCTGGGGTACCAACCTCCTCACACACCAACCCCTGGTAGTAATGCTCGGCCTGGTCGTAGAGTAGAAACGGCTTGATGCACGCCAGGAGGCTGATGCCCCACACAGCGGCAGATGAGGCGAGGGCGTAGCTTCTCCGACGTAGCCTGGTGGATGGCACGGCGTAGACCACTGCCAGGTACCGGTCAAAGGTCAAGAGGGTGAGGAACAGGATCGAGCTGTAGAAACCCAGGAAGTAGGCGCTGCCCACAATCTTACACCAGACACGGCCGAAGATCCAGCTGGACTTGTGGTGGTATACGGCCCAGAAGGGCAGACTGGACATGAAGATCAGGTCCGACACAACCAGGTTGAGGAGGAAGATGTTCCCCACCGTGTTGAGTTTCTCGAACTTGAAGATGATATAGAGGACCAAGCTGTTTCCCACCACGCTCAGTGTGAAAATCAGCAGGTAGAAGGTGGAGAGTTTGACCCCAAAGTCGTGGTTCGTTTCTCTGTTGCAGAGCGGAGCGTCCGTCTCTGAGCTGTAGTCCAGGTAGCCTGCTGTTGTTTCCCCAAACGAGGAGTTCATGTCCATTTCCATTGCTTGGTGTGTTTACTCAAAACCTGTCAAAACATTGCCAGCTCTTACAGTAAACAACTTATTTAAATCAGTAGAAATTGAGAGAGGAAAATATCCATTTTAGCTGACTTACCCAAAACTTTTGGCTGGCTTGTTTGCGTGCAGCAAGTAAATGTAAAAGTTTCTTTGTCTTCAAGTAAGACTCAGCCTAGGTTAGGAAATACACAGAGGAGGTAGGGGTGTGCGTGTGCGTGTGTGTCAGCTGGGTGTGATGCATAACACCCTCTGAATCAGACCTTTGTCATCTAGCCTTTAGATTTTATATTTCTATTCTACAGAAGTGCCGCATATTGGGGGTTGGGGAAAAAATCATTGTGTGTGTCCTATGTGTTCTACTTTCAGCACACGTCCTCCAACATATGTCAGGTGGATATATATACTATACAAATATATTTGCACCCTTGCACTTTACTAAAATACTTCTCTATTTCTTCTAAAATCAGTTGAAATTGAAGAAAACATTTGGTATCCACACCTTGTTAATGAATTTTTAACATTGCAGAACAAACTTTATTTCTGTAAACTTAAGCTGACAATTTATATTTAGAAAAGAAAGGCAAATGACATGGACAAAATTACTGGCAACCTTTGGCCAAGATAACTCCCTACAAATGCTTATTTTAGCCATCGATGAGCTTGCTGCACATTTCTAGATAGTAATTTGGCCCACTTTTCAGCAGCAAACTGCTCTAATTATTCAATGTTTGAGGGGTGCCCTCCACCAACTGCTTTTTTCAGTTCTTGCCATAGGTTATAGATGTGATTCAGGTCTTCCCTGTGGCTCAGTTGGTAGAGCATGGTGTTTGCAACGCCAGGGTTGTGGGTTCGATTCCCACGGGGGGGGCAGTACAGAGGAAAAATAAATAAATACTTTTTTTTTTTATTACGAAATGAAATGTATGCATTCACTACTGTAAGTCGCTCTGGATAAGAGCGTCTGCTAAATGACTAAAATGTAAATGTAAAATGTAATCTGGACTCTTCGCTGGCCACTCTAGAACAGTCCAGTGCTTCTTCTTGAACCATTCCAGGGTGCTTTTGATGTGTGTTTGGGGTTGTTGTCCTGCTGGAAGACCAACAACCTTCAACAGAGACCCAATTTTTGGACACTGGGTTGAACATTGCATCCCAGAAAATCTTGATTATCTTATGTCTTGCATACATTCAAGGCCCCCAGTACCAGAGAGAGCAAAGCAACCCCACAGCATTACCGATGACCAAACTAATCATTCAATGAAAATAACACCCTTTTGCTGCCTCTGGTACTTGTGGAACACATCATGAAATCATGAAAAATCATGGGGGGAAATCATGAAATAAAAAAATGAAATCAGCAGATTATCAGGGCGTTTTGAAGTCAATGTTCAACCTAGTGTCCAAAAACTGTCTCCATCAAAGGAGGTTGGTGACACCTTAATTGGGGAGAACGGTTTGTGGCTGATTTCAAGGTTTTACTGCTAACCTACAAAGCATTACATGGGCTTGCTCCTATCCATCTTTCCGATTTGGTCGTGCCGTACATACCTACGCGTACGCTATGGTCATAAGATGCAGGCCTCCTTACTGTCCCTAGAATTTCTAAGCAAACAGCTGGAGGCAGGGCTTTCTCCTATAGAGCTCAATTTTTATGGAATGGTCTGCCTATCCATGTGAGAGAGGCAGACTCGGTCTCAACTTTTAAGTCTTTAGTGAAGACTCATCTCTTCAGTAGGTCCTATGATTGAGTGTAGTCCGCACCAGGGGTGTGAAGGTGAACGGAAAGGCACTGGAGCAACGAAGCACCCTTGCTGTCTCTGCCTGGCCGGTTCCCCTCTCTCCACTGGGATTCTCTGCCTCTAGCCCTATTACAGGGGCTGAGTCACTGGCTTACTGGTGCTCTTCCATGCCGTCCCTAGGAGGGGTCCGTCACTTGAGTGGGTTGAGTCACTGATGTGATCTTCCTGTCCGGGTTGGCGCCCCCTCTGGGGTTGTGCCATGGCGGAGATCTTTGTGGGCTATACTCGGCCTTGTCTCAGGATGGTAAGTTGGTGGTTGAAGATATCCCTCTAGTGGTGTGGGGGCTGTGCTTTGGCAAAGTGGGTGGGGTTATATCCTGCCTGTTTGGCCCTGTCCGGGGGTATTGTCGGACGAGGCCACAGTGTCTCCCGACCCCTTCTGTCTCAGCCTCCAGTATTTATGCTGCAGTAGTTTATGTGTCGGGGGGCTAGGGTCAGTCTGTTATATCTGGAGTATTTCTCCTGTCTTATCCGGTGTCCTGTGTGAATTTAAGCATACTCTCTCTAATTCTCTCTTTCTCTCGGAGGACCTGAGACCTAGGACCATGCCTCAGGACTACCTGGCCTGATGACTCCTTGCTGTCCCCAGGTCACCTGGCCGTGCTGCTGCTCCAGTTTCAACTGTTCTGCCTATGGCTATGGAACCCTGACCTGTTCCCCGGATGTGCTACCTGTCCCAGACCTGCTGTTTTCAACTCTCTAGAGACAACAGGAGCGGTAGAGATACTCTGAATGATCGGCCATGAAAAGCCAACTGACATTTACTCCTGAGGTGCTGACCTGTTGCACCCTCAACAACCACTGTGATTATTATTTGACCCTGCTGGTCATCTATGAACATTTGAACATCTTGGCCATGTTCTGTTATAATCGCCACCCGGCACAGCCAGAAGAGGACTGGCCACCCCTCATAGCCTGGTTCCTCTCTAGGTTTCTTCCTAGGTTCTGGCCTTTCAGGGGAGTTTTTCCTAGCCACCATGCTTCTACACCTGCATTACTTGCTGTTTGGGGTTTTAGGCTGGGTTTCTGTACAGCACTTTGTGACATCAGCTGATGTTAGAAGGGCTTTATAAATAAATGTGATTGATTGATTGGTAATGACTGGAACGGTATCAGTGGAATGGTATCAAATACATGGTTTCCAGGTGTTTGACGGCATTTCATTTGCTCCGTTCCGGCCATTATTATGAGCCGTTCAACCCTCAGCAGCCTCCACTGGTCTCCATTGAAGGTTGTGGGTCTTCCAGCAGGAAAACAACCCCAAACACAAATCAAAAAGCACCCAGGTTCAAGAAGAAACGCTGGACTGTTCTGGAGTGGCCAAAGAAGAGTCCAAATCTGAATCACACCCACCCCTCAAAGGGTTTGGGCCAAAATGCCAGTAAAAAAGGTGCAGCAAGCTCCTTAATGCTACATAAAGCATTTGTCAGAAGTTATCTTGGCCAACGGCTGTGAAACCAAGTACTAGCTCTGGGGTGCCAAAAAATGATGTCCATGTCATTTGTCTTTATTTTCGAAATTATAATCGTTCTGCAATGTTGAAAATCGAATAACATAGTGTGGAGACCAAACGTTTTCAATTTCAACTTATTTTAGAAGAAATTGGGAATTATTTAAGAAAAGTGCAAGTGTGGTAATATATTTGTCCACAACTGTATTTACCTGAATTCCTTACCACCCCAGTAAATCTGTCACTACCGAAACATAGTAAAAAAAAGTTTCAATAAAAGGAGAACCATGCACAGTAGTGATGATTTTGATTAACCTTTTACAGATTAATTTTATCATTTTTATTTCCTTACCAAATTAACCAAAAATGTACCTTTAAATTGAATTTTGATATTTATAATCTCTATTATTCTCTGTAAAATGTTAAATCTTGATTTTATGAATCTGAAATTTGTTGAGTGATTAAATTACATGTGCATCTAATTAATTATGTTGTTAGATGTTTAAATTAAAATTTGTACCCATCTTTATTTTGGCAAAACAACAGGCATTTTGTTGTCAAGTGTCATTCAGAGATAAATGGAGGAGTCTATCAGTGGTTCTCAATCCTGGTCCTGGGGACCCAAAGGGTGCACATTTTAGTTTTTGCTCTAGCACTACACACCTGATTCAGATCATCAAAGCCTTTTGATGAGTTGATCATTTGAATCAGCAGTGTAGTGCTAGGGCAAAAATAAAAATGTGCACCCCTTTTGGTCCCCAAAACCAGGATTGAGAACCAGTGGTCTAGATGGATATAACTAATTTAGTACAGACATTGCCAGGGGGGCTTCCACCATTTAAAAGTAGTCAACTGGGTGGGGATTCCTATGGGTTGGGAGTGACCACCCAATGATTAGAGAGCACTCTTTATTCAAATTGGGTTGCCTATGGTTTGTAAACCAAAGACTACGGTAATATCCAGAAGCCAAGACCAAGATTTATACCAGGACATTGGACCCAAGATCCAGACCTATGACAAGTTATAGACCAAATTAAGTGGTCTTGAGTGGTCTCAAGACCAAGACCACTAGATCAAGAGTCCGTGGGCCCTTTATTCAATTGTAAGAAACTTCAGTAGAGTACAGTATATGACAGTACAGTATAGCACATCATAGACGTTTATATTTTGGCCAAATAGATGTCAATGTTTGGGCTCTTGGAGGGTAGGAGCCGCCCTGGTGGCTATGCATCTCAACACTCTACACTTTTTCCTGAAGTGTGCACTTGTCCACTACTCACATGGTGGTCATCTGTAGCTCAGCTGGTAGAGCATGGCACATGCAACTTTACAATGGAGACAGCCTCAATGGTATCACTCCAGTATTAATGCTAAATTGTAATTATTTTGACCTCTATGGCCTATTTATTGCCTACCTCCCTACTCATCTACATTTGCACACACTGTACATAGATCTTTCTACTTTTCTTTTGTGTTATTGACTGTACGTTTGTTTATGTGTAACTGTTGTTTTTGTCGCACTGGTATGCTTTATCTTGGCCAGGTCGCAGTTGTAAATGAGAACTTGTTCTCAACTGGCCTACCTGGTTAAATGAAGGTGAAATAAATAAAAATTAAAATGTCAATGGCGCTGCCTGTGCTGTCACAGACGCCATAAATGCATAGATACGAAGATGAGACCTCTACATATCCATATGAGGTCAATTGTTTCGGTTGTGACCTTTTCAGTTTGGACAATTTTGACTTGGTTTGGACTTTAAAGAATCCCAATGTCTAACATATAGCTGGCTATCTTTCATTTAAACCGATGTACATCCCAGAAAACATATATAGTACCAGTCAAAAGTTTGGACACACACTCATTCCAGAATATTTCTTTATTTTGACTATTTTCTACATTGTAGAATGGTGAAGACATCAAAACTATGAAATAACACATATGGAATCATGTAGTAACCAAACAAGTGTTCAACAAATGAAAATATATTTTATATTTCAGATTCTTCAAAGTAGCCACCCTTTGCCTTGATGACAGCTTTGCACACTCTTGGCACACTCAGAAGATATCTCTATTTGCTAAAAGACCAAGTCCGTATTATTGCAAGAACAGCTCAAATAAGCAAAGACAAACGACAGTCCATTTCTTTAAGACATGAAGGTCAGTCGTTTCTGAACATTTCAAGAACTTTGAAAGTTTCTTCAACTGCTGTCGCAAAAACCATCAAGTGCTATGATGAAACTGGCTCTCATGAGGACCGCCACAGGAAAGGAAGACCTAGAATTACCTCTGCTGCAGAGGATAAGTTCATTAGAGTTAGCTGCACCTCAGATTGCAGCTAAAATAAATGCTTCACAGGGTTCAAGTAACAGACACATCTCAACATCAACTGTTCAGAGGAGACTGTGTGAATCAGGTCTTCATGGTGGATTTGCTGCAAAGAAACCACTACTAAAGGACACCAATAAGAAGAGACTTGTTTGGGCCAAGAAACACGAGCAATGTACATTAGACCAGTGTAAATCTGTCCATTGGTCTGATGAGTCCAAATTTGAGACTTTTGGTTCCAACCACTGTGTATTTGTAGAGTTGGTGAACAGATGATCTCCACATGTGTGGGTCCCACCATGAATCATGGAGGAGGTGTGATGGTGCTTTGCTGGTGACACTGTCAGTGATTTATTTAGAATTCAAGGCACACTTAACCAGCATGGCTACCACAGCATTCTGCAGCAATACGCCATCCCATCTCGTTTGCGCTTAGTGGGACTATCATTTGTTTATCAACAGGACAATGATTCAAACACACTTCCAGGCTGTGTAAAGGCTATTTGACCAAGGACAGTGATGGAGTGCTGCATCAGATGACCTGGCTTCCACAATCAAACAAACATCAACCCATTTGAGATGGTTTTGGATGAGTTGGACTGCAGAGTGAAGGAAAAGCATCCAACAAGTGATCAGCATATGTGGGAACTCCTTCAAGACTGTTGGAAAATAATTCCTCATGAAGATGGTTGAGAGAATGCCAAGAGTTTGCAAAGCTGTCATTTTTTTTATTTATTTAACCTTTATTTAACTAGGCAAGTTGTAAGGGCTGTCTGAGGAAGTGGACCAAAACGCAGCGGAGTTAGTGTTCACTATACACTTACAAAAACAATACACTGACAGCCAACACAGTCCTGTCAGGTGCAAACACAATGACAAGAACAATTACCCACAACCACAAGGAAAAACACACACTACTATATAGGACTCCCAATCAAAGGCAACTCAACACACCTGCCTTCAATTGGGAGTCCAACATCCAACTCACACGTAACATAAAAAATCTCTGCCATGTCCTGACCAAAACTAACACAATTGCTCCCTCTGCTGGTCAGGACGTGACAGTAACCCCCCCCCCCCCCCCCCTCAAGGTGCGGACCCCGGAATGCACCTTAAAAAAGAAAACACAAAAAATCCCCAATACCCCAACAAAACCAATAAACAATACCCCCTAAACAATAAGGTAGGGAAGGGAGGGTGGCTGCCGTCAACGACGGCACAGTGCTACACCCTCCCTCCCCAACCCACCTATCCTGGAGGTGGCTCAGGTGCGGGACGTGAACCTCGCTCCGATAGCTGCGACGGACAGACGGGCCACTCGGGCTGACCCTGGCAGACGGACCACTCGGGCTGGGCCGGAGGACAGGCGGGCCACTCGGGCTGGGCCGGAGGACAGGCGGGCCACTCGGGTTGGGCCGGAGGACAGGCGGGCCACTCGGGCTGGGCCGGAGGACAGGCGGGCCACTCCGGCTGATCCGGCACGGCGGGCCACTCTGGCAGATCCGGCACGGCGGGCCACTCTGGCAGATCCGGCACGGCGGGCCACTCTGGCAGATCCGGCACGGCGGGCCACTCTGGCAGATTCCGGCTCAGGATTCACCAGGCTGGGGAGACATGAAGGAGGCCTGGCTCTGGGCGCAGGCCCTGGACTCACCAGGCTGGGAAGACCCGCTGGAGGCCTGGTTTGAGGAGGTGGCACAGGAGAGACCAGGGTGGAGGGATCCACCGGAGGACTGGTCCGTGGAGGAGACACGGGCTTGACCAGGATAGGGAGACCCACTGGAGGACTGGTCCGTGGAGGAGACACGGGCTTGACCAGGATAGGGAGACCCACTGGAGGACTGGTCCGTGGAGGAGGAACGGGCTTGACCAGGATGGGAAGACATGCAGGAGGCCTGGTTCTGGGCGTAGGCACAGGACGTGCAGGGCTGGGAAGACATGCAGGAGGCCTGTTTCTGGGCGCAGGCACAGTCTTCACCAGACAACCAGCACACACCTCAGGACGAGTATGGAGAGCTGCCTCAGGTGACATCAATTCCACGACACGCTCTGTAGGGCGAATGCCGTGCCTTATGCACCAAACCAGCAGCTCTCTCATCTCTCTATCCTTTAATCTTCCCATTAATTCCTTCACAGTCTCTGCCTCGTACCCCTCGCTCACCTCCAATGTCAGCCCGACTGGCTCTGGTTCCGCCCTTGGCTCCGCCGACTGTCCCGTGTGCCCCCCCAAAAAAATTATTGGGGCTGCCTCTCGTGCTCGTTGCGCTCTCTCTCCTCATAGTATCACCTCTCCGCTCTCGCCGCTTCAATCTCCCACTGCGGGAGGCGATAATCCCTAGCCTGAGTCCATGGTCCCTCTCCGTCCAGGATTTGTTCCCATGTCCACGAGTCCATAACGCTGTACTCCTGTTGCTCCTTCCTCCTCCGCCGCTTGGTCCTGGTTTGGTGGGTAATTCTGTAAGGGCTGTCTGAGGAAGTGGACCAAAACACAGCGGAGTTAGTGTTCGTCATATTTAATACTTGAGAAACGGAACACTATACACTTACAAAAACAATAAACTGACAGCCAACACAGTCCTGTCAGGTGCAAACACAATGACAAGAACAATTACCCACAACCACAAGGAAAAACACACACTACTATATAGGACTCCCAATCAAAGGCAACTCAACACACCTGCCTTCAATTGGGAGTCCAACATCCAACTCACACGTAACATAAAAAATCTCTGCCACGTCCTGACCAAAACTAACACAATTGCTCCCTCTGCTGGTCAGGACGTGACACAAGTCAGTTAAGAACAAATTCTTATTTACAATGATGGCCTACCAAAAGGCAAAAGTCCTCCTGTGGGGATGGGGGCTGGGATTAAAAATACAAATAAATTAAATAAAAATATAGGACAAAACACACATCACGACAAGAGAGAACACAACACTACATAAAGAGAGACCACAGACAACAGCACAAAGGTCAAGAAGGTAGAGACAACAATACATCATGCAAAGCAGCCACAACTCAGTAAGAGTATCCATGATTGAGTCTTTGAATGAAGAGATTGAGATAAAACTGTCCAGTTTGAGTGTTTGTTGCAGCTCGTTCCAGTCGCTAGCTGCAGCGAACTGAAAGGACAAGGGACCCAGGGATATGTGTGCTTTGGGGACCTTTAACAAAATGTGACTGGCAGAACGAGTGTTGTATGTGGAGGATGAGGGCTGCAGTAGATATCTCAGATAGGGGGGCGTGAGACCTAAGAGGGTTTTATAAATAAGCAACAACCAGTGGGTGTTGCTGCAGGTATACAGAGTTGACCAGTTTACAGAAGAGTATAGAGTGCAGTGATGTGTCCTCTTTGGGCTAGGCGTGCCGCTAGCACCCCACCTCGACAACATCCGGTGAAATTCCAGAGTGCGAAATTCAAAATACAACATTTGTAAAATTAAACATTCATGAAAATACAAGTGTCTTACATCGTTTAAAAGCTTAACTTCTTGTTAATCCAGCCGCTTTGTCAGATTTCAAAAAGGCTTTACGGCGAAAGCATACCATCCGATTATCTGAGGACAGCGCCCCGCGTACAAAAGCATTACAAACATTTTACAAACAAGCAGAGGCGTCACGAAAGTCAGAAATAGCACTAAAATATATCACTTACCTTTGAAGATCTTCCTCTATTTGCAATCCCAAGGGTCCCAGCTACATAACAAATGGTAGTTTTGTTCGATAAAGTCCTTTATATCCCAAAAAAGTCACTTTAGTTGGCGCGCATGATTCAGTAATGCACCGGAATCCCAAAAGTTACCAATAAACTTCGTCCAAACAAGTCAAACAACGTTTCTAATCAATCCTCAGGCACCCTAATATGTTTAATAAATTATAACATTTAAGACGGAGAATAGTATGTTCATTACCAGAGATAAATAAAGAAGTGCGCGCCCTCATCCACACGCGCCACAATACTACAAACAAAATGGGAGCCATCTTGAAAAACTACAAATTCTAGCTAATTTTTCAAAAAACAAGCCTGAAACTCTTTCTAAAGACTGTTGACATCTACTGGAAGCCCTAGGAACTGCAATCTGGGAGGTATTTTCCCATAGACAGCCATTTCAATGAGTGGTGGCCTAAAAAAAAAAAGATCCGGATGGATTCTCCTTGGGTTTTTGCCTGCCATATCAGTTTTGTTATATTCACAGACATTATTTTAACAGTTTTAGAAACTTTAGAGTGTTTTCTATCCAATACTACCAATTATATGCATATCCTAACTTCTGGGCCTAAGTAACAGGCAGTTTACTTTGGACACCTCAGTCATCCAAACTTCCGAATACTGCCCCCTATCCCTAAGTGTCAAATCGGATGGCCGAATGGTAAAGAACATCTAGCCACTCAAGAGCACCCTTACCTGCTAACCTCTTACATCTAGATGTTCCGCTAGCGGAACGCCTCGCCAATATCCAATGATAGGGCGTGGCGCGAATTACAAACTCCTCAAAAATCCCCAAACTTCAATTTTTCAAACATATGACTATTTTACACAATTTTAAAGACAAGACTCTCCTTTATCTAAACACATTGTCTGATTTCAAAAAGGCTTTACAACGAAAGCAAAACATTAGATTATGTCAGGAGAGTACCCAGCCAGAAATAATCACACACCCATTTTTCAAGCTTGCATATAATGTCACAAAAACCAAAACCACAGCTAAATGCAGCACTAACCTTTGATGATCTTCATCAGATGACACTCCTAGGACATTATGTTATACAATACATGCATGTTTTGTTCAATCAAGTTCATATTTATATCAAAAACCAGCTTTTTACATTAGCATGTGACGTTCAGAACTAGCATACCCACCGAACACGTCGGTGAATTTACTAAATTACTCACGATAAACGTTCACAAAAAACATAACAATTATTTAAAGAATTATAGATACAGTACTCCTTTATGCAATCGTGGTGTCCGATTTTAAAATAGCTTTTCGGTGAAAGCACATTTTGCAATATTCTGAGTAGATAGCCCGGCCATCATGGCTAGCTATTTTGACACCCACCAAGTTTGGCACTCACCAAACTTACCTTTGCTGTTCTTCGTCAGATGTAACGCCCTGGCCATAGAGAGGGGTTTTTTGTTCTTTATTTTGGTTAGGCCAGGGTGTTACATTGGGTGGGCGTTCTATGTTCTTTTTCTAGGTTTTTTGTATTTCTTTGTTTTGGGCCGTGTGTGACTCCCAATCAGGCACAGCTGAAGTTCGTTGTTGTTGATTGGGAGTCACACATAAGGAGCAGGTTTTTGCTTTGGGTTTTGTGGGGGATTGTTTTCTGTTTTGTTCAGTTGGAACCAGACAGGACTGTTTGCTGTCGTTGCTATCGAGTGTTTTGTTTTGTAGTGGTTCATTTTTATTAAATATCAAGATGAACACACAACCTCCGCTGCATCTTGGTTTTCTTCCGACGACAGCCGTTACATCAGAATGCACTCCCAGGACTTCTACTTCAACACCCAATGTTGTTTTGGTTCCAAATAATCCATAGTTATATCCAAATAGCTGCGTTCTGTTCTTGCGTTCAGGACACTATCCGAAGGGTGACGTGCTGGCGCGTATCGTGACAATAAATTTCAAAATATTCCATTACCGTACTTCGAAGCATGTCAAACGCTGTTTAAAATCAATTTTTATGCAATTTTTCTCGTAAAATAGCGATAATATTCCGACCGGGAGACGTTGTATCCGTTCAAAGACTGAAAGAAGTAAAATGGAGTCGTCACATGCACGCGCACACCCGTGTCATTGTTCTCAGATCAACCACTTTCCAAATCCCCTACTGTTTTTCGCCCAGGGATTGCAGAGTCATCATTCCCCGTTCTGGCGCCTTCTGAGAGCCTATGGGGGCCTTAGGAAATGTCACATTACAGCAGAGATCCTCTATTTTCCATAAAGAGGCTATAGAAGGCCAAGAAATGGTCAGAGAGGGCACTTCCTGTATGGAATCTTCTCAGGTTTTGGCCTGCCATATGAGTTCAGTTATACTCACAGACACCATTCAAACAGTTTTAGAAACTTTAGGGTGTTTTCTATCCAAATAAAATACTTATATGCATATTCTAGTTTCTGGGCAGGAGTAATAACCAGATTAAATCGGGTACGTTTTTTATCCGGCCGTGACAATACTGCCCCCTATCCTAAACAGGTTCATCTATAAATTATGTCTCCATAATCTAGCATGGGCAGGATGGTCATCTGAATCAAGGTTAGTTTGGCAGCTGGGGTGAAAGAGGAGCGATTACGAGAGAGGAAACCAAGTCTAGATTTAACTTTAGGCTGCAGCTTTGATATGTGCCGAGAGAAGGACAGTGTACAGTCTAGCCATACTCCCAAGTACTTGTATGAGGCATTATTCTTACCAAACTACATGACCTTTGTTTTAGAGGTGTTCAAAACAAGGTAAAGGGCAGAGAAAGCTTGTTGGACACTAAGAAACAAAATCCAGGGAGGGGCCAGTTGAGTATAAGACTGTATTATCTGCATATAAATTGATGAGAGCTTCCTACTGCCTGAGCTATGTTGTTGATGTAAATTGAGAAGAGCGTGGAGCCTAAGATCGAGCCTTGGTGTACACCCTTGGTGACAGGCAGTGGCTGAGACAGCAAATGTTCTGACTTTATACACTGCACTCTTTGAGAGAGGTAGTTAGCAAACCAGGCCAAAGACCCCTCAGAGACACCAATACTCCTTAGCCGGCCCACAAGAATGGAATGGTCTACCGTATCAAAAGCTTTGGCCAAGTCAATATAAATAGCAGCACAACATTGCTTAGAATCACGGGCAATGGTGAAATCATTGAGGACCTTTTAGGTTGCAGTGACACATCCATAACCTGAGCGGAAACCAGATTGCATACCAAGGCAAAGGGTTGCTACTTTGAAGAATCTAAAATATATTTTGATTTGTTTGACACTTTTTTGGTTACTACATGATTCCATATGTGTTCCATATTATTCTACAATGTAAAAAATAGTAAAAATTAACAAAAACCCTTGCTTCACATATTTATTGATATTTTGGGAGTGACACTTCGTAAAAATACATGAAGATTTACCAACTTGCTAACTAATTTTCTTCAAAATGTTTGCAGACATACTACTCACCATATGGCCATGCTGGAGGGGTGCAATCCCATCACCTGGTGATATTTGTAGGGTTGTGGCTTAAGCCAGGGTTTCCCAATCTCAGTCCTGGGGCCCCCATCCTGGGTGTACTTTTTTTTTTTGCCCTAGCACTACACAGCTGATTCAAATAACCAACTCATCATCAGGCTTTGATTATTTGAATCAGATGTGTAGTGCTAGGGCAAAAAACAAAATGTGCACCCAGGGGGGGCCCCAGGACCGAGTTTGGGAAACCCTGGCTTAAGACACATTCAATCTAGTCTTTTATTGTGAGTGTTTCAGTAGTGACATCAAAAGCATTTTTTTTTTGAAAGACGTTTAAAAATAAACAAAACTACTAATTAGATCAGTATCTTTGAATGTAATAATAGAACAACTCAAGATGTTCTATTGAAATAAGTGTTTAAAAAATTACAAAAATCAAGAATTGCTTTATTTTCAAACATGAAGTTTATCAGTCAGGGTTTGGGACAGCCACCTCTGAATAGAAATAGCTGTATAAACAATTACTTTGTACTAAATTAAATGTAACTATATGTTTGTTATTGCCTTGGATTGTATTAGAACATATCATGAAGTAAATAAATGTCCTAAGTTTGGATACTTACATGTTTTTTTGCACCACTCATGCAGAATCACCCATATACAGTACAGTCCAACCATATAACCACATAACAGTTGATGTAAAAGATGGAAACTTGGATATCATAAAATACATAAAAGCATCTGAAAATCTATTACAATATTTTAAATGTAAAAAAACAACAACACCAAAACAGCTTAACCATTCATACACATGTCAGCGTCTGTCATCTCCCATGGCACATCACGTAGCCCCTGTAGTTAAATCAGGAGGTATAGCACATCATGTAGCCCCTGTAGTTAAATCAGGAGGTATAGCACATCATGTAGCCCCTGTAGTTAAATCAGGAGGTATAGCACATCACGTAGCCCCTGTAGTTAAATCAGGAGGTATAGCACATCATGTAGCCCCTGTAGTTAAATCAGGAGGTATAGCACATCACGTAGCCCCTGTAGTTAAATCAGGAGGTATAGCACATCATGTAGCCCCTGTAGTTAAATCAGGAGGTATAGCACATCACGTAGCCCCTGTAGTTAAATCAGGAGGTATAGCACATCATGTAGCCCCTGTAGTTAAATCAGGAGGTATAGCACATCATGTAGCCCCTGTGGTTAAATAAGGAGGTATAGCACATCACATCACGTAGCCCCTGTAGTTAAATCAGGAGGTATAGCACATCATGTAGCCCCTGTAGTTAAATAAGGAGGTATAGCACATCATGTAGCCCCTGTAGTTAAATAAGGAGGTATAGCACATCATGTAGCCCTTGTGGTTAAATAAGGAGGTATAGCACATCACATCACGTAGCCCCTGTAGTTAAATCAGGAGGTATAGCACATCATGTAGCCCCTGTAGTTAAATAAGGAGGTATAGCACATCATGTAGCCCCTGTAGTTAAATAAGGAGGTATAGCACATCATGTAGCCCCTGTAGTTAAATAAGGAGGTATAGCACATCATGTAGCCCCTGTAGTTAAATCAGGAGGTATAGCACATCATGTAGCCCCTGTGGTTAAATAAGGAGGTATAGCACATCACATCACGTAGCCCCTGTAGTTAAATCAGGAGGTATAGCACATCATGTAGCCCCTGTAGTTAAATCAGGAGGTATAGCACATCATGTAGCCCCTGTAGTTAAATCAGGAGGTATAGCACATCATGTAGCCCCTGTGGTTAAATAAGGAGGTATAGCACATCACATCACGTAGCCCCTGTAGTTAAATCAGGAGGTATAGCACATCATGTAGCCCCTGTAGTTAAATAAGGAGGTATAGCACATCATGTAGCCCCTGTAGTTAAATAAGGAGGTATAGCACATCATGTAGCCCCTGTAGTTAAATAAGGAGGTATAGCACATCATGTAGCCCCTGTAGTTAAATAAGGAGGTATAGCACATCATGTAGCCCCTGTAGTTAAATAAGGAGGTATAGCACATCATGTAGCCCCTGTAGTTAAATAAGGAGGTATAGCACATCATGTAGCCCCTGTAGTTAAATCAGGAGGTATAGCACATCATGTAACCCCTGTAATTAAATAAGGAGGTATAGCACATCATGTAGCCCCTGTAGTTTCATCAGGAGGTATACTGTAGTATTTGAAGGTATAGTATGATATTTAAAGTAAAATGTTAAAAATTACATGAAGTATGGACAATGCAATATGAATCATTTGGCTGTATCAAACAAAGAACATGTTTTAACAAAGATATGCAAAACACATTTGAAGTAGTTCCTGAGGTTTAATTTCATTTATGGTATGGGTTTATAAAGGCACAAGGTGAATTAATATATTATCTACAGTACAGTTTTCGTAGTTGGGATACATTTTAAGCCGAAATACTCACGATGTTGTCTTGTAAAAATGCACCAGGCACTTACTATATTAGCACATTCTGTGGTTGAATCCAGGTAGCCTGTTATTGTACAAATTAGCAGTTACTCTGTGTTTACCTCAGCCCACAACATATTTACCTTTTGACATGCTGTAAAATATTTACATATGGAGGGCTTGACAACAACAACTTACGGTATAACATTTTTTAAATATGTTTCACACCCTGGTTTTACAAAACATTTTTCCCTGGTGTACTTATATGTAATGCCTCGTGTCCAGCAAGGAGGTAACGTTACAGTACCAAGGACAATGATGATTATTTTTGGACAATCACCATTAAAAGTCCAAAACATATGGTTTCTATAATTTATCCTGAAACCTACAAACATACAGTATATGAAACCACGCATATGTCTCAATATAGACCTAGTTTCAGTTAATCAGGACAAATATTTCTACTGAACAGCAAAGTGGACTCCCATATGCCTTAAAACAGGGTTTCCCAACCCTCTCCTCAGGGACCATAGGTCTTTTTACATATTTGTTGTAGCCCTAAACTGACACACCTGATTCAATTAGTCAATTATCACCAAGCCCTTTACTAATGGAATCAGGTGTGCCAGTTCAGGGCTAGAACAAATATGTGAAACGTCTGGGTGTCCACGAGGAGAGGGCTTTTAAGCATAGGTGTCCAATCTTATCTGCAAAGAGCCAGTGTGGGTGCAGACCTTTATTCCATATTCAGGTGTGTTAGTGTCTGGCTGCAGCAAAAGCCTGCAGCTAAACACTCCCCTTTGCCGAAAAGATTGGACCTCACTGTCTTAAAGTACTGTATGACGTTGCATATTGACCCCCACATTGAAGCCCGTCCTCCCCTCTAGGGGCCCCTTCCTCTCAGAAGTTGGGCCCTTTGCTGTAGGGGTCATTCCTGAGGTTGTAGGCCTGGTAGCAAGAAGACATGTCACACACTCCTGGTAGTCCTGATGACCCTCGTTTCCCTGGCATTCCGGGACTTCCTGACTTCCCAGGCATCCCCTGAGTGCCCGGGCGTCCGATGCCATCCGATCCGCGAGGCCCCTGAACTCCTGCCCGTCATTAAGAAGAAATACTGTAAGGGGATATGACTCCACAGAACGAGCAGTGTGTTTTCATGGTTCAGAATAATCAATGATGATGGTTTCATATGAAGTGATGGGATATGAGGCTCTAGAAGAACATTTGTGTCGGTATAGCAAGCGAGCTAGCATTTTATGCTCTCTGGAGGATACCTTTTTAAAAGACTCCAATCGCTGATAGAAGGGGCAAATTAGTCATGATTAACCGCTAACTAGCCACTTTAGCCTGTTCAATCTCTGAATCCCTAGGTGCTAATCCCTAGGTGTACGGCTAATCAACAGCTAGCATGTTGTTAGTACCCAACGGTTAATTTGCCATTGTATTAGCTTACCTGACTGTCCAGTAGGGCCTGGCGACCCTGGACGACCCTCTCCTTTGGTGCCTTTGAGTCCTCTTGGTCCAGTGTCACCTAAAGATGATTTCTAATCATTATACTGTGTATAGAACCAACATGACTCTAGCTCACCTGCTAACATAACATACTCCACTGTTACTTCAAGTGGGTAACACTTTCTATGAAGCTGTAAATCATTGAACTGCAATCTACTCAGCAAACTGGATGCAGTCTATCACAGTGCCATCCGTTTTGTCACCAAAGCCCCATATACTACCCACCACTGCGACCTGTATGCTCTCGTCGGTTGGCCCTCTCTACATATTCGTCACCAGACCCACTGGCTCCAGGTCATCTATAACTCTTTGCTAGGTAAAGCTCTGCCTTATGTCAGTTCACTGGTCACGATAACAACACCCACCCGTAGCATGCGCTCCAGCAGGTATATCTCACTGGTCATCTCCAAAACCAACACCTCCTTTGGCCGCCTTTCCTTCCAGTTCTCTGCTGCCAATGACTGGAACGAATTGCAAAAATGCAAAAGTTGGAGACTTATATCTCCCTCACTAAAGTTAAACATCAGCTATCTGAGCAGCTAACCGATCGCTGCAGCTGTACACAGCCCATCCAATCACTAGCAGTTCTGGGGGTGGGGGGGAAGTGCCCCTGTGACAACAATTTTGGACCCCCTTGTGGCCCCCCTAAATGTGGAGTATGAAATAATTTTTACATAACACATTTTTGCTATCGTTCTTTTTTTACATCCATTATTAGACAGTGGCAACGCGGAACACTAATTTCACCCACACATTTTCTAACCCACACATCGGCTTTAGGCGGAACACAACAGTATCGTACCACATGCAAAACGATATGACAACAATAACGTCTAATGTAACTGGCCCCTCTAACAGTACAACTGGTCCCAGCTTGCCCCCCCCCCCCCCCCCCCCAGTTGAAATGGTCTAGAACCGCTACTGCATCCAATCTACCTACCTCATCCCCATATTGTTTTAATTAACTTTTTTGCTCTTTTGCACACCAGTATTTCTACTTGCACATCATCATCTGCACATCTATTACTCCAGTGTTAATTTGCTAAATTGTAATTACTTCGCTACTATGGCTTATTTATTGCCTTACCTCCTCAGGCCATTCGCACACACTGTATATAGACTTTTTTCCTATTGTGTATTTGACTGTACGCTTGTTTATTCCATGTGTAACTCTGTGTTGTTGTTTGTGTCTCACTGCTTTGCTTTATCTTGGCCAGGTCGAAGTTGTAAATGAGAACTTGTTCTCAACTGGCCTACCTGGTTAAATAAAGGTGAAATAAAAAAATTACCAGCAAAGTGCTTTACAAGACTAGCTATGGTGTTCAGCTCATTGCTCCTTGTAACCAATTATATAAATGTAGTCATCTCTATAATTCCGTACACACGTGGTTCATAGGTGAATTATAGGGGAGTAATGTTTTATTTCCATGTGTTACCATGTCATAATTCCTTTATCCTAACCTGTAGATGAATGCGTTACCAAACACTCAGTAGAGTCTTTGGGGTTTCTGTACAGATGTGTTACCTTTGACTCCCTGGGGCCCCTGCATGCCGGGGGTTCCTGGGTATCCTGGTGAGCCGATTCTACCAGGATAGCCCGGGGTTCCTGAGGAACCTTTGAGTCCTGGTGCTCCAGGCTGTCCCGGGGGTCCCTTCACCGTCTCACACGGCTCACATCTGCTGAGAGGGGCTAGTGTCTGCAGCAGCTGGGGGAGTTGATCTGGGAGGGCCCAAGCACAATTTGGTTCAATCAAATGTTAATCAGTCAATCAATCAGGTTATTAAGGGAACCGTTGTTTACAGTCATTAATATGTCTCATGATTTAAACTTCTTATTTGAGTACACCTGGAAAAATATCCCATGTATTACTGCAGCAAAAATATTAAAAGCACCAGATAAACATATTGCTATTAACTGTAATGTGATGATGTAAGGATGTTACCGTTTTTCCTTCCTGCCCTAACCAATACATATTCATATTGAACATGAATTCTAAGGCATAGTCAGATCCTTACACTCAATTTACTTTTCAATATGTGTATTGTTTAATCCCCACAGTCTTAAGCTGCTGAGTCAACAACGAGCCGCACGCTTTCCAGCTTACTTCAATTTGCACTTTAGTTATTGACGCCGCATAGTTACCGCTGGGCGGCCGGTGACAGGTACTTACTCCGCAACACGTCGCCGCAGAGCTTCATCATGTGGTCGTCAGAGGGAGGCTTCCCCTGTAAGACACAGATAAGGCCAAATGGGTTAGACGGTTGATGTCTGGATGGCGAAGGCAATGGAGAAATGGACACGGTGCTTTTAGAGAAAGGCCAGGATTCAGGAGAACTCACAGGCTTCCCAGGGTAGCCCGGCGTTCCCGGTTGCCCAGGCGACCCGTCCTCGCCGGGTGATCCCCGTGGGCCAGCGGCCCCCACGTGTCCCATGCCCCCTTTCTTCCCATCGGTGCCTCTGACACCGATATCCCCCGTGATGCCTTTCTGATTATCGTGAGGAGAAATATGGTCATAAACTGTATAGAACTAAACACAGTATATAGGACCTTTGCATACAGAGCTCGGTTGCATTTAAAATGTCTGTTATAGCCTACAATATATCTGCCTTGAGACTAGAAAATGAACTAGTGTTCCAGACTAGGTGTTCAAAGAAATCCTGGTGGAAATATGCCAACATGCATCTTTTAAAATGTGAATGTTGAACTTGGTGTTCAAGAGCCTGATGCGATATGGATTTCACAGTAGGTTTACTGACATGTCTACCTATCTAGACCCTGCGGGTGTGATGTCGGAGGCTTCATGGTATGACATGTTCAGTAGTGTTCCTCAGCTCAGATGGCTTGAGAGGACCTGGTCTCTGGTGTAGAATGAGGCAGAATGGATTCTATCTAATGCAGCAGTTTAATTCTACAAACCTGTCCTTTGCTTCCCCTGGGTCCAGCTTCACCCTGGCAGAGAAGGAAAAGGAAAATGAGAGAAAGAGCCTGTTAAAAAAGTTCTGCTTGAATATCAAAGAAACACTCTCTTTCAGAAGCTGTTCATTCACTCTGCTCTGATAAAAGTACAAATATTTTTCCCTTGCTGCAGTCTTACTTGCTACAGTTGATGCAGAGGTACATTTTTTTTAATAAACCGACATACTGTTGGCCTAATGCTGTTGTATATCAAATACGAGTCACAGCCAGTGCAATGGCCACAGGGAAAGTTATGACTACAAATTGTTTACCTATAAATAGTGTTATGTAAAAGTGACAGGCAAATCCACTGTGCCTGATATTGGCCGAGGTGCCATTTGTGGAGGGGGGAGGGGGGGGGGGGGGGGGGCTCTGTGAAGACCAAGGAATAAAAACATTTTGTAGTTCAAGTTGATTTGATATCCACTGCCACCCAGTGCCCTGGTCATGTAACTGCACTCACCGGTAAGCCGGGGTTCCCAAGGGCTCCATCGGTACCTCGTTCGCCCTGGAACAAGATACAGGGTTGGGGGGGATGGATGATGGGAGAGGGGAGGAAGATGGGAGGCATCATAGGAGGGTATTGGAGAGCGCTCGCCACTAAAAGGTCATCATTAGTATTCACAGCCAAGGAGAGACCCAAGGGTCTCATTGACCTTTTAAAAACACATCACCTGAGTTTCCCCTACCTCCCCTCCCTTCCAACCACTCTGCTCTGAAGTCTGCCTCTATCACGGTCGCCCTGCTGTGATTGTAAGGCTATAGGAAGCACAAATCAAAGCAGAGAACCAAAGACACTACACTCTGTAGTCACAGCACAGAGCCCTTAAGGGAGGACTGACTTCGGTGCGAGAAAAGCTTTGTTCCTCGTGATTAAGACATGACTAACACTCATTATTTTCTTGTCAGTGTCCTGGAGAGATATGAGTATGTACAGTACAGTGCTCTAAATATAGTGTAGGACTCTACGTGCAGTATAGGGTTCTAAGGAGCCTACAGGGTAAAGAAAGTAGCCTTGCCTAAGAGCTCATAGGAGCAGGAGCCTATCTCCTGTTTCTGTAGCGTAAGGCAGCTTGATGTAGTACACAACCTGGACAGGACTCTAGTCTATCGCAGAGCCTTACCCCCAATCTACTTTATCTCCTTAATGCTGAGTGCCAAGCAGAGACACATTGGGTACCATTTTTTTGTCTTTGGTATGACTCGGCCGGGGATTGAACTCCCAACCTTCCAATCTCAAGGCGGACAGTCTAACCACAGGGCCACTAAGGAGCGTTGTAAATGCAGTATAGGGTTCTATATGAACTTGATTGTTTGGATGATAAGCCATTCACTAGTCCTTGTCTTATGTGCTGTGTATTGCGAGCTCTATAGGTCACTGCAAACAACCATCCACCAACCCAATATCTAAATGTCACTATGACAGGAATAAATGACAATGAACTGAACCACCCCCCCGTGTTTCAGAGACAGACAAGACAGAAGATGACAATACCTGACTTCCTCTGGGACCCGCCTCTCCAGTTTCTCCCTGAAAAACAGTGGCTGTAATAACCAATGGGTAGGCGTCTGGGCGTGCCTGCATACAGTCTGAAGGACAAGCTCTCAGTGCGTGTGAATGACAACACGTAAGAGGAATGAAATATGCATTATGCAAAAAGACATCAGCGCTTACTGCAAAACAGGCAAATGAACAAGCTCCCTGATACCGAGAACCATAAATCATTCATAAATCATGTCTTTAGAGCCGCACACTGCCTCATTAAGCCAAAAGGCCCCCCTACAGGCAATAACACAGTTATGTTATCTGAGATTTGGGCTCTATCTCAATTCGTCTTTCTGTGATTCTTTGCATCCTATCTCCTTGTCTCCTTCTCGACCGTATTGGAGAAGGTCAAAGGCCCCTCCCCTCAGACCTTCTTGTCTAATGTTTTTGAGAAAGAAGCAAGGAAAGAGGGTTCAAGGAATCAAGGAAAGATTAATTGAGACCTAAAGTCTATGGTGGTGCATGCTGATGTCCTTACCTTGGGACCTTTGAACCCAGGTAGGCCATTAGTGCCCGGGGACCCAACGAAGCCTGCCTCTCCTGGTGTGCCCTAAAGAGTGGGAAAAAAAGCATGGTAAATAGCTGGGGTAAGTCTTCTTAGTGCAGGCTCTGGGTGGAAGTAGTCTGTAGGCAGAGCGCTAGGGTCAGCTTACCCTGCCCCAATACTAACTTTAACCATCAACGGGGCAATCTGCAGTTGATACATACATTTTTGCACTTATAACTTAACGATATGTACCTATTGATTCTTGAAGAATATAACTTCTAAATGCCTCATGAGCTTAGTTCAACGGTCATACCCCGTCAGAACCCAAAATAGATGCTTGTTTTACTCCAATGTTTGTAAACAAAGTAAATGTACACACACACTATACAGCCTCAAGAAATGGTTAAAACTATCGTTTTGATATCATGGCTTGTCAGTCCTTGGATCCATAGCTCTGTCTATGAATTTGAGAGTGGTTGCATTTCTCTAGCCCCATCCCTCAGCTTTTTACCGAACCAGGGATGTATGTTATCTGTCCATAGTCTAATCGATCATGTGCCTCTGGTGCCTTTCTCACCTTTTGGCCTGGCATTCCTGGGGAGCCATCGGAACCTCGCTCACCCTCGCTTCCCTGAATACAGACACATAGGAATTAGCACGCAAAACACTGGCACACACGTTCGCACGCACACATTCACACACACAAACACATGCACGCACTCACTCACACACGCACAAACACACATGCACACACACAGCATTGTCAACAAACACAGAGCTGATGAAGCTTCCTTTGTAAAACAGAAGGCTACTTGAAATTCAAGACAATAGTCTATTTACTCAACAATGAAAGACTAGAATTACTTTTACACCCGAAACGCACTTTGGTAAAGAAATATCACATTGGGAGAGATAATTCTAGTATTATCAGTAAGCCATTCGGAGAGTAGAGAAGAACCCACACACTGGGGATGAAAAGCTGCAGCATTAGCATAATCGCTAATTAAAATGGCTGATGGACAAACCTTTGGGCCATCGCGTCCACTGGCTCCAGGGTCTCCCTGGGGGCCTTGAATTCCCTGGGCATATAAAAACACAGACAGTTGGCCTGCAGGCAGTGTGACAGGATGCGTGACAGCTTAGTCACCAACCACTGAGAGGGAATTAGACGGCAGATGCCCCATTCTGGTTCATTTTATAAAAAGGGGATGTGCAATGAGGCTTTAACCCTATCCATCTGCAAATACACTTAGCTACTGTTCCTCATTGTTCATGTTAGGATGACTACTGTTATTAATCACTGCAACCGGTCTATTTGCATGTTAATCACTGATATACAGTAATGTAATGTGTTCAAACTATATCCCAGACCACAAGTGTGTGTGAGTAATTGTACGAGGGTCATTAATGTGAAGTTAAAAACTGCACTAAACAAAAATATAAACGCGACATGTGAAGTGTTGGTCCCATGTTTCATGAGCTGAAATAAAACATCCCAGAAATGTTCCATACACAATAAAAGCTTATTTCTCGCACATTTTGTGCACAAATTTGTTTACATCCCTGTTGGTGAGCATTTATCCTTTGCCAAGATAATCCAATCACCTCACAGTTGTGGCATATCAAGAAGCTGATTAAACAGAATTACCATTAAACAGGTGAACATTGTGCTGGGGACAATAAAAGGCCACTCTAAAATGTGCAGTTTTGTCAAACAACACAATGCCACATATGTCTCAAGTATTGTTTAAAAAAAAAGCAAAAAAAAATTGAGGGAGCATGTAATAGGCACGCTGACTGCAGGAATGTCCACTGTTGCCAGATAATTGAATATTAATTTCTCTACCTTAAGCAGCCTCCAAACGTTGTTTTGGAGAATTTGTCCTCACAACCGCACACCACGTGCAACCACGTCAGCCCAGGACCTCCACATCCAGCTTCTTCACCTGCGGGATGGTCTGAGACCAGCCACCCGGACAGCTGCTAATAATGTGTATTTGCACAACAGAAGAATTTCTTCACAAACTGTCAGAAAACGTTTCAGGGAAGCTCATCTGCGTGCTCGTCATCCTCACAAGGGTCTTGACCTGACTGCAGTTCGGCGTCGTAACCAACATCAGTTGGCAAATGCTCGCCATCGACAGCCACTGGGACGTTGGAGAAGTGTACTCTTCACAGAAGAATCCCAGTTTCAACTGTACCAGGCAGATGGCAGACAGCGTGTACGGCATCGTGTGGGCGAGTGGTTTGCTGATGTCAACGTTGTGAACAGAGTGCCACGTGGTGGCAGCGGGGTTACGGTATGGGCAGGCATAAGCTACGGACAACGAACACAATTGCATTTTATCAATGGCAATTTGAATACACAGAGATACCGTGCCATTCATCAGCTCATGTTTCAGCATGATAATGCACGGCCCCATGTCGCAAGGATCTGTACACAATTTCTGGAAGCTGAATGTCACAGTCAGTTCTTCCATGGCCTGCGTACTCACCAGACATGTCACCCATTGAGCATGTTTGGGATGCTCTGGATCGGCGTGTATGACAGCATGTTCCAGTTCCTGCCAATATCCAGAAACTTCGCACAGCCATTGAAAAGGAGTGGGACAACATTCCACAGGCCACAATCAACAGCCTGATCAACTCTATGGGAATGAGATGTGTTGCGCTGCATGAGGCAAAATATGGTCACACCAGATACTGGCTGGTTTTCTGATCAACAGCCCTGCCTTTATTTGGGGGGGGGGGGGGGGGTGACATCTGGGACCAACATGCATATCTGTATTCCCAGTCATATGAGATCCACAGATTAGGGCCTAATGAACTTATTTCAATTGACTGATTTCCTCACATGAACTGTAACTCAGTGTAGATACCATGTCTTTACTAAACAGTACAATTCATTCAAATTTGAGGGAAGAAAAACTTAAATTCAAATGTAGATGATTGCTCTAACTTAGTAACAAGTGTAGTTATGCAGCTTCACTGAACCAGAAGAGGGCAGCAATGGAACACCATATGATGCACAGCTCGATGGCTCTGCTTGAATAGGGACAAGCTGTTACTTACTCACCAGTGGAGGGTGCCCAATCACCTCGTCTAATCATAGTCCCTTTATGGAACACTGTCAGAGCTCTCTTAATGCATAATGGATAATTAATTAAGAGAGAATTACATTTCAGCGACAATTAAATAGGCATGTTACAGTACGTGATGTGTATTGTAATTCCTCCTGTGGAGAAAATGACTGCAATTGAAATAAAGTCATAAACATACTCGTTCATTACTACATTTACGTCATTTCGCAGACACTCTTATCCAGAGCGACTTACAGGCGTAATTAGGGTTAAGTGCTTTGCTCAAGGGTACATTTTGCACCTAGTTGGCTCGGGGATTCGAAGCAGAGACCTTGCGGCTACTGGCCCAACGCTCTTAGCCACTAGGCTACCTGCCACCCTAGTATGTGTGCAATCGGTTAAATCATTGAACTGGGATTGCTTGTCATTGTACAGATGTTGACACCCACCTGTGGACCTTTTGGACCTGTTGATCCCTTCTGCCCAAGTGCTCCTCTCTCTCCCTGTTGGATGAGAAGAGATGAATGCCTCCCACTGCAAGGTAGTCAATCTAATTACTTCTGTACCTCGGAAATCCTCCTTGTGTTGACTTGAGGCCGGGGACTTTTCTTACTCTAATATGGTCTCAGGTTTCAATCTATCTCTGATCCCCTATTATTCCAGTTATTGACTGGATATTAGTAGCAGAGTTCTTTTTTATTCTGTTCTTACATGTGGTTTAAAGACTGTCCTTGCATCCATAGCTCTGTCAATGAATTTAAGTGTTTACATTTCTCCAGCCCCATACATCAGCTTTACCAAACAAAGTGACAGTGCTTCTACATCTGCATTGCTTGCTGTTTGGGGTTTTAGGCTGGGTTTCTATACAGCACTTTGTGACATCAGCTCATGTAAAAATGGCTTTATAAATACATTTGATTGACAGTGCCAGGCTGCCTTTAAATACTTTCTTATTTACTCACATGCAAATAGGAAAGTCTTACCTGAGGTCCTGTTGGCCCCGCCCCTCCAGGAAGCCCCCGGATCCCCTGGAGATGACACACACAGCAGGTCAGCTGACACAGCAGTGGCACAGTGAGTGACAAGAAAAGTGGGCCCCAGTTTAATTGCTTAGTAGTCAATTCATAATTTCCTCCTCCTCTAGTTACAGTACCGCCATTAAGGCATTTGTAGAATGGCACAGTGGAGAGGATGAATAAAACGATCTGGCATGGCAAACCACTTGTTGCAGTGTGAAGTGCTTGCCTTGCATACAGTACATGCCAGTCATCCATTCCAATGAGGCCATGATGAGCCACAGTGGAGGGCATTGGGAGACCTTTGGAACACATGCCCAGATGCGCTGTGATGATTGTTTTCCTTGCATTCTAAATTGGTTTAATGGATCCCGCGTCTCTTCCCCCTGGTTTCCGCTGGGGGTCCGATACGCTGTATTCACCTCATTTACAGCCAGCGGGGCCTTCATGCACTTTGCTAAGTAATTACACACAGGAGAGGAGAACAGAGTGCCAGTATACCACGTGCTTAGAATTTCAGAGAGGGCCATTGTAAAGACATGCCCTCGCCACCCACTGGCTTAGATGGAATCAACCTAACCACTGAGGTAGTAGAGGTGATAGATTGTATTTTCACCTGTTTAAATAGTCATATGGTGTTAAACTGTATTCTAATACTGCTAAAATAAATAAGCATGGGTGAAAGTAAGGCAGTACAGTCCGGTACGGGGGGGTATGCCGTACCAGTAAAACATGCGCCTATCAAAATAATTCAAACAAAATGTCAAGAAAGACGGTAGGTTATTACACCACTTTTTATAATCACCGCAGATCAGAGGCATGGAAATGAGGGGTATAACCTACGCTCCAAAATGCGATGTGGTTTGACGAGAACACAGAAGGTTTGCCAAGAGATGAGTGGCCGACACTGAGACTCACATGGACAGCAGTGGACTCTGGCCTAATGACAATCGTAAAGTATTGTCATGACACTTTGTGATGTTGTGTAACGGATGTTTCTTTCCTTTCATCACTGTTCGGAGGCTGAAAATACACGAAGTATACAAAACATACTCAGTGTATTTCCAGCCTGCTCTTTCCATGACAGACTGACCAGGTGAAAGCTATGATCCCTTATTGACGTCACTTGTTAAATCCACTTCAATCAGGGTAGATGATTGGGAGGAGGCAGGTTGAAGAAGGATTTTTAAGCCTGGAGACAATTGAGACATGCATTCAGACAGTGAATGGGCAAGACAAAATATTTAATTTCCTTTGAACGCAGTATGGTAGTAGGTGCCAGGCGGACAGGTTTCTGTCAAGAACTGCAATGCGGCTGGGTTTTTCACGTTCAGTTTCCCGTGTGTATCAAGAATGGTCCAACAACCAAAAGACAGCAAGCCAGCTTGGCAACTGTGGGAAGCATTGGAGTCAATATGGGCCAGCATCCCTGTGGAACGCTTTCGACAGCTTGTAGAGTCCATGTCCCGACGAATGGGAAAAGGGGGGGGTGCACCTCAATATTAGGAAGGTGTTCCTAATGTTTGGTATACTCATTGTATGTTGCGAGTGGGAAGCGGGACCAGGCGTGACACTGTGTAATTCTATGATTAGACCCATACCCTTTTTTGGTAGGTCCCGTACCGGGGAAGAAATGTATTCTACTTTCACCCCTGGAAATAAATTATGTTCTTAGTACTGCAAAGCCACAGCGCAAAAGTGATAACCAATGTAGAGGGGCTAAGGTTAGAAGTGAATGACAATAGAAAACCTTAGTGACTGCTTCCTGTGTCTGAGGTGTGACGTATTGATAGATTCATGTAATAATGTATTTACAAGGCAGATACATATACCGGTTCCCACTTTAGATAAAGAGTTCTACAGCAAACAAGGGAGCTGTCTGGATGGGGTACTGTTTTTACAGACCTGCTGAAAATACATATCCATTTTCCCTGGAGGACTTTCAAATACCACATGGAAAGATAAAAACCTGAGCTCTGACCACGTTCTCCATTTTCCCTGGAGGACTTTACAATTATACCACATGGAAAGATAAAAAGCTGAGCTCTGACCGCGTTCTAAAGTACTCTAGCATCAAGCGGGTAAAATCGATAGTTTGCAGAGTTTCACAATTTTTAATAGCAAACACAAAAAATTGGGGAGTAGACGTTGTTTGCATTAATCAAAACATACCTGGCTAAATATGGGCAATATCATTCTGAAAAGAAACCAGCATCTGTTATATCAAACATTTCCCAAAACAACCCTAAGAAAACACTGATAAGATATGGCCCCATCCCAACTGAAGGTGTGTTGTATTTTGAAGCGGGTCCTGGATTGAGCATCTCTATTACTCTGCAATCTCTCAGTGCCACACCTGCGTGCTCGCACACACATAAACACAGGAACCTGCTTCCGTAGCACAGTAAATAAAATCCTGGTGAATGGTGTTGGAAGAAAGCACCATCTGACTCTGCTGGACCTCTCCCTGCCCCTAGTGTCTTCTGTCTATCTCCATTGTAATTAACCTGCTAGAGCACAACCACTTCCACCCACAGTGGAATGCATCCAGATCATCAAGGGGTTGGCTGCCGGAGGATGCCCACACTCTTAGGAAAAGGTGACGGAGAGGAGGAGAGAGGGATACAAGAGGGAGAAGAAAGGAGAAGAGAGGAAACAGGAACATGACGGTCCCTTTGACATCCCCCACTGCTGCATGCTGTTTGGCGTTAATGACAAATTTGATCAGAAGAGGCCCACATCGATGAAAAAGTGCTTCCATTAGTTTTTTTTTAATGCCTTAGCGTGCAAAGAGAAAACTTGGTGAGAAAAGCTTGGGACGAGCTGACCTTGTTTTCGAGGTGCGGAGAGCGCCTCAGCACGCAAGGGCGTATGCTTTGATGAATTTAAAGGCAATGGGGCCCCTGCCAATCTCCCTTCCAAAATGGCAATCTAGACCTACTTCTGTATGTTTTAGCGAGTCTAGGGACTTGCTAAAAGCAGGTTAATTTAGTCAGACAAGCAGAACATATTACGCTTTTAGAAAAAGGGTTCTTCTGCTGTCCCCATAGGATAACCCTTTTTGGTTACAGGTAAAACCCTGTTTTGTTCCAGGTAGAACCCTTTTGGGTTCCATCTAGAACTGTCTGTGAAAGGGTTCCACATGAAATACAAAAGGGTTCTACCTCGAGCCAAAAATGGTTCTCAAAGAGGTTCTCCAAAGCGGTTCTCCTAAATAACTATTTTAGGATCTAGATAGCACCTTTTTTTCTAAGAGTGTACTGTCCATAAAGTGTGTGGGTGACAATGACGACCAAACCAGACTTTTATCCTGGTTTATTAAATGTAGGCCTATGGCTGGAAGCGTTAGCACCAAATAAATGGAGACCACAGCAGCAGTGTGACTTAACATTTTAGGGTAGCATACAGGCCTCCTCCTATCCCCAAAAAACTAGAATAGTGTAGGCTAGCAGATAGTGATATTGAGTCATTTCATCTTACCGTCCAAACGCATTGTATGCAGCCGGCAATACACTTGTATCCCCCATGGACCGGTTCGTTCCTAAAACATTCTCTATTCCGGCTGCAAAGGCATCAATTTCCTCCTTAACTAGATTTAGTGGTGAGAAGGAGGGAAAAATATGTATACTTTCTTTACGTAACACCATTTTCCACCACCATGCTAGAGTGGCTAATGCTAATTCCTGATGTTGCACCCTGCTTTTAGCCAGGGGTAAACATCAGACTGCTGCAACCTGATTGGCTGAATGCGATATGCAGCATCCAGGACTAGCATTCTTAGGCATTAGCCACTCTAGCATGGTGGTGGAAAATGGTGTTTCATAAAAATGTACACCTTCTCTTTACATTAAATCTAGTTAAGGAGGAAATCGATGCGTTTGCAGCCTGAATGGAGAATGTTTTAGGTACGAACCGGTCCACGGAGAATACGAGTGTATTGCTGGCTGCATACAATGTGTTTGGACAGTAAGATGAAATGACTCAATATCACCATCTGCTGGCGTTTGGGCTAGTCTATGTTGTACCATTTGTAAAACAGGAAGTTACATTGGATTTATTAGCCTAGTCCTGATTTCTGACCAAGGCTTAAGACTAATCATTTTGTATCTGCATATCAGCTATCCACATTTATAATAAGTTATTTTGAGCCTATTTCAAATGAGAATCAATGTGTTTACACAGTAGGTATTTCTTCTTCCCTATGATCAGCTTGTCAAAAGTCGACGAATAGGCCTACAGTTGAAATCACTGATTCATGACAATTCAGCTCACAGAGGGGAACTCCCGGAATGCAGTCGCAAGTAGTCTAATTTCATTCTATGTTGTCCATTTTATTTTTTACCTGTCCTGTTTTTAGAATATGGTGTTCTTTAACATGTCATATTCAAATCGAAGCACATTTTTATTTGATAGGAAGCCATTTAGTCTATTTGATCGGAGACATATTTGAAAGGAAAAAAAAGTATCTGTCTCATAACATTGTCATAAATATGGTCTCTAGTCAGTAGGCTACTGGAAAACCACATTGGCTACTACTCTTTCTACTACTGTCACAAAAAGTGCCGTGTTGAATTGACCAAACTGCAGCGGGTATGTGGATACTCATTCTTTTAATGAAAAAAACACAAAGCATCCACAGGAAAAACCAAACAATAAACGATACTCACGACCAAACAGTGTGGCAGGCTAAACAAGCAGTGCTCACAAACAATTACCCACAAACACACAGACAAACACACCCTACTAATATAGGACTCCCAATCAAAGGCAACTCAACACACCTGCCTTCAATTGGGAGTCCAATCCCAATTAACTCTACATAGAAAACAAACCTAGAACCTATACCCACAACTAACTAACTAAACCTAGAAATACATAAACACAGAGCAGTGCCCAAAACCCCCAGAATACATAAATAAAACAACCTACTACCTACACCACCACCCCAAACCATATAAAACAAATACCCTCTGCCACATCCTGACCAAACTCCAACAACAAATAACCCTTAACTGGTCAGGACGTGACAACTACTGGCTACATGAATTATGTTAGATTACTTGAGTCTTGGTGGAGTGCCGCGGCACTGCATCTCTTCAACAGCACCCTGGAGAAGCTCGCTGGGCATGGACAAGATACATTTTGCGCCCCTGACTTGTGACCACTGCTTATCCTGGGGCGGCATCGGCGCTCACCTAAATAGCCCATATGCCACTGGGTGAGAGATGTTTCCATTGTTTTTGGGCAGAATTATGTGAGGTGTTATGTGTTGTTGGAGGTACGTCTTGTTCAGTTTAGCCCGGAAAATGCTGCCCTCGTCAATCTGGTCCACCTAATCCTGCCCAATGGGCGGGCCGGCCCTAGCGTAGCCAAACTAAATCTTCAACCGCATGCTATCCAATTGTAATTTCTCAAAACTATTATCAAAACTCTTAACAAATCTCCCAACATGCATGCATGCCACTCATATTAGCTACCTCATCCAATCAACTGCTGCACTTCAGTTTAGTCAATCCCATGTTCTGTTCTTTGCAGCCAACAAGGATGAAGCTCAATGGAGACAGATGGTCGTGATCCCACGTCAAGACCCCTGTGGATTTACTCACGATGGCCATTAACACTGCGGCAAACAAGCCTGGAGACGGCCCAAACCCCTGAGTGGCCCAATACAACATCTGGTAGAGCCGTTCAAAGCCATTCTCTCTCATTCGAGATTAGCTTCACTCTCTAAGGGACACATTTGAGCTTGAGATCTATGAAGCTCATCACTTGAATCTACACAACTACTCCATTGATACCAATGCATGATGTAAGCGAGGATTCGAGGTACTTGACTTAGGATTCAAATGTGCTCAAAAAGCATAAACACTACAATGTTGTTGACTTTCTTTCTTGGGAGCAGTGATAAAGCAAGTCTTAGTGCCAGTGGTAAGACTGCAGTGTATCCCCCGGGATGATTTTGATGCTGCAATCCAGCCCCAGAATCAACATTACATGCAAAAAGGGAAGCCTGTTAGGCTATTATATTCCACTGTTGTTATGGCAACTCCTCTCAAGAGGTACACTAGTTGGAGAACTCTGTGATTTGGTAGGCGGAGCTATATTGCATGCACTGAGGTCAGCAAACATTGTGGCCAAGCGTTTTGTGTGGCACCAATACGAGGTTGCGTGCCTATTTCCTAATGTCCTTTTTTCATGAATCTTTACGAAGTCACTTGTAAAGCAGCTGCTGGTTATAGGTTTTTCTGCTGAGTTGACGGGAAATGTGTTTGTTTGGAGGCACTACATTTGTTGCTACATTCAGTTTGTTATAACTACAATACATGTGTGTATTATACAGTACGTGAGACATAGCCAATGGATATACAGGTAAAATAATGGAAACAAAGTGTATTGAAAGCAGATGCATCCTCACAAGTGTGGTTCCTGAGTAAGCAATTAACATTCCATCATGCTTAGGGTCACGTATAAACAAATACCATGGCCGTCTCAGTCACCAGATCTCAACCCAATTGAACACTTATTGGAGATTCTGGAGCGGCGCCTGAAACAGCGTTTTCCACCACCATCAACAAAACACCAAATTATGGAATTTCTTGTGGAAGAATAGTGTCTCATCCTTCCAGTAGAATTCCAGTTACTTGCCAAGGTGCATTGAAGCTGTTCTGGCTCTTGGTGACCCAACGCCCTATTAAGACACTTTATGTTAGTGTTTCCTTTATTTTGGCAGTTACCTGTATCTATACTGTATGTGCCTAAAACTTTGCAAATAGCCAGTAGTATCTACTTCATATGTGCATTCAATGTTACGAATCACCAATGGTAATGTGTGCATTACAAATTCTGCCCAACAGATTACACATTTCTTTACAACAGATTAAAACAAACTTAGAAGCAATGTATTCTTCACTTATTGATGAAAGTAGTGTCCAGCAAATGTAATTAATAATGTAGGGACTTCTGCTCTGTGAGAGTCAGAGAAGTGCATCTGTAAGCAGTAAAGGCACAGCTCCGGATCTCTTTGGTCTCATGCAGAGAGGAGGTTACAGTGCAGCGTGCACACGCACACGCACGCACACACACACACACACACACACACACACACACACACACACACACACACACACACACACACACACACACACACACACACACACACACACACACACACACACACACACACACACACACACACACACACACACACTACAGCTACTAAAGTGCTGACTGACTCACCGGTACCCCCTGTTGTCCATCAGCACCAGACATTCCAATATCTCCTTTGTCTCCCTGTGAAAGAAAGGAAGAGAGAGATTGAAAATAAGATTGAAACAGCGTTAGATCACCTTCATTGTTCGGCACCTTTGTATACTGCTCACGCGCACACCTTGTAATCAGAATGTGTGTATAGTTACAGCACGTAAACGTCAGCGTAAAATAGTGACACGTTGCCAATTCATTTGGATCCCTCATGCAGCTCAAAAGGAATGTAAAGTTAGTGAGTCGCATTGCATAAAGCAGTGGGAGATGAGGTCAATCATTAGAATAATATTAGTATTCCTGTGGCCTCTGTTGTCCGGCACTTAAAGCCACAGACCTGGGCACACATGTACAGCCTAGGCTACTTCGAGTGACACCCACGCCCTTCTGACTGGTAAACTCTTCTACCTTTCCTGTCTCCTCTTCACTGTCCCATCTCAGTAAAAACTCAAAACCTTTTTTTTTTTTTTTAAACAAGGGTTATTTATGCAAATATATATAAAGAATAATATAAGTAATCCTTCCTTATTATTTATTATTTCTGAGCCTGAGGTGGATCTGGTTTAGACTGTAGGTGGTAAGGTGAGACTGAAATACATGACCATGAATCACCTCTTGGTAAGTTACAAATGTTAGCAGTTGTTGTGGTGGGGACCTTCTATTCTTGTTCCCTTGTCCAGTCTCAATATGGTTCCACTGTACAAAGGCAGTTAGTATCACATGTGCATGTCCCAGACAACCGATGGGCTGACCACAGCTCATGCTTCTATCTTAGCTATCTTTATTTTACCTGGAAAGAAAGAGAAGAGCCCTTATTCTCGTCTAAGTACAAGAGCAGTCCATTTATCATTTGCTCAAATAGAGAGCTAGCCAGGTTGGTTACTGTTACAGCAGTATTGTAGGCATACAATGTCTCTCATGAATATGACTTTGCACTAAGCATACTGGCTGATGGAACATGTATTTAAACAATACTGGTAGGGTGGTGAGGGTGAGGAAAGTGGTGAATAAGCTTTGCCTCTGTTATTTTTTTTCTTTTGAAGTGTCCTGCCACGCTGCGCACATAAAAACATACATGCCACCAAACCCTGTAATTACAACAAGAAGACGCCCTGATGTACCAATAAACGGGGTTAGAGACACATCTTTGAATGCTATAACTGTTAGAAAATAGACAAGTGCAGAGTTTCTGATTCAAAAGACAAGGAGGACCCCATGTAGAACTCTAGCGACCAGAATTTTCTTTACATACGGGGACACAATAATGGCTAGTGGCTAGGTTTTGTGAATTGAGAATTGTAAAGAACTAATGTTTTATTGACATTCAGTTCAAATGAGGATACAATTGCTCTGAAAAACTAAGCTTACTGTGCTCCGTGTTTTACAAGTGAAACAATTGAAAATGAACACAACCTTTTGTTTTGGCACAATGGGCATCTGGAATAGGTTTGTTGTATCCATTATTGTATGCTTCTTGGAGGCCAATTTTACTTGTTATTGTTGTTTTCTGAATATTATCTGATAGCAACCAGTTCTAAAATATTAGAGAACATTCCAAAGCAGCAATTTGTCAACAAGCACCAGCCACTTGGAAAAAAATGCAATGTGACACAAATTACACACACATATGTGTCACGTCCTGACCAATATTTAGGTATTATTTCTATTATATTTGGTCAGGACGTGGCAGAGGTATATTTGTTTTGTATTATGGGGTTTTGTGTGTGGTGTAGTGGGGTGTATTAGTTTGGTATAGGTTCTAGGTTTGTTTTTCTATGTGTAGTTTTGGGTGCTGGACTCTCAATTGGAGGCAGGTGTTTCTAGTTGCCTCTGATTGGGAGTCCCATAAGTAGGTGTGTGTTTGTTTGGTTTTCGTGGTTAGTTGTTTTTGCACTGCGTGTTGTGTGCCTGCAAAACTGTTCCTGTCGTGTATATGGTTTCCAGTGGATGCGTTACTCCTTTTTTGAATTAAAACATGAGCATCCATATTCCCGCTGCAGTTTGGTCTATTCAACACGGCTCTTTTTGTGACAATATGTCAAACATACACCCTGTATATAGTCTATTCTAAACTTACCATAGGCAGAGGGCATAAAAATACCAAGGAATTGGAAGCGAGAGAACAGAAAAGAAAGGTCCAAATTGGTTGTAAAATATACAGTAGTCACAGGAAATGGGAAAATATGAAATGGGAATGTGAGTTTCATAGAAAGTAAGCCTAAATATAGCACTGTAAATGTAACTGATATGCACTTTTCAATGGAAGTTGTTTTTTCCTTCAGTGAAAACACCATAGACTTGTTCTGTATCCTCTCCAAAGTAATGAAGGGAACCAGATTGACTGTACTCATTAAAAAGTTGCGTACATTAGCAAGGGTGAGAAACTTTGAAGTGATAACCTTGAATACACTCCCCATTCTCCTCTCCCTTTAAACAGCACGGCACTTAAATGGCTAAGCTGGAAAATAAAACCCACACAGAGGGCCTTGATTTACAATTAAATGAGGATGAAATTTGGGTTTGTATTTGCTAGTTGTGTTTGTGTTTTCACTGAGCTCCCTGATGTAAAACACTGCTTTGCACCGCAGTTATTGATGGAAGGTATTATTCCAGAAGTTCCTACAGAAAGTCTGTCTCAAGAAGCCTGCTGTTTGTTTTCATAATCCCAAGCAGCTACACTGTTTGGCTGTGCAGTGTGTTCAATGGTGGCTACGGCACGAAGCCAGTTTCCCATTATTAGGCTTCTGCTTGTCAATGCCTTTTAATTATGAGGGCTCAAACATTGATTTTGGCAGCTAAATGATGTATCACAATCATATTAGGGTGGCATTACAAAACAAGATATTAGAAAGGGCTCTTTGTGTAGCGACTAGCTAGCCTCTTCATGTTTTTTTTGACGTACTGGACCTGGAACGTGGTTTAAATGGGCAATTTTTCAAAAATGGCCGCCTCCTACTGTTGCCTGAATGATCGGAGACTGGACAGACATCGTAAGAGCTGAAACGGCATGTGTTGTCTCGACCCTCAACCGCCGAGCAACAACACAAAAAGCGCTTTATATGCCAGTGTAGGTGTGTGACGACTTCACTCAACACAAACCAACTAAAGCTGGGACTAGGAGTGACAGCATCATTCCCCGGAGCACGCGGCTACACACATTACAGGACTTTTCCCTAATTGCTAGAGGGTCAGGAAACTGAGGCTAGTTGCCAATTTGTGGAATGGTAAACAGTTTTGAGTAAGCAGGTGGATAACAAGAATGGGAGATGAGTATTCCGTTTTAGAAAAGTGCTGTGTATGTATGCCAATAGTTATTAGACAAATATTTCCTGATTTAAAAACAGCCTTTCCTTTCTTCCAGAACCTCTTCCACAAGTCTTCTATGTGAATAGGGCAACAACCACAAAGAATCTATAATTCACATGTTCCATATGTAATTCTATGTCAATAACACTAACAAATCATCAAAACCATGTAAACAGATCATGCTTAGGGATAATACCCTATAATTAAAAAGCCAAATTACATTCAGCAGATATTTATTGCGATATGCAACTGGAATCTCAACATAGGAGTTACATAGGGAGTTACCAAATTACAAGCCTGTTTTTAGGGACTCTATGTATCATATTGCCAAAGTAATTAACACCCTCAGTTTTGTTGAGGTATCATGCGGTAACATTTTCTATTACATTTACATTTGAATCAATTAGCAGACACTTATCCAGAGCGGCGTGCAGTTAGTGCAGTCATCTGAAGGTAGCTAGGTTAGACAACCACCTAAGCCATTATATATAGGCCATCCATTTATAGATATAATGCCCTCCATTGCCTGCCAAGAGCCTTAGTAAGAGCTTGTGGTTCCACATAACAGCCTCATAGATACATAAGCATCTGTAAATGCATCCAAAGCAATGCTCATAGAATGTCCTCCTTCAGCTATCAACAATGAACAAGGGAGTTTCATTTGAGGCACCTTTTCTTGAATGACGTCAGAATCCCATTGTAGTGTTACTGAGCTTCCTCAAGTGCTAGTCTAATTGGCACAAGTCCTGTAGGGAGGCTTAGCCTAAAACAGAATGGGCTACAGCTTGGCTTACATTCTGCTAACTTGTTTAATTCAAGGATCAAATCTGGGGTCCTTTTATTGTACGTGTGGGTTACTGAAGCAGCGGGGGAAGGAATCTTGATGTTGGGGCTTTAGCCAGTGATGGTGTGTGTGTGTGTGTGTGTGTGTGTGTGTGTGTGTGTGTGTGTGTGTGTGTGTGTGTGTGGTGCTGAGAGTAGACATATACACATGTATTACCCATCTGCTGTACTACACATCCCCTGGTTAAAGATCCTAACAGATTCATCCGCTGGTTAAAGACCGTAACAGATTCATACCCAGGTTAAAGATCCTAACAGATTCATACCCAGGTTAAAGACCGTAACAGATTCATCCCCTGGTTAAAGATCCTAACAGATTCATACCCAGGTTAAAGACCGTAACAGATTCATCCCCTGGTTAAAGATCCTAACAGATTCATACCCAGGTTAAAGACCGTAACAGATTCATACCCAGGTTAAAGACCGTAACAGATTCATCCCCTGGTTAAAGATCCTAACAGATTCATACCCAGGTTAAAGACCGTAACAGATTCATACCCAGGTTAAAGATCCTAACAGATTCATACCCAGGTTAAAGAACATAACAGATTCATACCCAGGTTAAAGACCGTAACAGATTCATCCCCTGGTTAAAGATCATAACAGATTCATACCCAGGTTAAAGACCGTAACAGATTCATACCCAGGTTAAAGACCGTAACAGATTCATACCCAGGTTAAAGATCCTAACAGATTCATCCCCTGGTTAAAGACCGTAACAGATTAATTCCCTGGTTAAAGGGATACCTCAGGATTTGGGGTTATGAAGCCCTTTATCTACTTTCCCAGAGTGAGATGAACTCATGGATACCATTTTTATGTCTCTGCATCCAGTATGAAGGAAGTTAGAGGTACTGTAGTTCTGCGAGCCAATGCTAACTAGCATGCTAGCAGTTACCATAGACTTCCAGTCATTGTGCTAACACTAGTTAGCAATTGCGCTAAAGCTAGTTAGCAGCTTCCTTACAACTGCATGCAGAGACATAAATATGGTAACCACAAGTTAATCCGACGCTGGGGAAGTAGATAAAGGGATTCATTGACAAAATCCTGAAGTATCCCTGAAGGACCCTAACAGATTCATCCAATATGTGCACACAGACAGACAATCCTTCATGAAATACTTGAGTCTGCCTTTTTAATAATGTATACATTGAGCATGCATACAAGTACAACAAAACATGCTCATTGGCTTCGACATGAGGGCCTCAATAAAACTTTGTTGAAATTAGACCAGGGATAGTGTAATTGTATATTTTTATCCCCAACTATGAAAATGTTTTTGTGGGAGGAATTGCCCTGGTCTATGCTTCTGTAAAGTCATATAAGTCTATGGTATAGGCCTCATTGACATTAATTGGAATAGGCAGCCCGGGTTTCAGTATTGTTTAAAGGACAACTCTGTGTATATCAACGATATTTACAACAAATTTGAGTTTTATATGTCTGTGAAAGTGTGGATAGTGTCGGGTTTAAAATGTGCTTGTCTAATTGTGTGTGTGTATGTGTGTGTGCGTGCATGTGTTTTCCTAGGGCAAAAACCTCACCAATGAAACTGTCAGGCCACGTCACAACAGCTAATCACACACCCTAATGAAGTGTGCGTTGGATGAAAGAAATTGGGCGAAGGATTTGGCCTGGAATCTGTTTTACTAGCTTATGTGGCATTGTGATATTTTACTGTCCTCTAATCTCAATAGTCATGCATGGGTCATCTTTCTCAGGGATTTTGAAAAAGATGGAAGAAGATAAAGAGGGGAGAGAGAGAAGAGTCCCTTCTGTCGTGACGAGATGGAGAGACAGACGTGAGCTCTGACAAATACATAAGACACTGTGTGTATTAGGTTGGGTAACTGGTGTCCTGGTAAGAGTTCATCCCCCTCCTGATGGTCCAGTGCTCATGGATTTAAGATCTGGGTAAAAACCCACCTTTACCCCTAGCTAAAAGTATCTGCTTAATGGCATATATATTTTTATATTTGCATTATATTTAAACACTTTAAAGACCTTCGGAGTCCCATTTCTATTATTGTATATTTTTTCATCTCAGACCAACTTTCCTGGAGGTTTCTAAACCAGTAAACTAGACAGAGAAACTACTTCTACTACTGATAATGATAATACATAGCATTTATTTCAGGCCCTAAGATACTTTGGGTCTGCCAACTGTCATAATTTATCATGAGATGCAGGGCACATCTAGTCTGGGTCCAGTCATTTTTTCTTGTTATTTCTCTGTAATACTACTAGGAATTTTATGAAGCTGTGCCCCATCAGATTTGTGCGGTCCATTTTGCCTCTGTGATATGGCGTACAAGGAGTGGAATGTTAGCTAAACATACTGGTACCTAGGCTATGGCACTTCCATGAAGCAGGCTAAACTGTTTGTTGGAATCCGGAGACCCTGGCCCGAGAAGGGATGGGACAAAAGAGGGAGTAAATCTGCCATCCTGGTCGATAAGGGGAAGATATACTGCTGAAGCTAGGTCTAGAGGTGCCCTCTGTAAACATTGGTCTAGCGGAAATCTCCAATAAAAAAAGGAGAAGATAGTAAAAACTAAGCCAATATCTTAAATGTCTTCTACTGTATTCCTGCTGAGGTATGTTGGAGTAGCAGAGGTAGTTCAGTGAACCATGATTGTCCAATTAGTAACCTTGCCTGGGGGCTTGTTGTAACTCCCAGATGGGATGCAGAGGCTTTAGCTCATAGGGTTAGCACGATGTTAAAGCACAAAGACAACCTGCGTTCAAAACCAAGTCGTCACATTGGCATAGGTTAAGTTTTGCTACCGGGTGAAGACTAACATCCTTCACCAACGCCTAGGTACCCTACAACAATTGCCTGCCATCTAGATGTTATGGAATTAGGCATAACAACAGGTTGTCCAGTCAAGTCCGTTTGTGTGATGCTCCAGTGCTATGGCACCAGTGTCCCTTGCTCTCACCTGGCCCTGTCAGTGTCTCTTCTGTCTCTTAGCTCAGTGATAATCACACCATAACCAAAATCAATACACACCCTGCCCCAGGATACCGTGTTGCTAACTCACCCACCTTGGTATATTTAGACTGCAGAGAAGTAAATGGCCTTGTCAAAGTTTGAGAAAAAGTCTTGCTTTTTACCCAAAGAACACAACACAGTGTAACACACAGCAAACACACTTCTAATGTGTGCTACCAGAGCAAATATTTTGCTAGGTTTGTGAGTCCACTGGAAAAATGGTTGGAGTGAAAATATGTCACCTTGTCCTGCATGCCATTCTCACTGGAGGAAAAACCTTGAGAACGAGCCAGCCGTCATGAAACATATCACACAATGCAACCCACGCAGACTCGTGGACATATCCCATTCATTAGATTTTTTGTGCTGATTGATTTCACTTCCCTCTTGTGGGTATAATTGTAGTACAATTTCAGTATTGGGTATAATTTCAGTGCAATTCCTAATGTCACCAGAAAGATAGATTTGGGCTAATAGTAAAATGAAAACTAACCCATAGAGGTTCTTAAAAACATAAATTCACGAATAAATGTCTAATAATGGTTGCATGGTTGACTTTATACATTCATTTAGAAGGCATGCGTGCTCTCTGTCAGTGAGCAAGCAGGTCTTTGGGTAAAAGCCAGGCTAATGGTAAAGCCATGACCTCACAGGCATGCAGTGTGTTACAGTGCAGCAGCTAGACATGTTGTTAACAGGAGGTTGTGAGTATAGGACAGGTACAGGCCTATAGCTTGGCATGGACTGAGTGCTGAGTGGCCCTCTGCCAGTAATGTGAAACACCCCCATGACAGGACCCAGGACCCAGCCACCTGAACTGTCAATGGGGGTGAGTGCATGTCTCATTCAAACTGCCTGAGACTGGAAAGACACACACACACACACACACACACACACACACACACACACACACACACACACACACACACACACACACACACACACACACACACACACACACACACACACACTATTTTATATGCACTATCAGTGTTTCAAATTCACCAGTGGATCTCAGTGTAAAGCAAGACTAACTGATTGAATCACGCCATTGGTTTGTTACAATAGTTCTCCAACATGTGTCACAAAAAAAAAATCACACACACAGTTATACATAATTACACCAACTTCCAGGATCACTAAATCATAATTTCAATGTGATGACTTACTGCAAGTCAAGATTGTGCACTGATTGTGTCCAGATGGGTTGAAGTGAATGAATCTGTACAACAACTGAATTAATCAATCTGTACAACCCAGTTCAACAATGTCTCTCTCATTCATTAGAAAAGCAGACTGTATAGCACAAATAACATTACGTAGATTTGTCTCACTGAATCTGCACTGCCTTGTGATTCATTCATTTACCAACCATTACAATCGGGCTGAAAGGTAGAGGGGGAAACACTCTTTCTGACTTTTCCATCCAAACACAATCTTTGTTAGGAGTCACTAATCCAATAAACAGATTTGAATTTCCATGTTTAAATCAACTGTATGAGAATAGCCCTTTCTGTCTGTCTGTATATACAGATGGATTGATTCCTGTAAATCATTAGGCGGTGCAATGTTCCCTGCAACAGTATCAAGGGAAATGCACTTTATTTATTTTTCTTGCAGTGTCTGAGAAAATACCACTAGTGAACGTTCGCTTGGTCCCAGGACCAGGGCAATCACAGGCTTCTAGCTTGTTGGTTTACAAATCCTTCACTAACTAAACAGATCAGAGATGATTGATAAAGGATCATGTTGTGGTTTACATGGCTTAGATCTGGTCCACACATCTACCAGTCCAGATAGATGAATGTACAGTATAATGAATCCAATGAATCCCTAAACAGTACAATGATCGCTTGAACAGATGAAGCCGATTCAGGGGACAGGACCCAATCAGACACTTTTTTCACTTTTCAGGATGAAACGCATCCCTGACATGGGTCTTTAACCACTGTGTTTTGGTCCTTTAGTTCTGGTGAAAGGCCTCATTTGGGTCTAATAGGACGCGTTTAACTATGTGACCGGACTGCAATTCTGTTTTGTGTCAATGGAACTGTGCAGTAGCACCCTGCATGTGGTTCCCATTAGAAACTCAAAGTGTGAACACAACCTTTTGTTATGACTGAGGCAGTGCTCAACCCACACACAGACCGATGGGCCTGTTGGAACTACAGTGTTTCTTGGGTCGCAATTGCATTATAATAACAGGAAAACTGCCAAATTGCTTTGTGGCTGGAATTCAATTGGTATAACATGCACATAACTTCATTTCCTAGAATGGTCGAAAGTGAATCTCCGCAGCGAGCCTTCATGCTTTCATTGTTTGCAAATTCACAGTGTTGTATTTAACTTATTTCACAACTTGACGTACTTCAGATGAAGTCAAACCTGTGTCCTTCGCTTAATTGAATCAAATGATGCCAAGAGAGGCTTGATGGGATTGAACTTCAATCAAAGTAGCAGCATTCCCAGCCATCCATCTAAGGCCAAAGAAGGCATTAGAATATGATTCACTTGGCATCTGGTGCAGAGCACATTATCCTATATGATCCTACTGTACCTCATATTTTCACACTGTACATCATAGAAAACCCACCATGTAGTTAATGTAGTTGCTTGGATAGCATGTTGTTTCATGTAATGACACAGGAACTACACTGTTAACTAGCTAGAAACAGAATGAGTCTAGCTTCCTTTCATTACTGCCTATGCCTCTATAAACAAAAATCAAGTTAAGATCCGCCCATTGTTAATGGAGCAGGAAGTATAGGATAGGAATTACCTTTGGTCCCACCGGCCCAATCAGTCCATCTTTGCCCTGCACTCCTGGTCCCCCCTGTAAGGAAAATAAAGACCTCTTTAGAGGAAATGGAGCAGAACAGGTCAATACCAAATTCCCCCTCTTCATGTCCCAAATCAAATACAATTACAGAAATTAGCCCCTCCACTCCCACTACAAACAGGCTGTCTGGTGTATAGACATACAGAGAGGACTGAGGAAGCAGCAAACCCACTCTGCTGTAACCTACATTTTCTCCCATATCTGAGAGAATTACAAAAGAACTGTGGTGTCTCCACCGTGAAGGTAAGAACGGCTAGCCTGGGAATCAAAACTGTTTCAGAGTCAAAGACCTGTTGTGGGTTACACAGTCAGGTGCATCTCAGAACCACTGCAGTGAGAGAGAATTAGAAGTACTGAGATTTGGATGACAGTTTACTAGCCCTCTTAAACCTACCCAAACCAGAAACCTTGGATAGATGGCAGAATACACGCAAAACCGCATTTAACCATGGCAAGGTGACTGGGAATTTGGCCGAATACAATCAAACAGGCAATCAAACAGGCAGAACGTCACTACAGAGACAAAGTGGAGTCGCAATTCAATAGCTCAGTCACAAGACATATGTGGCAGAGTCTACAGATAATCACGGACTACAAAGGGAAAACCAGCCACGTTGCGGACACCGATGTTTTGCTTCCGGGTAAGATAAACACCTTTTTCGCCCGCTTTGAGGATAACACAGTGAAACCGACGCGGCCAGCTACCAAAGACTGTGGGCTCTCATTCTCCGTGGCAGACGTAAGACATTTAACCGCGTTAACCCTCGCAAGGCTGCCGGCAGAGACGGCATCTCTATCCGCGTCCTCAGAGCATGCGGAGACCAGCTGGCTGGAGTGTTTACAGACATATTCACTTCGCTGATCCTCAACACAGGGGCCCCACAAGGGTACGTGCTCAGCCCCCTCCTGAACACCCTGTTCACCCATGACTGTGTGGCCACACACGCCTCCAACTCAATCATCAAGTTTGCAGACGACACAACAGTAGTAGGCTTGATTACCAACAAAGACTAGACAGCCTACAGGGAGGAGATGAGGGCCCTGGGAGTGTGGTGCCAGAAAAAGAACCTCTCACTCAATGTTAACAAAACAAAGGAGCTGATTGTAGACTTCAGGACACAGCAGAGGGAGCACCCCACTATCCACATCGACGGGACCGCAGTGGAGAAGGTGGAAAAGCTTCAAGTTCCTGGGCGTACACATCACTGACAAACTGAAATGGTCCACCCACACAGACAGTGTGGTGAAGAAGGTGCAACAGCGCCTTGTCAACCACAGGAGGCTGAAGAAATTTAGCGTGGCACCTAAAACCCTCACAAACTTTTACAGATCTACAATTGAGAGCATCCTGTCAGCCTGTATCAACACCTGGTACAGCAACTGCACCGCCCACAACCGCAGGGCTCTCCATAGGGTTGTGCGGTCTGCCCAACGCATCACCGGGGGCAAACTCCCTGCCCTACAGGACACCTACAGCACCTGATGTCACAGGAAGGCCAAAAAGTTCATCAAGGACAACAACCCCCCGAGCCACTGCCTGTTCACCCCGCTATCATCCAGAACGCGAGGTCAGTACAGGTGCATCAAAGTTGGGACCGAGAGACTGAAATTAAGCTTCTATCTCAAGGCCATCAGACTGTTAAACAGCCATCACTAGCACCTTAGAGGCTGCTGCCCTATATACATAGATTTGAAATCTGTCACGCCCTGACCAGGTGAACTCGGGTATTTTGGGTCAGGGTGTGTCATGTAGGGTAATTTTCCTTGGTTTGTTTTCTATGTTTGGGGTTATAGCCTTGTGTTAGCTCTATGTGGGTTATTTCTAGGTTGGGTTCTGTCGATTCCCAATCAGAGACAGCTGTCGCTAGTTGTCTCTGATTGGGATCACATTTAAGTTCCTTTTCCCCCACGCTGTTGGTGGGGTGTTGTCTCTTTGTTTTTGAGCAAGTAACGTATCGGCATTTTCTTGATTTTGTGTACGTGTTTAATTCAGGGTAAAGAATAAACATGTGTTCGCTCCCAGCTGCGTTTTGGTCCGCTTCCTCGTCACCCGACGACGATCGTTACAGAACACCCCACCAAACCAGGACCAAGCAGCGGGAGGATAAGGAGCGCGAGAGATGGGCTCGCGAGGGGAAGGAGTTCTGGACCTGGGAGGAGATCATGTCGGGGAAAGGACCCTGGCGAAAGGATTCCCAGGTCGAGGAGGTAATGCCAGCCGGTGGACGGAGTCGCAGGCGGCGGTCGAGGAGGCCCGGAAGACACCCCCAATAATTTTTTGGGGGGGGGCTGATGGGGTGGTCCGGAAGGGCAGAGGAAGAGCCCAGACCACTGCTCTCGTGGGGGATGACGGCGGAGGAGGAGACGGAGATGAGGCGGTTGATTGAGGACCTGCTGAGGGAAGATCTGGAGGAGGAGCCATGGTATGCGGAGTTGCGCGCTGTGTCGCCAGTGCGCCCGCACAGCCCGGTGCGTCCGGTGGACATGCCCAACACATGCCGTGCTAGGATGGGCATCCAGCCAGGACGAGTGGCTAAACCGGCTCCACGCTTCAGTTCACCAGTGCGTGTTCACAGTCCTGTCTGGCCCGTTCCTGTTCCCCGCACCAAGCCCACGGTGCGTGTCCACAGTCCTGCCCGGCCCGTTCCTGCTCCCCGCACCAAGCCATGGGAAGCGGAGTTGCGCGCTGTGTCGCCAGTGCGCCCGCACAGCCCGGTGCGTCCGGTGGACATGCCCAGCACATTCCGTGCTAGGATGGGCATCCAGCCAGGACGAGTGGCTAAACCGGCTCCACGCTTCAGTTCACCAGTGTGTGTTCACAGTCCTGTCTGGCCCGTCCCTGCTCCCCGCACCAAGTCAGTGGTGCGTGTCCCCAGTCCGGCCCGGCCCGTTCCTGCTCCCCGCACCAAGCCAGTGGTGCGTGTTCCCAGTCCGGCCCGGCCCGGCCCGTCCCTGCTCCCCGCACCAAGTCAGTGGTGCGTGTCCCCAGTCCGGCCCGGCCCGTTCCTGCTCCCCGCACCAAGCCAGTGGTGTGTGTTCCCAGTCCGGCCCGGCCCGTCCCTGCTCCCCGCACCAAGTCAGCGGTGCGTGTCCCCAGTCCGGCCCGGCCCGTTCCTGCTCCCCGCACCAAGCCAGTGGTGCGTGTTCCCAGTCCGGCCCGGCCCGTCCCTGCTCCCCGCACCAAGTCAGCGGTGCGTGTCCCCAGTCCGGCCCGGCCCGTTCCTGCTCCCCCCACCAATCCAGTGGTGCGTGTTCATAGTCCTGTCCGGCCCGTTCCTGTTCCCCGCACCAAGCCCACGGTGCGTGTCTCCAGTCCGGCCCGGCCCGTTCCTGCTCCCCGCACCAAGCCAGTGGTGCGTGTTCCCAGTCCGGCCCGGCCCGTTCCTGCTGCCCGCACCAAGCCAGTGGTGCGTGTTTCCAGACCGGCACGGCCCGTGTCCGGTCCACCGGAGCCCAATCCTGTTCCGGTCGACGGCTCCGCTCCAGAGCCTGAGCATGCCGCTCCACAGTGGTCCAGTCCGGGCCAGAGGGGTAGGGCTAAGGTGGAGGCGGGGGAAAGAACACGCCCGGGGCCAGAGCCTCCACCGAGGGTGAGGCGCCCACCCGGGTCCCCCCCCTAATAGACTTAAGTTTGGTGCGCCGGGAGACAGCTGTCGCTAGTTGTCTCTGATTGGGATCACATTTAAGTTCCTTTTCCCCCACGCTGTTGGTGGGGGAAAAGGAGCTTTGTTTTTGAGCAAGTAACGTATCGGCATTTTCTTGATTTTGTGTACGTGTTTAATTCAGTGTAAAGAATAAACATGTGTTCGCTCCCAGCTGCGTTTTGGTCCGCTTCCTCGTCACCCGACGACGATCGTTACAAAATCACTGGCCACTTCAATAATGGAACACTAATCACTTGAATAATGTTTACATATTTTGCATTACTCATCTCATATGTATATACTGTATTCTATACTATCTACTGTATCTTAGTCTATGCCGCTCTGACGTTGCTCATTCATATATTTATATATTCTTAATTCCATTCCTTTACTATAGATTTGTGTGTATTAGGTATTTGTTGTGAAATTGTTAGATATTACTTGTTAGATATTACTGCACTGTTGGAGCTGAAAACACAAGCATTTTGCTACACCCGCAATAACATCTGCTAAACATGTGTATGTGACCAATAAAATTTGATTTGATTTGATTTACTCATGCAGTGCCTGGTAGTTATTAGTTCTGTCACTTTGAGCATCTTATGAGATGAGACGTACACTGGAAGCCCTCACCTGTTAGTAATGGGGATTGAGTTGAAGATTTGCAGTTTTTTGTGAAGGACTTAAATAAGAATCATTGTAGTCCTCTAGGGTGTAGAAGCGGGCAACAAATACTATTTTATCAGCAGCTATGTAGACATGGGAGCTTTAAACAAGATCAAACTAAGAAGCCAGGTTCCCGAAACTGACAGACTGCCAAAGATTATGACAAACGACCATATTGGTCAGATGATGATCATAGATAAACAAAGAATCAAAACCAGATCGTACCATTGGTCCAATCTCACCCGGAGGTCCGGTTTGTCCTCTCTCACCTGGAAGTCCCTATATGGACAATGGAGAAGACATGTTGTTACAGGCACAGTTTCGGTTCATCAGATATTATAGATCTATTGTTATGAAAAGGTCTGGAGACCCAGGCCCAAACTCTTCCTCCCTTACCGTTTTCCCTGGCATTCCAACAGAGCCAAGGTTTAATTGTGAGGTGGCAGGACCCTTGAATACAAAAGACAATATTTTAACAACGCACAGTGAGGCATTGATGAAGAATCTAACTACTCTTGGCATCTGTAGTGTATTACAGTGTTGACTCTTTTTGCTCTGCCCATTTTCTGAAGGTTTTGATATGCTACATGTGAAAATAAATCCCTCCATTTCCTCCCCATCTGGTCTCAAAGGGCCTGCACTTCAACGCAGTTAGACTGTGTTGTTTCCATTGAACCTGACCATCTGTTTAAACCCTCTTAAAACACCAGTCCAGAACAGACAGAACAAGACTGGTATACAGAGCACCATTGTGGTGCTTCAGACAGGGCTGTGGTGGTGGTGGTGTGGGTCGGTTGGCTCCTCTCGTCCCCTGGCACAGTGGGTGAAAGTCAGGTTGGGAGTCTCACCTTTGGTCCTGGCGGGCCCGGTTTCCCCGGCAGTCCTGGATCCCCTCTCTCGCCCTTCATGGACACAAAGTTGGAGCATGTTAGAGTGTTATGCAAAACTCAAACCCTAATATTTAAATCCAAACCACGCACATCTACACAGAGGAGGAGGAGCTTACTTTGCCACCTGTCAGACCTGGAGCCCCGCTGGGTCCTAGTTGGCCCAATTCACCCTGTGTGGGTCAGGAAGAAATAAGAAACAAACACTTCTATTGTATGTCTCTCAGATTTAATAGATGTATCATGCTATTAAACATATATTAATGGCACTGCAGCGGTTGCTAAAAAAAGAGACAGTCGCACGCTGCTCTTCCTAGCATCATTTTTTTAGGTGTTGGCCTCTGGGCCTTCCTCAGAGCTTTCAGAGCAGTGGTTGCTGCCATGGTGTTGGTAACACTGGCTACTATTGTGGTGGGTTTGATTCCTGCACAGACCACATTAAACTGAATGGATATGCTAACTGTTAGCATAACAACCATAACGGTTTGATAAAAAAACGGTACTATTCATATTTAATAATACATTATTCCTGAGTGTTACAAGTGTTACAGTAAGCAGTGTTAGACTGTCAAGAAAGCTCACCGTCTCGCCAGGAAACCCAGGTTCTCCAGACCCACCAGGCTCACCCTGGTTTCCCTAGACCAAACAAAAAGGCAGGCATGGAGGAAAACAAGCAATCACAGGGTCAGTATAATGTAGTCTATCTGTGATTCTCTGTTCCGTTATGTCAAATGATAGGTCAAAAAGTTCCCCAAAACGTCTACCAACATCTGTGGGAGGTAGGTGTGATGGGAGATGGGTACTGTTGTTTTCATGCAATATAAAGACGATATGAGACGTTGATGTGTACTCACAGGCTTACCGTCAGGGCCTGGTGGTCCTGCTCTTCCTATCTCGCCTCGGAGACCCTGTACAGCCAGTCACAATGGCATTAAAAACTTCACGGGCTCCACAACAAACATGAATGCGTGATTGATCATGCTTCGCAAGTGGGATATACTCAGGAGGATCAGAAAAAAAACATTGTTGGAGTGATTTCTCCCTTTCTTTTCTAACTTGCATTGTTTTGAATGAAAGATTGTCCAAATAAATACTGCAGTAATAACGAATGGTCCGTCTAATGATTGATGATCGACAGTGATTCCTGCCGACACACTTCTAGAATGGACCCAATGTAATAAATCACACAGGATGCAGTTGCAGTGCCTGTCGCTGATAATTGAAACGTTTTAAGCTCTGGTGTCAAAGCTACCTGAGGGGAGGAGACTAACCAATCTATCAGATGCCATTTTCTTTAACAACGACACCCAGGAAGCAGACAGACAGAATGAGATGGAGAGAGGGGCAGAGAGAGCGTGTGTCTTGGTATACTGTATGTGTGTTGGAGAGGGTAACCCCCGGAGCGGGTGATGCTGTACTGTACCATAGGTCCAGGAGGGCCAGGTGGTCCTGGGCTGCCGTTAGCACAGTCACACTCCACTTCCTCCACTGTGGGCTCACGGTCCAGGGGACACTGGGACAGATACACACTGAAGTCAGTGACACTCTAATGCAGACAATAAATGGTTAAAAAGAGCAGAGACAACAAGTCCTCACTCACCCTCTCATCATCCTGTGAAAGAAAAAAGAGAAAAATATATATTTCACTGTACCCATATACCCAGTTTATGTAAACTGCACTTCAAACTGCACTTTACAACTTCTTTCTCGAGATGCTATTACATTTTCTCCATAGGTCATAATAACATTACATAAGTAAGGGTTTGCGAGTGGTTGGGGAAATTAACAGATTTTCCCCACATTGGAATGTGTGCCTCACCACAGAGTAGATTTCACAGGCTGTCTCTCTCTCGCTTTGATGAGGGTCACAATAAAGGCGCAGTTTCTGTATCTCCACCTAAAAAAGGCGGTTCAAAAAAGAAAGGAAAACAAGTCAGGCAACACTGAAATTATGAAAGAGACTACATCCAACAATTTCACCCATTGTTCATCCAAATGCAATGGTCCTATTTCACTTTAGTCCAACATAGAAAACCACATCTGCTAAATGCTTTCGTCAAATGCTTTGTGAGAGCCGTGCACGACCCACGTAAGGCCCCAGTAAATATACAGTGCCAACCTAAGTAATTATACTGGAGCAGTAGTAAGCTTATAGTCACATCCCTTGCCAATTTGCCGTAGAAAAAACACTGTTCCTTCTACTCACAGGGACTGTGGTCTCCGCCCCGAACTTCTTGGCGACCTGCGTCTTGCCGTTGATGTAGATTGGCTCCACCGGCTCCAGTAGCGCCACTTCCTGGATCTCCTCATCGTCCAGGAAACCGGTTACTTGCCGGGGCCTCACGAGCAGCTTCAGCTGGTGCCAGCCTTCATCAAAGAAACTCTGTAACGGATGGTGGCCCAAAAGGGTCAATCAGAACGATAGGGACACAGAGCGGATGTAACGTCCATAATACCATAGGGCTCTAATTCACTTGCGGTTGCATCCATACCACAAATTGTGGGCCTAAATCACATGTTTCTCACTAGTGGCCATGAAACTGAACATATGTGTCCACATTGCCAGTGTAAATGTTAAAGTGTACTCTTAGTTATAATAGCTAAATCTAGGAGTAGGAGTACTTGTGGCTTCTAGACAGGTTGCCAATGCTGCCAATCAGAGTGGTGAGCAGTGCCATGGAGGTACTTATGGCACCATCCCGCTTTTCCGTGGCACGCTCTCTTTGAACACAAAGCTGCCAAAAGGAAAACAGAAAAAGCAACTGTTCCGTGGTCTTTAGACATGGCATCCACATTAATTAACGTTGCATGTTGTTCTGAATGGAGAACGCGTTGGAGTCTAAACTGCAATCCAGTCCATTAAAATAATCAGAAATAGGAGGGTTATATTCATGATGATTGACAGACTACATTCCGACGCCAGCTGAATGTATGCCTACCATCACCACTGTACAAGATCACAGTTAGGATACGGTGTGTTTCCTGATAATGTCATCTGACCAGGAATAAGTCCTGGCTTTGAAAAGTCTGATATAGTGTTTTCAGTATACTGTGGTATCAGTGGAGACTACTGAGAGGAGAGCTGGTCATAATAATGGCTGGAACAGAGGAAATGGAATGGCATCAAACACCTGGAAACCATGTGTTTGATGTATTTGATACCATTCCGCTGTCATTACCACGAGCCCGTTCTCCCCAATTAAGGTGTCACCAACCTCCTGTGTGTGGTATACAGTATGCTCTTTAAAAAAAGTATTCCATTCTGGCTATGACAGTAGTAGAGGTCTACGTTGTTCATGTGCAAATATGTATACATGTAAACAAAAATGTACACAAGTACACAAAGATACTAACCCCAATGCCCTGCACATTAAAGGTGACCAGCTGCTCCTCATTGGTGGTGCTGGTGGTCGTGAAAGTGACAGACTTGTCCACTCCGTTCAGTGTCACTGCTGCCTGGGTGACGCCATCTTTAGAAAGGATTCTCAACAGGTCAAACTTGTCCTGTTTGGCTGAACCCTTGAGGCGGACCGTGGCCACAAACACATAGGATGGAGGCAGACCCTCGGGGAAGATCTCCCTGAGAAAATAGTCAAATAACAAATAGAAAACTGAATCACGAATACAGTACTTGTAAACGTCTGTATGGTGACTTGTAAGTAACCTTTGAAAAATGAAAGGAAATCATTAGCCTGCAAAGTATGATGAGTCCAAAAAGTGTTATTATCAAATGACCAGTCTAGGAAAAACTATGGATTCAGAGATTTTCCTGGTCAGGTCATATTGTCAAGAAAAATGATTGACCTTAGTAATAAGCAAAAACAAATACGTTAAGATGTTTTGCAAATGTTTTCTAAGATGTGGTACTTCACTGTTGACATTATAAAAATATATAGCTACCAGAATATAATTGCTCACACATAAAACACCAACAATTTAAGGTTTATTTTAGGTGTTATGAATGCTTGTTCACCTTCCACTGTTTTCCTTCAGGCTGCCAAGAAAGCATTTAGAATATTCCACTATTGCCGATGATGTTGTGTACTTTTTACCACCCACAAACATGTGTCAAAGAGGTTTGAAGTACCACTGGCCGGAAAATCATTTGGATGTTTTCAAAAACTCTCCCAGGCTTCTAGTGTCTGTGGCTGATGGTAGTCCAAGTGACTCACCCAGGCTTCTAGTGTCTGTGGCTGAAGGTAGTCCAAGTGACTCACCCAGGCTTCTAGTGTCTGTGGCTGAAGGTAGTCCAAGTGACTCACCCAGGCTTCTAGTGTCTGTGGCTGAAGGTAGTCCAAGTGACTCACCCAGGCTTCTAGTGTCTGTGGCTGAAGGTAGTCCAAGTGACTCACCCAGGCTTCTAGTGTCTGTGGCTGAAGGTAGTCCAAGTGACTCACCCAGGCTTCTAGTGTCTGTGGCTGAAGGTAGTCCAAGTGACTCACCCAGGCTTCTAGTGTCTGTGGCTGAAGGTAGTCCAAGTGACTCACCCAGGCTTCTAGTGTCTGTGGCTGAAGGTAGTCCAAGTGACTCACCCAGGCTTCTAGTGTCTGTGGCTGAAGGTAGTCCAAGTGACTCACCCAGGCTTCTAGTGTCTGTGGCTGAAGGTAGTCCAAGTGACTCACCCAGGCTTCTAGTGTCTGTGGCTGAAGGTAGTCCAAGTGACTCACCTAGGCTTCTAGTGTCTGTGGCTGAAGGTAGTCCAAGTGACTCACACAGGCTTCTAGTGTCTGTGGCTGAAGGTAGTCCAAGTGACTCACACAGGCTTCTAGTGTCTGTGGCTGAAGGTAGTTCAAGTGACTCACCCAGGTGTAGACGTTCAGATTTTGAATTCAAGCTTGTCTTGTCACAGTCTTTAGCAGAAATAACAACGCCCTGTAACTGAGTCGATATTATTATTATTATTATTATTATATTTTGTTGATTTTATTCAGATCCCCATTAGCCAATGGCAACAGCTAGTCTTACAGGGGTCCGAAATTACAAAAAAATACATTATAAACAAAATACTTTACAATTGACATACATTTTAAAAACATTAACATGTAGTGTGTGTGTGTTTGTTACACATACATGTCAGTACATACACACAACAAGTAGATCACATGGGGGAGAGGCATTGTGTCGTGAGGTGTTGCTTTATTTGTTTATTGAAGGCAGGTTTGCAGTTCACTTGCTATATGAGATGGAAGGGAGTTCTATGCAATCATGGCTCTGTATAATACTGTACGTTTCCTTTAATTTGTTCTTGACCTGGAGAAAATACCTTGGTGGCATGTCTGGTGGGGTAAGTGTGTGTGTCAGTGCCGTGTGTAAGTTGACTATGCAAACCATTTGGAATTTCCAAGACATTAATGTTTCTTATAAAAACAAGAATCAATGCAGTCAGTCTTTCCTTAACTCTTAGCCATGAGAGACTGGCATGCATATTATTGATATTAGCCCTCTGATTACAATGAAGAGTGTCATAATTCCAGCCGTGTTGAAGAGACCAAACTGCAGCAGGTGAAATGTAGATACTCATCTTTTTAATATATAAGAGCAAAGTATCCACGGGAAAAACAATAAACAAAAACGACTAATAACAGGCTACGTACATACCAAAGACTAGCAGTGTTAGCACAACCACCCACGGCACTGTGCTACACCCTCCCTCCCCAACCCACCTATCCTGGAGGTGGCTCTGGTTCCGGCCTCCTGCCCTCCAGGTTGTAGGCAAACTCATTGGGGTCCGTGTCGTAGACAGACTCAATCCGTTGTGGATCGTGAGCAGGTTCCTTCATTTCCACGCTGTAGGCAGACTCATTCAATACACAGTCAGTCACATTCAGTTCTGAGTCGCAGGTAGACTCCCTCGGTTCCGGGTCGCAGGCAGACTCCCTCGGTTCCGGGTCGCAGGCAGACCCCTTCGGTTCCGGGTCGCAGGCAGACTCCTTCGGTTCCAGGTCGCAGGCAGACTCCCTCGGTTCCGGGTCGCAGGCAGACTCCCTCTTGTTCCGGGTCGCAGGCAGACCCCCTCGGTTCCGGGTTACAGGCAGGCCCCCTCGGTTCCGGGTCACAGGCAGGCTCGCTATTTAGACACCCGGCAAGTTTAGCACTCACCATAATCATATTTACTATTATAAAAGTTTGATTACCTTTTGTTGTCTTCGTCAGAATGCACACCCAGGACTGCTACTTCAATAACAAATGTTGGTTTGGTCCAAAATAATCCATCGTTATATCCGAATAGCGGCGTTTTGTTCGTGCGTTCCAGACACTATCCGAAATGGTAAAGAAGTGTCGCGCGCATGGCGCAATTCGTGACAATAAAATTCTAAATATTCCATTACCGTACTTCGAAGCATGTCAACCGCTGTTTAAAATCAATTTTTACGCCATTTTTCTCGTAGAAAAGCGATAATATTCCGACAGGGAATCTCCTTTTCGGCAAACAGAGGAAAAAAAATCACAAAGGCGGGGGCGGTCGGGTCACGCGCATAAGCCCAGAGTCCCTTGATCGGCCACTTGAGAAAGGCGATAATGTGTTTCAGCTTGGGGCTGGAATGACGACATTCTGTTTTTTCCCGGGCTCTGAGCGCCTATGGACGACGTGGGAAGTGTCACGTTAGAGCAGAGATCCTTAGTAAAAGATAGAGATGGAAAAGAAGTTCAAGAAATGGTCAGACAGGCCACTTCCTGTAAAGGAATCTCTCAGGTTTTGACCTGCCATTTGAGTTCTGTTATACTCACAGACACCATTCAAACAGTTTTAGAAACTTTAGGGTGTTTTCTATCCATATGTAATAAGTATATGCATATTCTAGTTACTGGGTAGGAGTGGTAACCAGATTAAATCGGGTATGTTTTTTATCCAGCCGTGTCAATACTGCCCCCTAGCCCTAACAGGCTAGCAGTGTTAGCACAACCACCCACAACCCCAAGTGACAAACATACTCCTAATTATATGACTCCCAATCAGGAACAACGATAACCAGCTGTCCCTGATCGGGAGCCACACAGACCCACATAGAAATATAACACCCAGAACACACATACACAGACATACTCTGCCACGTCCTGACCAAAACTACACAACAACACCCTCTGCTGGTCAGGACGTGACAAAGAGCAAGACATGCCACTCTGTTCTGGGCCAGCTGCAGCTTAACTAGGTCTTTCTTTGCAGCACTTGACCATATAACTGGACAATAATCAAGTTAAGATGAATCTAGAGCCTGCAGGACTTACTTTGTGGAGTGTGGTGTCAAAAAGCAGAGCATCTCTTTACCACGGTCAGACCTCCCCCCATCTTTACAACCATTGAATCAATATGTTTTGACCATGACAGTTTACAATCTAAGGTAACACCAACATCAACAGCCACAACATTCATTACCAGATTCAGCTGAGGTCTAGAACTTGGGGAATTATTTGTACCAAATACAATGCTCTTAGTTTTAGAGAAGATCAGGACCAGTTTATTATTGGCCACCCATTCTAAAACTGACTGCAACTTATTGTTTAGGTTTGAAATGATTTCACTAGCTGTGGTTGCTGGCACATATAGGGTTGAATCATCAGCATACATGGACTCACAGGCTTTGTTTAATGCCAGTGGTAGGTCATTGGTAAAAATAGAAAAGAGTGGAGGGCCAAGAGAGCTGCCCTGGGATACACCACACTTCACATGTTCAACATTAAAAAAGCTTCCATTAAAGAAACCCTCTGAGTTCTATTAGATAGATAGCTATTAGATAGATAGCTATGAATCTACGTTTGTGTTATGGTTGAAAACGTTATTCAACATGATAATTATGGTCAATAATATCAAAAGCTGTACTGAAATCTAACAATACAGCTCCCACAATCTTCTTATTATGCCATTTTTTAACCACTCATCAGTCATTTGTGTCAGTGGAGTACATGTTGAGTGCCCTTCTCTATAAGCATGCTGAAAGTCTGTTGTTAATTTGTTGACAGAGAAATAGCAATGTATCTGGTCAAACACCATTTTTTCCAACAGTTTGCTAAGAGCTGGCAGCTAGCTGATAGGTCGCTCTGATAGAACCAGTAAAGGCCGCTTTACCATTCTTGGGCAGCGGAATGACTTTGGCTCCCACCCGGGCCTGAGGAAAAAAACTTTGCTCTAGGTTCAGATTAAAGATATGGCATGTAGGAGTTGCTATAGAGTCATCGACCATCCTCAGTAGCTTTCCATCTAAGTTGTCAATGCCAGGAGGTTTGTCATTATTGATCGAAACAACAATATGAGATAAGTATGAGTTCAAAATAGCTAAGCAAAGGAATTGAGGACCATGGTTGATGTGGAGGTTGAAGGGGAGACCCACCTTGTATTCTCTGTGATGTCCGTTGAGGTGGTCAAGGAGAAGGCTGCCTCAGACACCAGAGAGCCTTGGATCTTCTTGGCCTTCTGGTGGATATTCATGCCCAGCATCAACTCAAAGCCCTTCTCATCCCTGGAGGCCACTGGGATACGCGTAGGACACACAGACTCTTTGGACAGGAAATGACATCACATACGTCTCAGTGTGCTGTGGCATATCTACCGTAGATACAATCTAGATTGTATTTGAACATGCATGCCAAACATTATAATTAACACATTTTGACTAGCTTCTCTTTGTAAGTAGTGAACGGGCTCCTATGGTTTCGTAAACGTTGTTGACAAATTTCCCTGCAATTGATGGTCAAACAATGCCTCCAGCTGCAGTGTGGTTGGCAACAGCGAGCGTATCACATCTGTTTCCTGTCACCATCTTTTCTAATGCCCTTTCTTGCCACCGCCACATGTCCCTGGTTTGGCTCCAGTGCCTGCGGCTTCCCACTTCACAGGGCATGAGTGGAGTGCAGCCTGCTTTCAGGGCAAACCTCCAGTCTCTTAAATAGGCACAGTAGCCGGGGGCCCCGCACGAGATGTGACCCAATTAATGCTTTCTGTACTCTTGCAACCCAAAAAGTGAAAGAAAATGTGAATGAAATCAAGGAAAAGGAATAGCGGCAACCCACCCTGGAGTCCTAAACCCACTGTTTGGGAAACTCTATCCTAGCACACCTCCAGGTAGCAGTATACCTCCTACCTTACACTCACTCACCCTCACACAGTCTCTGCTCCATGGAGTCTCGGATTCGGTCTATGTTGGCGTAGTCCTCGGCATTCAGCACGTAGGTCCCCTCCGGCTTGTTGGCGATGGACATCAGCTCTGAGGTGGTGATCTCGGTGCCCACTCCCACGGCGAACACAGTGATGCCTTGCGCCCGCGCCTCCACGCTAGCGTCCACCACATCATCCTGGGACTTCCCGTCCGTCACCACCACCGCAATGCGGTTCTTGACGGTGCTGGTGCGCTGCGAGGACGGGAATACGTGATCTACGGCGAACTTGATGGCTCGGCCCGTCTGAGTGTTCCCGCCCAGATAGCTGATGCCCTCGATGGCCTGGATGAGGTCCGGGCCACCGTGGTGCTTCCCCAGGGGGATCTCCAGACGAGGGGTGTCGCTATACTGCACCACGGCCACCTAGTTCAACATAGTCTTATTAGAATATGTCAAAACATTTAACCATTGTCAACTATGTCAACTATGCTGTCATATGTCACTTTCGGTGACATATTACGGTAACACTGTACCGGGCAACTTAAGGTGCAGTGTTACACATATTGGTTCTAAGTCTGACCTGTGAGTAGTGGGAGCTGATGTCGAAGCCGCTGGTGATGTTGACGAGCCAGCTCTTGGCCTTTTTGAAGTCGCTGTGGCCCACGCTCCACGAGCCATCTATGATGTAGACTAGGTCATTCACCGCCGTGCTGCAGCCTAGGAGGGGTGGTCACAGGTGTACACACACACACACACACACACACACACACACACACACACACACACACACACACACACACACACACACACACACACACACACACACACACACACACACAGAGTCATAGATACATTAATGTACATGTACACACACATACACACACCTCAAAAAGAAGATATGATCATGTACAATGTCAAAGCTTTCCATATTTAGCTCCTAACATGTCCTTCGTAATCAGGGCCGGCCCTCCCATTAGGCAAGGTTAGGCCGCCGTCTAAGGCGGGACTTGAATTTGGAGCGGCATTTTGACAATTGGCTGCTGCCCCCCAGCGCCCCTGATCGGCTACTACACCGCCTGCGGCACCCCAGCCACCAGCTCATAGTGTTACCGCAGTTCCCGCTTCCACCCCATTCCCGCTTCTCCCGAAGTTCACTCCCACTATCCTTGGTAGCTATGGTGATGTGTGTGTTTATATGGGAGTATCCAATTGTGAAACATTAATAAAAATGAATCTGCCAATTAGATTATTGTATTTTCTTATGTTTGTGTGTGACGAAAACGATTAGTGATTAAGGCAGTAGCCTAACCTAGCTTGTTAAACGTTAGCTAGCTACTACTAGTGGATATAATTTTAGCTAAAAGTGATCTATAGAGATTTGAAACAATTTGCTACCATGTCTAAGAGACAAAAACTATCAGGAAGTGAATATTAAAAAAAAACAATGAGAAAAGAGGCACAATATCTAACCAAAGAAATTCGCTGGTGAAATGTATCAGCGTGCAGCAAAGTCCATCATCCGGTGTGGAGAATGACAAGCCTACGAGGACAAGCCATTCATTCGCCGAGAACGATGAGCCCCCGTTCGCTGATTCTAGCAGCGAAGAGGGCAAACCGGAGGAGTCCGAGACATGCACGTCCACCGATGATGAAAAATCTCTGGCTGGACAAGAACAGGTGGTTGCACAAGGCCTAGCCACACCTCCAAACAATGCAAGCAAAAAACCTACTATCTTGGACCCAGACTCCCCGTCCCGGATGACACTACATCCGACTCCCAGACAATAAACATAAAAGATCCCGGTGAGTGGTAAAAAAAAATATAGGAATGGATCTTTACGGGATATGCTAGTGCAAAAGTTTTTGTTGGCCCACCACAATAGGAGGATGGCGAACGGGGAGAGAGTGGAGAGACCAAGGTCTGTCTATTCCAAGCAAAACGATGCAGCCTTCTGTTTTTGCTGCAAACTTTTTGCTGCACACGAGTGCAAATATGCGCTGGTCAGGGATGGAACAAGAGACTGGAAGAATCTGTGCCACCTCCTCAGCTCGCATGAGAAGTCGCATGACCACCTAGATACTTTCCAGAGGTGGAAGGAGCTGGAGATCAGGCTGGTGTCCAAGCACCACAGCAGAGGAAAGAGGCCACTAGGTGGAGACAAAATAAATAAATTGTTGAAACTGATGTTGGACAATCAAATTCGATATGTAAATAAACGAACCTCGTTAAGGCTGGGTCATTGACATAAAGCTTATTTTACACTGCTCCAGCGAAACGAGGCCCGCCATGCATTTATGAAAGCAGTTGTTTCCAAAGCTCAAATGATCTTAATCTGTTTTACAGTCCTACAGAAATATTAAAATATATGTTAAATATGTTATATAAAAGTGATACTTTTATTTTAATTGTAACAATTATGGGGCCGTGCCATGTGTGATAACAGGTGGAATATACAAGAAACTTGTTTTCCTGCTATAGGTAGTATGTTGCATAGTGATAGCAACATTGTAACTCTCCGATGCAGGGGTTAAAGATAATTGGAGCTTATTTCTTCATCTTCCAAAAAATAAGTGGTAAACCTACCTGTTTGACAGACACAATTATCTTATCCATAGATGTCAGTATAGCCAAATACTCCAATACTGTCGAATGCACTGATTAAATACCTTCGTGTCTGGGAAGGGCTTGGTGTGTTTGACTAAAACCAGGGCTCAAATTGAGTGAGGGTATCACATACCCTTTGTTAAAGAGAGGGCAAAAATGATATATATTGTTTGCTTTATATTTTGAAATAAATACATAAATGTATCCAGATTATATCAAGCGTTCTTTAACAATGCTTAACTCGGTGATGCCTTATGATATAAACAAGCTCTAAAATGCCCCCGAAAGACGCGACTCCAATGCATATGTGATACATTGATTCCTCTCTATGACAATCTGAAGCTAAACTGCAGCCTATAATATTCGAGGAGATAAAAACACTTGACTTTGCTATTCTGTCCCTATTAAGCTTTTCTCTTTCTGAAAAGAAAACAACGTTTGTTTAAACCCAGGCAGCTTTTAAGGAAGCACTTCTGTTGTTGGGTTATACAACGGACGAGTAGCCAGCAGTTGAAGCTTACAGTTTTCTGCGTCAGTGGAGCCTCTGTCTGGGTGGAAAGGTAACTTTTGAAAGTGCCATGCTTAGATTCATAAGGATGTCTAAAACGTAATTATTTTTTGTCTCGCCTACGGCGCAGAACGTCCAGGGCATTGGTGATTTTATCAACGTAATCAGATTGAAAATATTAGACTATGTTATTGACATCGAACTGTAGAAAACAAATTGGCCCAAGGCCAAACCTATGGGTGCGGCAGATTTTTGTCTCGCCTAGGGCGGCAGAACGTCCAGGACCGGCCCTGTTCGTAATTTGAGATGCAAGGTTTAACCTGCATGTTTTCTACAGAACAGATTAGACATACCATACCAAATGTAGACATACTGTACGTACCAGCTCGGATATCCTCCTCTATTGCCTGTAGACATGCCAGAAACAGCAGCATAGTCAGTGACCTTAATGTCCACGCCATTGTTCTTTAAGAGGTGTGTGTCCCGGTCCAGTCTTCACAGTCTGAAATTAATACTTTCACAGTTGAGAAATGCATGTTTATAATTTACAGTATGTAAATCAACAGATTGAATTTCGGATCAGAGAATGTCAGGGAGATGTGAAACGTCAAGAACAAACAGCAGTTTGATATGTGCAGATGTCGAAGTAAGCTGTTCTGAGATTTCATGTCAACTCTCATTTCAGACCTGAATGTCATATTGTCCAACCGTAATCATATGTAAAAACCCTCTATATGCTATCAAAATACAAAACAGCATTCACAATGTACAGTAGCCTGTGAATTTAATTGGACTGTCACTGAAATACCTAACACCATTACTGTTTAGAATGGGCCTGTGGTACACCCACTCATTCATATGCCTGTTCTTCCGAGAGTCTGCCGTCTCTTTTTACAAGAGAGAATGTTGTGCTTCTCAGCTCTGTTTTGTTTCATGCAGTGTGTGGGACACATGCGTCAGATGAGCAACCAGGCAAACTCTAAATAATGTACATAAAAAAGGACCTGAATAAAACAGCATGTGTCAGGAAATTGTACTTGTACGCCCATGGGCTGAAAACAAGAACCTCTCTCCCTCTCCCCCTAAAATCAGTTTTTTTCTTCCCCGACCCTTAAAAAAATGTCTTGGTAAGGGAGACATTTTACATTATGCCATAAGCCATGTGGTCTGTTTTTTTTGTTTTTTTTTGGTGGGGGCCAGCCCACTTTCATTTAGCCTAAAACCATTGCCCCACCGACCACAGGCCTCAGCCAAAGAAAATAACAATGTAGGCAGAACGCTAGAGAACACAACACGAAAATAAACATGGCATGCTGCAGTGTGTTGGCAGGCAGTCTGAAGACAGGGGCGGGACGGCACACAGACACACGTCTCTCTATGCGGTGGATGTCAGTCGTGGCCAGAATGCTTCCTCCCTCCACATCAAATCCTTCTCCTCTACGATGTCATTTGAATGTCAATAGACATTCTCTTCTTTTTTTTAAGTCTGATCAAACAAGCATTGAGTTGTTCTGCTTCAAGTCACGGTATTGAGCCATGTATTTCAGCAAACAGCTTTGAGACCAAGTGAATAACATGTTTGTTAACATGGGGGTTCTGAGTCACAGGGATATGTAACTCTCAAGCTGTCGAGACGGTAAGTTCTTTTGAGGTAAAGGAGTGGCCTGAGTTCAAGTATCAGACACAGGGGTAAAGAGAAGAAAAAAAAGAGTCAAATGTGTCCAATGCTGGCCTCCATTCACTACTTCTCCAAGCGGTCTTGTAAAATGGTAGTACAGGTAGTAAAATGTTACAGCCTGGCTGTAACTGCAGGTCCTAGGAGAGGGCACTCAGGACATTCCCAGGGACATGGGAAGTCAATTCCCTCGTAAATCATCTGTGTGCAGCGTTTCCCTCCATCTCACTACAGTGATGGTTCCACTAAACCTGCAAATCATCCATCAGTGGTAAACAGAGCACCAGAACTGTAAATCAGGCATAAAAACTAAAAATATATAAATACATTGTGGCTTGTTTATGAATCAATCACTGAGAAGCGACTTCACATCCGTCACCAAGAACATGTAATAATCTCCCTGGCTTTATGTCCTACACAGTCAATTTGCGGCTGTTCTCGGTGTTGAGGTAAAAAATGTTGTGCGTGTTATGTCTACCTGAGTGTTGATTATAGTGGTGTTAACACCAGTGGGATTTAAATTGACGCCACCTATAGTGAAAAAAATGAAGTGTTTCACAATGGAATCAATTTATGTTAATCCTGTTGGAGTGAAAAAGACGTGGGAGGGGCCTCTTTATCATATTTCCCAGCATGCTTTGTTGAAGGTTTATTTTTAGAACAGTTTGTTTTAATATACAGTACCAGTCAAAAGTTTGGACACACCAACTCATTCAAGGGTTTTTCTCTTTTTTAACTATTTTCTAAATTGTAGAATAATAGTGAAGACATCAAAACTATGAAATAACACATATAGAATCATGTAGTAACCAAACAAGTTTTCAACAAATCAAAACATAGTTTGTATTTTAGATTCTTCAAAGTAGCCACCCTTTGCATTGATGACAGCTTTGCAATGCAATCTAATACAATATATAAGTGGTTGTAATTATTGCTCTCGTTACTGAGATGGTTGTTCCAATTTAGATGGTTTAAGTAGTCTTTTATGACGAGTTCATCACCATAGCACTCATTCTAAATTTAAATTGTGGGTGATAAAAATGATAATTATTATAATGTGGCGGAAGTTAGCCTGGCAGGTAGGAGCGTTAATTACTGGTCCAATGCTCCTACCCGCCAGGCTAACTGCTGCTGCATTATAATAATTATAACCGAAAGGTTGCTGGATCAAAACCCGAGCTAACAAGGTAAAAATCTGTCATTCTGCCCCTGAGCAAGGCAATTAACCCACTGTTCCCCAGGTGCCGATGATGACGATTAAGGCACCTCTCTGATTCAGAGGGGTTGGGTTAAATACGGAAGACACATTTCAGTTGAATGCATGACTCGGTATCCCCCTTTCCCTTCCCTAATTGTTGAAAATCCTCCCTATGGCTGGATTCCAATAGGAATACCAGCATATTGTGACCTGCAGGGGGGCATAACTAAAGGCCTTATGAAATGTATAATGTAAGGTCATGAAGGGTTTACTTTATATTGAAATACATTCACTTAGGCTGTCACTTGTCAAAGGCTTCAGGTCTGAAGATTAATGAATGCAACAACCATCTCTCTGTAACTAACAAACACAGTCATGTGTGGGTAATTCGAAATGTTCACTCGAAATGCACCCTGGGAAATATGCAAATAAGGCATTACACCCTACAGTGTTAAAACACCCCCCCCCCCCCCCCAAAAAAAAAACATTATAACACTGTAACACTACATGTGTTATTCCCTAAAACTGAGAAAGTGTAACAGCATCAGTTCTAATAAAGTGTTCATTTAAATCTGAATTTGCAACACCCACGGTGTTAGGGACCTAACACTCTGGGGATGTCAGTTTATCAGCACATTGAAAAGTGTTAGTTTAACACTATTTGAGATGGTCACCTATAATTTCAAAGAAAGTGTTACATTTAACACTGTGGGTGTTAAAATTCTGATCACAAATTTGCTTTGTAGATGTGTCTCCTGTCTTGACCCAATATCTTCTAACTGACATCCTAATCTTCGCACTTGATTATAAAACTTTCCACATTAGTCCTGTTTTGCAAGGACAATGAACAATGCTAGGGATTATGCACACTCGCTGTTGATCAATCCTCACTTCACTGGCACAGTATACATGACATACCGCCATGCCACCTCTCTCTCTCTCTCTCTCTCTCTCTCTCTCTCTCTCTCCACAGCCACGCGTGCCTGTTTGCTTGCATTGCATGATGTAATACGCTCAAAATAACCATCCGGTTTTAATGGTGGGAGCAGCTGATATGTTTCTCCATTGAGTGTGAGGGTGTTGGGTATTTGGCTGGCTTAATAGTGGGGAACCCTGAGATTTCCCTCCAGATGTGTAATGGTTGTGGTGTAATGCTTGTGGTGTAATGGTTGTGGTGTAATGCTTGTGGTGTAATGCTTGTGGTGTAATGGTTGTGGTGTAATGGTTGTGGTGTAATGCTTGTGGTGTAATGGTTGTGGTGTAATGGTTGTGGTGTAATGGTTGTGGTGTAATGGTTGTGGTGTAATGCTTGTGGTGTAATGCTTGTGGTGTAATGCTTGTGGTGTAATGGTTGTGGTGTAATGGTTGTGGTGTAATGGTTGTGGTGTAATGCTTGTGGTGTAATGCTTGTGGTGTAATGGTTGTGGTGTAATGGTTGTGGTGTAATGGTTGTGGTGTAATGCTTGTGGTGTAATGGTTGTGGTGTAATGCTTGTGGTGTAATGCTTGTGGTGTAATGCTTGTGGTGTAATGCTTGTGGTGTAATGGTTGTGGTGTAATGCTTGTGGTGTAATGGTTGTGGTGTAATGGTTGTGGTGTAATGCTTGTGGTGTAATGCTTGTGGTGTAATGGTTGTGGTGTAATGGTTGTGGTGTAATGTTTGTGGTGTAATGCTTGTGGTGTAATGCTTGTGGTGTAATGGTTGTGGTGTAATGGTTGTGGTGTAATGGTTGTGGTGTAATGGTTGTGGTGTAATGGTTGTGGTGTAATGGTGCTTTTCAACCGAAGGCCATCTGTGTGTTTTCCTATGTACTAAATCCACAAGTTCCCTACCATAGCTTGTGGAAATTCCTCATCACACATGAAAATGAACAAATCTGTCCATCGACTGAGGTTTCCTGTTTTCTCTGCGCTTACACATTTTGCGCCAAAAGCCATCAGTAAAAGCGAGCTAGACAGGTCAATGGTAAAAGCGTTAAAATCTCAGCATTCGTCTGTTGTGAAGAAAGATGCATTTTGTTCAGGCTCCATAACATTGGTTGAATGTGGCAAGATGGCCTCAAGATGGTCACAGTTATGGATTGGCCTCCATTATGGCTTAAGAAATAATGTTGTGTTTGAGTGATGTTGTAACCAGTCAAACTCAATAGCTCTTCTTTGTCTTCTTCCCTTCATTTACACTGACGTGAAAGAACTGAACTGGTCAAATTGCATTCCTTGTAGGCACCCATAATATGGAGAGGAAATGAGAAGAAGCTGAGATACTCCCATTGAGATGCTCACCATTCAATGAGAACTAACTGGAACATTTCCTATGAATGCCTTTTTTCATAATACATTAAAAGTGTGTTTATAATGCCTTATGACCTATGCATAAAAAACGTCCCTCTGAGACGGGCTGAAGCATTAGAGCAGACTCTTTTTCTTTCCTTGCTGCGTCCATCCAGGCGGGCACAACAACATCAGCAGCTATAAATTCCACATGGGCCTCTCCTAGTGAAACACATCAGTCATTACACAGATGATTTACACACGCATGGCATAGCGGCAAGTCTTGAACCTGAATTGCTTGGAGCCTCACGGAACATTTGGGAATCACTGGTGCGGTCAGTGCAACCACTCCCATTACAATCAATTACATCATCTTATTAACACTTACACTATGTCTTTATTCAGCATTCTCCTTTCACTCATCTCAATGTGGATGAATAAACATGAAGGTAGCTAAACCGCACTGGGGCACCATTGTGAATACAAAAATGCTAATTGATTCTATCAAGGATGTAATGAACTACATTAATGAGATTAGTGTGTGTGTGTGTGTGTGTGTGTGTGTGTGTGTGTGTGTGTGTGAGAGAGAGAGAGAGAGAGAGTGACTGAGTGCATAAAGAGATCTCTGGGAATTGATGCAGCAAAACCCATTGTCAATTGAACAGTGGCGTTCTAGGGGAGAGCTGGCTTTTAGTCCTACTAAAATGATTGCAGATTGCTGCAATTCCTTAGGGACTTGGCACAGTACAATAGGCTACATGGAGGACCTACATTAAAAACACTGATAAACCGAGATTGCCGTGTTTATAATTCAAACCGATTTTCCCCATGACTTCGTACATATTCTCGTGAGGCACTGTTCATTGTTGTTGAGTGAATTCACTAGGAATGACAATACACTTTATGAAGGGGTTCCTTGAGTGGCGCATCGTCCGGGGCAGGGGAGGGTTTGGCCGAGGTAGGCCGTCATTGTAAATAAGAATTTGTTCTTAATAACTGACTTGCCTAATTAAATAAAGTTTTAATAAATCAAGTAGGTTGTTGTCACCTTTTGAAGAACATATCCATCAGTCATCCATGTTCAGTTGGTCCCTGAAATATCATGCAGGGATATCTTGCATTTTAGGTCCTATATTTGTCCATCTGTATCCACTCGACTCCTAACGTCATATTTAATCCCTACACTGCCAGAAAATGTGGCTTCTTCAGTTTACAGAACAGCCTTCTTCAGATTTCAGATATGTAATCATTTCAGCTGCAAGACACATTGGCCATGGTTGGAGGAAGGCATACTGCTGTATATTTTCCTTACCAATGTGTAATGTGCTTCTCATCAAAACCAGTGTTTGGATGCACGGCCACACAGGCATAATCAGATATATGGCATTTATATTTGCAGCATGTCTGCCCTTTTCTGCTCAGCGACAGTTGAATTTGTAACATTTATTTTCTGCCTCACCAACAGTTGCAGCATACAGATTCTGGGGGTACAAGACAGGCTTATTCCGAAAGGCCCACTTTAAGGACAACATAATCGTAATCATCTTGGTTAACCCAGAAGTAAAATCTCACAGAATTTGGTCAGCTACAGAATCTGTCCACGAGAGATTACCATGAAGGCCAAAGTACTGTACATGATAAGCAATAAACCAATGCACCACAAAATGTGACTTTTATGTTCTTTAACTGTCTCAGGTGTCTCCCCTTTGCCCCGATATGAGGTCAGTTCATCATTGCCATTGCCACTGGGCAAGCATATGTTCCCCTTTCAATCTCCTCGAGGCAAGCCATGATGTAATATTGAGTAGCAAGCAAGTCAGTATCAGGCTAACTAAAAGTCAAGAATAGGCTATTGTTACAGTACATAGCCTATAATTTCCTGCACCCAACAGGGGATTACATACATCATGGTTTCCCCATTAAATGTAGCCTATGCACTGACAATACTTGCTCCAGAATAGGAACAAAGTAAAGAAAAATAGCTCCAGTCATCAGCTACTCAGATAGTCTACTCCAACAGTAGCCTACCATTGCAATTCAACCCGTCACCTGAATCAGATGATACATTGTAGGCAGCATGAACCTAAACAAAATGAAAACGTGCCTGTGGGACATCAGGCTACATTCCCATCACCACATTCCTCAAAAGTAGCCTATCTTTGCATCAGTTAGAATGTCTGAAAACGCAAATAGAGATCTGTAAAATGGGTTCGGAGGAATCTGCAATCTGATTGGCTGAAATGGGGTTCCAAGCCATTGACAATTCACTGTTATCTACACTGTCTATGGAAGTAGTGTTAAGCTTCAAAATATCAATACTCCAATTCAATTACAAACAATAATCAATCAAGACAATAGTTCATTACTTTATTAGTAATTAACTATAATGTTAAGTAATCAAAGTCGTTTTGGGAATAGCCATTAATAATTTCAGTAGGACAAAGATCTGAAAAGAAAAGCTTACCTTTTCAATTCTAAGAGACCAGTACAGGAAACACTGTCCCTCTCCAGAGACAAACTTAGGACAAAATGATTTATTGTAGAAATAGAAATTCTCCGTATGGTCACTAGAGGGAGTCTTCGCCATTGGTCCACAAGTGAAAGTGTCGCACTCGCATTTCTTTATACCCGGGGAGCCTGTGACGTGAGCCTGGAACGCTCCACATGTTGCTGCTGTCACTCCCGAGTTCAGACTTTGTGAAATGAGTGGGATAACCTTTAAATTCATTCATTAGACAGACACGCAGACAGAGACTGACACACACACACACACACACACACACAGACAGATCTTCATTGATGATTTGTTGGTTGAAAGATACACTCACACTTATAACCTCACTTTATGACATGTTTGATTGAAAATGTCTGTGTAGGCTACTATATTCAGTTGTAGCCTATTTTAACTTATCTAACTGTAGATTGTTTTTTGTTGTTACATAAATGGTTGGATACAGAACAAGCACACATTTACCTTTACTACCCCAATGTGTATGGAAAATGTAACAGTAGTTAAAATAATTGTTCCCCTGCAGTTTCTACCCAAATGTATCTCAAAAAACACTCATTATTGACTGAAAACCTTCATGAGAGAAAGTGGCATCAGGTTGACCCCTAAAATCTACCAACTACACAGTGCATGAAAAACCTTTTGAGAGTTTTAATGTAGGTTACGCTTTACCAAATATATATACCCATTGCAGTGTCTGAAGCAGACCAAATCCATAGATCCAGAGCCATGCTGTTGAAATACCATAGACTCCACCCTACATTCAGCCCCCTAAATGAACTATTTTTGTTCAAAACAACGACAAGAAATGTTTAACCCTTCAAACTCAGACTTTGACTAAGTGGAAGGTGATGAAGACAAAATGATCTATGTCAGAGGTCACTGGACGAGTTTGGCATTTGTCAGTGGGTGGGAGGTGTCGTAGTAACTGTAGTGTATTTGAGAGTTCAAATATCTATTTAAATGTTTCTAGTGGCTGGAGAATGTTCCATATGCATAAATGCTGTGTCTTCTAATGGCGTCCTTTTTGAGTTTCTAAAAACAACATCTCAAGCATTTCGGCCACCCAAATGTTTTATTTGAATTTTATTAAGTTAAATGTTATGCTGCACATATCTTTGGGGATTTGGGTTTTGTTGGTTGTCTAACCTCTTTAAATGTCAGTTGAAAGGGCATACTTAGCCAGCTCATTTTATCAATAAACAAACCAAAGTAAATGTCACTGGATCCATTATCAGTGAGAATATGTTAGTACAATTGAAAATACTGTAAATGTTGCTGTATCGTATGCAAAGGATTTCAAATACCAGCTTTTATTTTTTTCTATAGTGTTCATATAAAGTTGAAGACCTACATTCCTTTTACATCATTACAGTAATGGCCTAGATACATGACATAGCTGCATAACGCTTATACATCGCACATTTCAGCAATTTAACCTTTATGACTACCAAAAGGGATGGATGATGAACCCTAATCAAATGTTGCCCCCTGTTGCTTGCCATCGATTACTGCTCAACATAATACAAGGCTTCAAGCTGTCTTGAACAACACAAGCTACAAAAGCTATGTGGATGGTCAAAATGCCATGTCAAAATACCATTACGTTCTTTATATTTTTATTATATATATATTTTTTATTTAACCTTTATTTAACTAGGCAAGTCAGTTAAGAACAAATTATTATTTACAATGATGGCCAAACCTGGACGACGCTGGGCCAATTGTGCGCCGCCCTATGGGACTCCCAATCACGGCCGGATGTGATACAACCTGGATTCGAACCAGGCTGAAACGCAACATGTGAAGTGTTGGTCCCATGTGACGCCTCTTGCACTGAGATGCAGTGCCTTAGACCGCTGCACCACTCGGGAGCCCTGTTGAAGTATACAGGGATTGTTAAGGATATATGATTAATCTGACATATACTGAACAAAAATATAAACACAACATGTAAAGTGTTGGTCCCATGTTTCATTAGCTGAAATAAAAGATCCCAGAAATGTTCCATACACACAAAAAGCTTGTTTCTCTCAAATTTTGTGCACAAATTTGTTTTCATACCTGTTAGTGAGCCTTTCTCTTTTGCCAAGATAATCCATCTACCTGACAGGCGTGGCATATCAATAATCTGATTAAACAGCATGATCATTATACAGGTACCCCTTGTGCTGGGGACAATATAAGGCCACTCTAAAATGTGCAGTTTTGTCACACAGCACAATGCCACAATTGTCTCAAGTTTTGAGGGAGCATGCAATTGACATGCTGACTGTAGGAATGTCCACCAGGTGTAAATTACTTAAGTAAAAATACTTTAAAGTACTACTTAAGTAGTTTTTTAGGGTATCAGTACTCTACTATTTATATTTTTGACAATAACCTTTAGTACACTACATTCCCAAAGAAAATAATGTACTCCCCCGCCCCCCCCTCCCCCGACATACAAAAGCAGTCGTTACATTTGTAATGCTTAACAGGACAGGAACATTTTCAAATTCACGCACTTATCAAGAGAACATCCCTACTGCCTATGATTTGGCGGACTCACTAAACACAAATGTTTCATTTGTAAATTATGTCTGAGTGTTGGAGTGTGCCGCTGACTATCCGTAAATTAAAAAACAAGAAAATTGTGCCGTCTGGTTTGCCATATATAAGGACTTTGAAATGATTTATACTTTTACTTTTGATACTTAAGTATATTTTGGAAATTACATTTACTTTTTTACGACACCTCCCACCGACTAGTGCTAGGGCAAAAAAAAAGCACCCCTTTGGGACCTGAGAACCAGGATTAAGACACACTGCTGTAAACGATTGAACATAATTCAGGCCTTGGTGGTATGCAATGTGCACTACTTATGCAATGTTATTTTTGAGCCACTAAGGGTCAGTGTTGTCTAGAGGAAGGCTTATCTCGGGATAGGCCCATAGGAATAACACGCTGTAATGTAAAGTGGTACCAACACATGCTTTCCATGCTTATAAAATATTAAAATCAAGAGAAAATAATATATTTTAATACACATATATAATTGTAACCGTCGCTTTAGGCCCAAGCATTTGAGTGGATACATGAAACTATAGTGTATACTGTAATAAACTGAGTACTGAAAACATGGGCTATTGATAAAACATTTGTAGACTACCTTTGTAGTTTCGTAAACACAGTACTCATGATGATGAGTTGCACATATTATTTGATAGGCTTCTATATAGGCCTGCCATTTAATGAGATTCTACAGATTCAAAATCACATATCTAAAATGTAACTTTCTCTACAAATTTGAGTTCTACCCCAGATTGTAGATAAATAAACTAAAACGATAAACCCAAGTTATGACACTTGTATAACTACCATTTTTTTAGGACCCAGAACGCTTCTAAGGAAAGGGGGAGGGGTTTGTGAATGATTGACATGTCACCAGAGTGCCGTCTACAGTGGAGAAAACTACAGCTTGTCGCCGAGTCACTGTGATTATTACAAAACACAGAAAATGTCATTTGCTTCCGTTGATTCTGCTTTAAAAAACGTTTAGACGATCAAAGGATGTATATTTACCGGTAATTTACGCCTTGAAGCCTTTCTAGTCGAGCTGATAATGCTTAAAATGAAGCTGCCCATGAGAACGGCGGAGGCAGGAGGAGACGATACGGCCGAGGAACAGCCCGATCTCCATATTCCAAGATCGGTCTCCGACAAGCCCGAAGGTTCCTCCAGACACCCAGGATATCCATCTCAATTGGATAAAGAGACCGTTTTCGAGTGGTTTGGTTTGCATTTAAATCCTGCCAAGCGGATCGAGTTTATGTGCGGACTGCTCCATATGTGCCAGCCACTTGAGCTCCGGTTTTTGGGCTCCTGTCTGGAAGACCTGGCTCGGAAAGATAACCACGTTCTACGGGATGTCGAGATAAGGGCCAACAATCCGAATGATTTGACCATTTTATCAGATGTTATCGACCCTGTCGTGCGCTCCAAGCTGCTGGTCTGCTTGTCTCTTCTGGGATCTGACAGCAGGGAGTGTGCGGGAATACTATTTCGGATATTGAGCCATGTGGATCCCTCCTTGTTATACAAAAACTATGGCTACTCTGTTTCGCCCTTCAAGGACTCTCAACATCACCCGTTCCATTCTCCGTGTGTGGACGGGAAAGCGTTCGGGAGAACAGAACAGAATTGCGGGCTTCCAATGGAGGCAGCGATCGGACCCTTGGAACAGTTGGCGCTGCTTTTTACTATGGCCTCCTTGCATCCAGCGTTCCCGTTTCATCAGAGAGAAAAAGTTATAGAACAGCTGGACAAAATTCAACTTGCTATAGAGGACGAGAGACAGCAGAATCAGCGCAGAATAAACGCCCAGGTAACAGCAGTTAGATTGACTCGTGTGTTAGCTAACGTTAACTGGGGTTGTCACTAGTTACCACACAGCCACAAAGGCTATCATAAAAATTCATTAAAACAAAAAGGAGTTTTTTGGTCTCAATTTAAGGTCAATTGTGTGGCAAGGTTAGGTTTAAAATCAGATTTTAAAAAGATACATTTAAGAAATAGGCGGGGTTTAGCCATAATTATGACTGTGGTTGTAGTAACTAGTGACGACCGTTAGCTGATTGCAAAATGAGTGGTTAACTAACTTTATCTCTAAAGAGTTTGGGCCCACCTGGGTACACGTTTTTGTTTGCCTTAGCACAGATTCAAATCATCAAAGCACGATTATGAGTGGGACATTTGAATCAGCTGTGTACTAGTAGTTCTACTCCAAAAATCAAAATGTGCACTTGGGGGGTGGGGGGCATGGCGGAGTTTGGGAAACCCCTGACCTAGATCACGTGATATCTACGGTTCTAGGACTAGGAGTACAGCTTCGACCGGTTCGTATCTTGAACATTCTACATAGGCTTTAATTTCCCCCTTAACTTTATTTAATGGCAAGAAGGCAGGAAAAAATATCCATACTTTCCTCATGAAATTGGGAGAATATGCGTACTTTCCTTATGAAACACAATTTTCCACAACCATTCTAGAGTGGCTAACTGGTAATCCCGGATGTTGTGTATCAGGTTGAATCTCAGACCAGGGGTTCCGTTTCTTTTATGTCTGCAGCGTTAAAGGCTCTGCGTGGTCATTCTGGCACCTGCAGTACAGTATTTACGGCCTCTAGAAGATTCATGCTTCTCAGAGTTGTCAAGGAAGTGAGTTTGTGTTTATACAGGACCTCCCGCCCCCACCTACCCCCAACCAATCATGTCAATGCGCAGCTATTGGCATCGGCTAATGCAGATCCTAATAAATCAAATCTGTAGGGAGCCCTCTGCATTGTTACAACATTTGGGAGGTGCACAGCGATCTGGTATGGAGCTCGATTTGGCCTCCACAAGCTTCTGGATGCTTCTTCACACTCTCCATACAGAGCCTCCAGACAGCATGGACAGATCAAGCATAAATCAGCTATTAGGTTGCAGCAGTCTGTTTTTTTTCACCCCAGAATGCCCATTTGTAACCCACCATCTCTTTTTAGTCTTCTGTTCCAAATTTTGAAATTGTGTTTTTTACATTGGATAAAAGTACAGACTCAGAGCTCCAAATGGCATATCGTACATTGTAGTTGGAGGAAATATGGGGATGTAATGCTGCTTTAAAATATGATTAACATATAATCCTGTTTAGGAAAAAAGGCATTCACATTTTTACGTGTGATTGTCACACTTGCTCTACATTAATCCTTGGGAAACATATATTTAGAAAAGGAATACTTATACCAAATTGCCAAAATGGATTCTCTGAACATTATCCCACCAAGTTACCCCATTAGGCAAACCATTTACAGTATCAAATTGCCAATTGTTGTATAATAAAGGTAACCTTTCACATTGAACAGCTACAGTGCTGTTCTTTGTTTATGCCTTGTTTATGCCCATTTAGCATCGTTCACAACCTCTAAAGCCGTAGATCCACCCATCTCTTAAATAATTCACATTGGAAAACATGCAAATGTAGCCATGTGCTAAAGCAGTGAGGTAATGGTTAATATTTCAACAATAAAATACTTTATTCACTTCAAGTGCTAAAGGTAGTAGCCTACAATTAGGAAACGTAAAACACAAAGGCTTAACTTCTATGGGCTAGGTGGGACGCTTGCGTACTCAACAGCCAGTGTAATCCCGTGGCGCGTTATTCAAATACCTTAGAAATGCTATTACTTCAATTTCTCAAACATATGACTATTTTACACCATTTTAAAGACAAGACTCTCGGTAATCTAACCACACTGTCCGATTTCAAAAAGGCTTTACAACGAAAGCAAAACATTAGATTATGTCAGCAGAGTACCCAGCCAGAAATAATCAGACACCCATTTTTCAAGCTAGCATATAATGTCACATAAACCCAAACCACAGCTAAATGTAGCACTAACCTTTGATCTTCATCAGATGACAATCCTAGGATATTATGTTATACAATGCATGCATGTTTTGTTCAATCAAGTTCATATTTATATCAAAAACCAGCTTTTTACATTAGCATGTGACTAGCATGTGACTAGCATTCCCACCGAACACTGCCGGTGAATTTACTAAATTACTCACGATAAACGTTAACAAAAAAACATAACAATTATTTTAAGAATTATAGATACAGAACTCCTCTATGCACTCGATATGTCCGATTTTAAAATAGCTTTTCGGTGAAAGCACATTTTGCAATATTCTCAGTAGATAGCCCGGCATCACAGGGCTAGCTATTTAGACACCCAGCAAGTTTAGCACTCACCAAAGTCAGATTTACTATAAGAAAAATGTTATTACCTTTGCTGTTCTTCGTCAGAATGCACTCCCAGGACTTCTACTTCAATAACAAATGTTGGTTTGGTCCCAAATAATCCATTGTTATATCCAAATAGCGGCGTTTTGTTCGTGCGTTCAAGACACTATCCGAAAGGGTAAATAAGGGTGACGAGCATGGCGCATTTCGTGACAAAAAATGTCTAAATATTCCATTACCGTACTTCGAAGCATGTCAACCGCTGTTTAAAATCAATTTTTATGTAATTTTTCTCGTAAAAAAGCGATAATATTCCGACCGGGAAAGCCTGTATACGTACAAAGAGAGAGAAAATAAATACATCTCGTGCCCTCGTGCACGAGCGTGAGTCTCAGAGTACTCTGACCAGCCACTATCCAAACGCGATAATGTGTTTCAGCCAGAGGCTGCCTCGATATCATTCAGCTTTTTCCCGGGTTCTGAGAGCCTATGGGAGCCGTAGGAAGTGTCACGTTACGGCAAAGTGAATGGTGGCAGGCCTGTTTAAGTAGCTGAATTTGTCGCTGGAATCTTTTACCAATAAACATCACTGGAGAGGTCTGAAAACTCACTAAATATTGTTGGCAACAGTGCCAGTGTGGCAAATGGCTTATTTGCATATAGGCCTACTGTAGCTCTGATTGGCTATGGTGCACAGGTCTGACTCTGGTCCTAGACAGATGTTTTATTTATGCTGCTGGTGAGTCTCTGATCCACCTCTACGCAGACGACACCATTCTGTATACTTCTGGCCCTTCTTTGGACACTGTGTTTAACTACCCTCCAGACGAGCTTCAATGCCATACAACTCTCCTTCCGTAGCCTCCAACTGCTCCTAAATACAAGTAAAACTAATTGCATGCTCTTCAACCGATCTCTGCCTACACCTGCCCGCCCGCCCAGCATCACTACTCTGCACGGTTCTGACTTAGAATATGTGGACAACTACAAATACCTAGGTGTCTGGTTAGACTGTAAACTCTCCTTCCAGACTCGCATCAAACATCTCCAATCCAAAGTTAAATCTAGAATTGGCTTCCTATTTCGCAACAAAGCATCCTTCACTCATGCTGCCAAACATGCCCTCGTAAAACTGACCATCCTGCCGATCCTCGACTTCGGTGATGTCATTTACAAAATAGCCTCCAACACCCTACTCATCAAATTGGATGCAGTCTATCACAGTGCCATCCGTTTTGTCACCAAAGCCCCATATACTACCCACCACTGCGACCTGTACGCTCTCGTTGGCTGGCCCTCGCTTCATACTCGTCACCTGCGCTCCAGCAGGTGTATTTCACTGGTCACCCCCAGGGCCAATTCCTCCTTTGGCCGCCTCTCCTTCCAGTTCTCTGCTGCCAATGACTGGAACGAACTACAAAAATCTCTGAAACTGGAAACACTTATCTCCCTCACCAGCTTTAAGCACCAGCTGTCAGAGCAGCTCACAGATCACTGCACCTGTACATAGCCCACCTATAAATAGCCCAAACAATTACCTCATCCCCTACTGTATTTACTTATTTATTTTGCTCCTTTGCACCCCAGTATTTGTACTTTGCACATTCACCTACTGCAAATCTACAATTCCAGTGTGTTTTACTTGCTATATTGTATTTACTTTGCCACCGTGGCCTTTTTATTGCCTTTACCTCCCTTATCTCACGTCATTTGCTCACATTGTATATAGACTTGTTTTTGTACTGTATTATTGACTGTATATTTGTTTTTACTCCATGTGTAACTCTGTGTTGTTGTCTGTGTCACACTGCTTTGCTTTATCTTGGCCAGGTCGCAGCTGTAAATGAGAACTTGTTCTCAACTTGCGTATCTGTAAACAAAGGTAAAATAAATACATTTACTGTAGTTTCCATTAATTGTCGAAACGTACGGCAGCTTTCCCACAGCGTTCCCAATTTTCACAAATGCCTTACTCTACATTATTCCCAAATATTATATGATTGTATGAAAATGTGAAAAGGACCATAATATAAGTGCTTGCTTGTCAGTAAATATGAAAAAAGGCCTCATTCTTCCTGGGGGTGTATATGAACAGATTTTAATAAGATTTCATGTTGCTAAAATGCTGTCAATTCTCACTTTACGGTTATAAAAGGGTTAGTTATTGTCCTCGACGTGACTCAAACATATCTAGCAACAACCAGGTCTGCTGCCACCTAATTGACTGAACGCGATACACAACATCCGGGATTAACATTTAGCAACTTTAGCATAGGGGTAGAAAAGTATGTTTCATAAGGAAAGCGCACATATTTTCCCCGTTCGGCTTCTCGCCAATGAATAAGTACGAACCGGTCCACAAAGTTATTTTCTTAAATATGTGCACTGATTTGCCAGATCGTGAGACCTTGAAAATTCCACTCCTTATGACAATTAAAAACAAAAAACGACATTTTAACTGCGGTGTATACATTGGTCTGAAGCCGAAAAAGAAAGGAAATTCCCATGAGCACCACAATGCCTACTCCACCCATGCTCAACCAAAGTTGGTCTATTGTACTTCAAACAATGTGTATGCAGCCTGTTTACGTCTCCCAATCACGGCCGGTTGTGATACAGCCTGGATACGACCAGGGTGTCTGTAGTGACGCCTCTAGCACTAGGATGCAGTGCCATAAAACGCTGCCCACTCGGGAACCCAATCACAATAATGTGATTGTTCACACTAATCCCATTGCACTACATTTTAAGCTTTTTTAATTATATGAAAACAAGCTTTGCTTTTATACTTACAAGACCATTATGCTTGACTGAGCGAGCTGTTTTGTCTTGTAGTAATGTGATGCCTGCCTGTATTTCCGTAACATTTTTTTTAGCAATTGAGGGGAAAGTATTTCTACATCTTGTTTTGGTCAGTAGGTGCTAGAGGTCGACCGATTTATGATTTTTCAACACCGATGCCGATTATTGGAGGACCCAAAAAAAAGCCGATTCCGATTAATCGACCAAATTTTTTTACATTTAAAAAATAAAATAAATGTAATAAACTTTTTTATTATTATTTTTTTATTATTTTTTTTAAAATTTTTATATATATTTTTTAATAATGACAATTACAACAATACTGAATGAACACTTTTATTTTAACTTAATATAATACATAAATAAAATCTATTTAGTCTCAAATAAATAATGAAACATGTTCAATTTGGTTTAAATAATTAAAAAAGAAAGTGTTGGAGAAGAAAGTAAAAGTGCAATATGTGCCATGTAAAAAAGCTACCGTTTAAGTTCCTTGCTCAGAACATGAGAACATATGAAAGCTGGTGGTTCCTTTTAACATGAGTCTTCAATATTCCCAGTTAAGAAGTTTTAGGTTGTAGTTATTATAGGACTATTTCTCTCTATACAATTTGTATTTCATATACCTTTGACTATTGGATGTTCTTATAGGCACTATAGTATTGCCAGTCTAATCTCGGGAGTTGATAGGCTTGAAGTCATAAACCGCGCAATGCTTGAAGCACAGCGAAGAGCTGCTGGCAAATGCAGGAAAGTGCTGTTTGAATGAATGCTTAGGAGCCTGCTGCTGCCTACCACCGCTCAGTCAGACTGCTCTATCAAATATCAAATCATAGACTTAATTATGATATAAAAAACACAAATACGAGCCTTAGGTCATTAATATGGTCAAATCCGGAAACTATCATTTCGAAAACAAAACGTTTATTCTTTCAGTGAAATACGGAACCGTTCCGTATTTCATCCAATGGGTGGCATCCCTAAGTCTAAATATTGCTGTTACATTGCACAACCTTCAATGTTATGTCATAATTATGTAAAATTCAGGTAAATTAATTACGGTCTTTGTTAGTAAGAAATGCTCTTCACACAATTCGCAATGAGCCAGGTGGCCCAAACTGTTGCAAATACCCTGACTCTGCTTGCACAGAACGCAAGAGAAGTTCCCTAGTTAAAAGAAATTCATGTTAGCAGGCAATATTAACGAAATATGCAGGTTTAAAAAAATACTTGTGTATTGATTTTAAGAAAGGCATTGATGTTCATGGTTAGGTACACATTGGTGCAACGACAGTGCTTTTTTTCGCGAATGCGCTTGTTAAATCATCACCCGTTTGGCGAAGTAGGCTGTGATTCGATGATAAATTAACATGCACTGCATTGATTATATGCAACGCAGGACAAGCTAGATAACTACACATGGTTGATGATATTACTAGTTTAACTAGTAATTATGTTAAGATTGATTGATTGGTTTTTATAAGATAAGTTTAATGCTAGCTAGCAACTTACCTTGGCTCCTTGCTGCACTCACGTAACAAGTGATCAGCCTGCCACGCAGTCTCCTCGTGGAGTGCAATGTCATCGTCGTCCAAAAATGCCGATTACCGATTGTTATGAAAACTTGAAATCGGCCCTAATTAATCGGCTATGCCGATTTAATCGGTTAACCTCTAGTAGGTGCCCAACATGACACCAGGTGGTGGTGTGTTGGACACAGTCATTCATATAGAGCCTGTCTGCAGTCCTGATATCTGTAACTCTTAGCTTACCTGTGTAATATTGACATAAGCTCAGAGAAACTTGTTTTTCGAACATGGGCCTGTTTTATCAATTTCTGGGCTGATCATTGGGCAGTTTATTACCTCTGTCAAATGAATATGTAGTTTTAAAGTTCTGTGTTTGATGTTATTTTTGCAATAAAGATGGTGACGCTACAATAATACACATTTACAATAGGTCTATATCTAAAAATATATACAGCCTGATGATATACATACCTTATTTTAAGAACAGGATAGTGTAAAGTCCTTTATTCAACTGAAGAGTATGAATTAGGCTGTTTGAGAATGTTTGAATCCTTAGAACCCTGCATACTCATTGTTTTAAGTACAATAGACCAACATAGCTACTGTAGTAGGTCAAAGCTGTGGGCTGGAAAACCTTGGTAGAGCATGGGTAGAGTAGGCATTGTGGTGCTCAGGCTTCAGACCAATGTATATACTTCTCACTTAAAACATTTAGTTTTTTATATTTAATTTCCATGTTTTTTACACCGGAAGGTGATTATGCAACATTATTATACAATATTATAATACAGCATAACACAGAAATACAAGTAAAGTAAAAATACACAACCATGGCAACATAAATAATGTATGTATTTAATATTAACATCTGATATTCCAGAGGGGAAGCGAAAAACCAGAAGCCAATATGGAGTAAACTGGAAAAAATGTCCCTGATCTCTTTTAAAACTTCTTAAGGATTTGGGTATGTCGCCTAAAATGACATACCCAAATCTAACTGTCTGTAGCTGAGGACCTGAAGCAAGGATATGCATTTTCTTGATACCATTTGAAAGGAAACACTTTTAAAGTGTGTGGAAATGTGAAATTAATGTGGGAGAATATAACACATTAGATCTGGTAAAAGATAATACAAAGAGAAGACGCATGTTTTTTATCAAAAACTTATACTCGTCTTTGAAATGCAAGAGAAAGGCTATTATATCACCATTATAGGCCATTATACCCAGTTCCTACATTTGAATATAAAAATAGATTTTTATCAAACAAAACTATGCTACGTTTTATCTCTGGGACCCTCAGGGTGACAAATCAGAGCAAGATTACCGAATGTAAGTACATTATTTACCTTCAGAGGTGAATGTATCATACCAGTTGCCATGATAAAAGTTTTGTTGTTGTGCACTCTCCTCAAACAATAGCGTGGTATTTGTTCACTGTAATAGCTACTGTAAATTGGGCAGTGCAGTTAGATCAACAAACATTTAAGCTTTCTGCCCATATAAGACATGTCTATGTCCTGGGAAATGTTCTTGTTACTTACAATGTAATGCTAATCACATTAGCGCACGTTATCTCAACCGTCCCGTGGGGGGTACACTGACCCCGTAGAGGTTAACAAAACAGTCGAGCAGTCTCGCTCCTGGAGAATACACAAATAATCAACATGACTAGGGTATGTATGGAGTAATGTTAGCTAAAGTTATTGTTAGATGAGCAATGCCCATTGCATGTATTATACATTAGCAGTTTCCCAAAGTTTGTTGGTGATTATGAACTTTACTTAGCTAGCTGTGCTTTGTGGAAGGGTGTGTGGGATATTGTCAACATTGAGTTGTGCCAGTGCATGATCTGTCCATGCAGCTAATGTTTCAGCCTTGTTGGCTTGTAGCTAGCTAAGTTACTGCCTAACGTTAGTTGGCTGGCTAACGTTAGTTGGCTGGCTAACTGGCAATAGCAACCAAGGACATTCACTATCTTATTTGTGCTTATTTGTTTGTGCTTTGATGACATGCACGTGTCAAGTCCAACAGTTTACACCGATGACTTCAGCCATGTGAAAAACCTTCCATAGCAAAATATAGCTAGCTTCCTTTGCTTGTAGCTCTCATCCGACTGGTGTTAGCTAGCTGCTATTGCTGCGCAACCCATGTGCTTTGGTCCGGTTTTAGAAATCGGTGAGATTCGACTGAAAATATGTTAGCATTGTCATAAATTCTACAAAAAGGTAGCAAATCGTTTTGAGCACTTGATAGCGATACATTTTATTAAAACTGTTGCTCCTACAAACTTATTCTGACCGAATGGTGGCAAGTCTAATGGTCACTTTGTGGATGCTGTAGGCTCGTTCTTATCCAACGACTAGATATTGAGCTAGGTCAAGGCAAGAAATGGTGTTTTTTTCCCCCAATGCTAATGAACCTGTTAAAAATATTGTACGTGGTTCTCTGTATCAGCCGGATGGCTCATGATGAGGCGGAAAGTGTGTTTACCTCCAAGTTGATTTGCGAATTTTCATTGACATTGGTGTCATATTGGCTTAGATATGATGGTAGGAAGATTTTAATTTAAAATTGAACTTCAACCAATGCCATACTATTGGGGGGGGCTATCACCCCCACAATAATGAGTATTATATCCCAATGTCTTACAAAAGGCTGAAAGAGTATGGCTAGTTCTCAATGGTTGACATTTGAAAGATGGGGGGAAGATGCAGTATTTGTTCAAATTAATCAGCTTTTGCACCAACGGTTAGTAACAAGCACTCTTCCTTTTGAAATCTAGTATTTTTTTGGTGGCTTATGAATTGATCCATCCATTGATGGCCCTAAATAAGGCTGCTCATCTTATTTTGTCTTTTAGAGTGTGTGACATCTTCATGGAAATATCCAGAATTCTCGCTAGGTGTGGAAAATCCCCACTCAAGAGTGCTCGAACATACTTGTGGAATAGACACTGGCTGGAATGCACTTTTAACCAATCAGCATTCAGGATTAGACCCACCCGTTGTATAACAGCCACTATGCCCTATGCTAGGCATTTAATAGTGTTACAGGGGACTGGTTGTCATCTCTTCCTATACAAAAGGCCACCATGGAATCAACCCCCCAAATACACTTGCTCGTCTTTACGGGCATTTCACAAAGAGTTATGTGCTGTGCTGCGTGCGAGGTATTTGGCCCTCTGGCCTACTGCACTGCAGGCCTGGTGACTCTACAGGGAGAAGGAAGTTATGTCCGAGTGTGGGGCTCAAAACCATGCTGGAAGCCAAGGGCTTGAAACGAACTGAGCATTAGGTGACTGACTGCAGAATATAGGATACGGGGAGGCCAGCCAGGGTCTCCGTTTGTTGACAGAGAGGGATTTCCTTCTTGGGGTGCTGCATCTTAACAGTGTCCTCTCTTCTTGTCTACTCGCTGTTACTGATTTAAACAAGCTATTTGGCCAGATGAAAGCAAATTCCTTATGGCTTTATACTGATGCAGACCTATATTTGTATTGGAGTGGTACTTGTCACTGTGTAGGCTATAAAAAAATGATCAATAACTTACACGTCCATGATTTTATTTGCTCCGTACTTTGAATAGGCTATATACTGAACATTTCTGTGGCAACCTGTGGTCACGTCCTATTTCCACTTGTGTTTCTAGTATAGTTTTAATACAGTCCTGTGTTGGGCAATCATCCATGTTGACTGTAGTGTCGTTGACCCACTTGTCCACTGAAATAGTTACATCTCTATGTGTGCCTGATGTCATATTTAGCCACTTGGAGAAAGAGAGTTTGAAGCCAGCAGCACGCAACCTCACAACTCAGATTTACTTACACTCTCATAGCCAGCAATTATGATCTGAAGAACAGCTACTAGCGCTCAAGTGAAATGGCGTGAGGTTTAAGTGTTGTTATAGCAAACACTGTCCCAATCCACCCCCGCAGTTGACCAGCAAAGAAGAGAGTTCAGTCACTCTGAGCCTAGAGTGACCACAATTGGACCTCTCAATTCCTAGGAGTTTACTAATGAGGTACTTGCTTGAGTACTGGCCTTTTTGTTGTTGTTGCCTAGGCTACACCTGGTGGAATTGCTTGGGTAAGAGGGTGATTCTCCAACGTGTGTTGCTGTGTCCAATGTATAGGACAGATAGGATAGTGTAAACAGAAAAGTTGCAAATCTAATGTCTAAGAGATGAAAATCTTACTTTACATACTTGGGTTATTTTCTAACTGGGTAAATTCATTTGAATTCATTTACTTTTTTTTTTTTTTTTACAGCATCCCATTTTGATTTATACAAAACTTTCCATACATCTTTGCCCAGGGAAGAAGTGGTCAGAAAGTGACTTTTTGGACCAGAATGTCAATACATTTAGGAGATGCTCAATGTTGACCCATTTAGCATACCCTACCATACCATGAGACATCCATGTCTTCATCATTGAAAAATATAAATGGTTTGATATAATTTAAAGGCCTACAAACAGGGTTGTCAAACTATTTTATAATAAAAATAAATTAATAATAGCCTTTTTTTTTAACCTTTAACGTCAATTATCTATTACGTCAATTATCTTTTTTTTTCGAAATTCACAAGTTGTAGCTTAGACCCAACTTTACATTACCTGAGGTTTTTGTGGTGTGGCCACCATCGGTTGAGAGACAAGACAACATGCTCTTGAATACAGGGTGGGTGTCATTTCAATAATAGAAATAGAATGGACCTATCCCTTCAGACCACTGTAATTTAGCTGGTACACCATTGACATTTAACATAAATTTACATTTTTACTTCTAATTACTACCACAAAGATGGCTGCCGGTCCACCCACTGTTGAATGTGAACTTAACTGGTCATGTCTATTCTATGATCTATATTTATATGATTTCAATAGGTTTCCTATGGAGGGTTGACAGTATAATTTAAAACAACGGATATTCCCATTCAATTCAACATTCTCTGATGTGTGGTCCAGAGGAGGCTGGTTGGAGGAGCTATAGGAGGACAGGGTCATTGGAATGGCATAAATGGAACGGAGTCAGACGTGGTTTCCATATGTTTGTGTTTGATACCGTTCCAATGATTCCATGCAAGCCATTACAATGAGCCCGTCCTCCTATAGCTCCTCCCACCAACCTCCACTGGTGTGGGCGTCCAACCGTCTTTGTGGCACCATTTGAAAGTAGAAATTTCAATTTTATTCCCATTTTAGTCCATTTACCAGCAAAAACATGACACTCGCCCTGTATTCAAGAGCATGTTGTCTCAACCGATGCCGGTCAAAACACAATAACCTCAGATGGTAAGTAGGGTCTAAGCTACAACATATGTGAATATGAAAAAAATATGAACTTATGCATGTTTTTTTTTTTTTTTTTAACCTTTAAACGTGAGTTATGAAATAGTTTGACAACCCTGTTTGTAAGCTTTTAAATGTTATCAATCTCAACCGTTTAATTTCTAGTGATGAAGACATGGGTATCTCACGTTATGGTGGCGTATGCAAAATAGGTCAACTTTGAACACCTTTATCTCTTGAATGTTTTGGCATCTAGGTCCAAAAACTCACTTTGAGTACTTCTACAATGGGCAAACATTTATGGAAAGTTTTGTTCATATCAAAAGGGGTGGTGTCAAAAAGTGATAGAATTCAAGTGGATTTACCCAACTGTGAGCAGGCTCATAGAGAGACTCCCTCTGCAGTTCAACATGCAGTTCATTACATCAATCTCCACTGAACCATGTTGGATGAAAAAGAGTGATATCCACTGACTAACCCATTCCAGAAATAGCCCTTGATGACCTCATGGTGAATCACCTCTCTCCGCAGCAGCAGCAGATGTCGAGTTAATGCCAAATGAAATCAGAGCTCCCGTTTGTAAGGCCAGTTGTTGTTCCTGGACCATGTCAAATGTAAAGAGGGAGGAAACGCTTCAAACCAGCAGAAGCTGATGTGGTCGCTGTGTTGTGTTTGGCATCATTCAAGTGCCACTGATATAGGACCAATGCTATTCATCTATTGAATGCTATGGTTCGTTTTCCCCTGGTATATTTGAAGTATACAGGACTAGGCTTTTGCTATTATCATATAAGCCCTAGTACCAGTTCTCCAATAGCACTGCTGTATCTGTCCCCTCTCTCTCCTCTGGCTCTGAGGGGCTTGTGTTGCGCTGATATGCCAGGGCTGAACTGTGTTCTGTTCTCCCATGACCTTCAGCGGAGGCATAACTGTCAGTCTGTTTGTCAGCTCTGCCTCCTAGCTGATAGCCAGGGACCAAAGCCCTGACCCCTTCTCATGGGCTGCAAGCAGGGTGTGTGTGAGTGCATAAAGAGATCTCTGGGAATTGATGCAGCAAAACCCATTGTCAGTTATGAATATGTAAATGCAAATTGATTCTATCATGGATGTAATGAAGTACATTAATGCTGTGTTTAGGGTTACACATTTTGGGGAATATTCAGAGGTGGAAACTTTCCGTGGGAATTAACGGAAATATATGCAAATTAATACCATTTAAATGTAGATGTTTTTTGCATTGGAGATATTAACCAAATCATATGGAGACAGAAACATAAACCTTTTACCTTTATCATAAGTCGACATAATTGCAAATTATTAAAACCTTCCAACAGAAATAAAAAAACAATTTAGTTACGAATTGAACTTTTAATTAAATGAGTTGACTCTTCACATGGGATGATTTCACTGAACAACAAAAGAAAGGGAATATTGAATGATCCCCAATGATCCATCGCATCTCCCAAAAACGTTTTCAACATACATCTGTAAAATGATAGTCTAGAAACTAAAGCTTTGGTTGTCTTCCTCTCATGCTTCCATGTCTTCTCCCTGGACCTCCTCAATGTCCACCTCTTGAACATCAGACTCTGAGGCCTCATCTTCACTGTCACTTTCCAACCTTGTTGAGGATGGCTCGTTGTCAGGCTCAAAAAGCCTCAAATGGATGGCCAACAATTTTTCAACCCTTGTATTGGTCAGCCTGTTGCATGCTTTGGTGTGTTTGTTCCCAAACAAGGACCAGTTGTGCTCTGAGGCGGCTGATGTTGGTGGGATTTGGAGGATGATGGAGGCAACGGGGAAAGAACCTCAGATCCACAAAGTACCTTCCACCAGGTGGCTGATGAGATTTATACGCACGACTGCCATATTGCATCTCCATCCCAAAGCCCTTGATTGGTAGTGTACTTCGCCAGACTGCCAAGAACCTTGCCCTCATCCAGGCCAAGGTGGCGAGACACGGTAGTGATGACACCATAGGCCTTGTTGATCTCTGCGCCAGACAGGATGCTCTTGCCAGCATACTTGGGGTCCAACATGTACACTGCGGCGTGTATGAGTTTCAGGCAGAAGTCTTCACGCTTTTTGATGTATTTCAGAACTGTAGTTTCCACTGCTTGGAGCAACAGTGAAGTGGGCGAGGCGGTACGGATTTCTTCTCTTTCATCTGCAAGCAGAGTCTGAACATCAGACAGAATGGCATTGTCTCCATCAATCCGTACAATGGCTACTGCTATAGGTTTCAGGAGTTTCAGGCTGCTTACCACTCTCTCCCAAAATACATAATCCAGGAGGATCCTCTCGACAGACTGTGATATGGCCATTTCTTGGAGAGACTCCTTCCCCTCCAGGAGACTGTCAAACATGATGACAACACCACCCCAACGGGTGTTGCTGGGCAGCTTCAATGTGGTGCTCTTATTCTTCTCACTTTGCTTGGTGAGGTAGATTGCTGCTATAACTTGATGACCCTTCACATACCTAACCATTTCCTTGGCTCTCTTGTAGAGTGTATCCATTGTTTTCCGTGCCATGATGTCCTTGAGGAGCAGATTCAATGCATGAGCAGCACAGCCAATGGGTGTGATGTGAGGGTAGGACTCCTCCACTTTAGACCAAGCAGCATTCATGTTCGCAGTGTTGTCTGTCACCAGTGCAAATACCTTCTGGGGTCCAAGGTCATTGACTGCCTCTGCAATGTAGAGACCGGTGTGTCTGTTGTGTCTGTGCTCTTGTAGAATATTGGTTGAGGGGTGGAGATTATGTATTTAATTATTCTTTGCCCACGAACATTCGACCACCCATCAGAGATGATTGCAATACAGTCTGCTTTCTCAATGATTTGCTTAACCTTCATTTGAACTCTGTTGAACTCTGCATCCAGCAAATGAGTAGATAAAGCATGTCTGGTTGGAGGGGTGTATGCTGGGCGAAGAACATTCAGAAATCTCTTCCAATACACATTGCCTGTGAGCATCAGAGGTGAACCAGTTACATATACAGCTCGAGCAAGACATTCATCAGCATTTCTCTGACTACGTTCCTCCATTGAGTAAAAAAAACATCTAATTCCAGAAGGACCATGAGCTGTTGCTATCGATAAGGTGTCTGATTCATCATTTTCACCTTGAGTAGAAGTAGAGGGACTTTTGTCAGAGGTTGCTTGTTGTGAGCACTGAGAGAACTTTATGCACTTGGCCAGATGATTCTGCATCTTTGTTGCATTCTTCACATATGATTTGGCACAGTCCTTCTACATTAGCTGCAGGGAAATGTCTCCACACATCAGATAGTCGTGGCATTTTCCTGTGAAGATTAGGGGGGAAAATGTAAAAAAAGGAAATAAATACAATTCCATGTACAGATAAATAGTTAAGCAGTTAGATTATACAACTCATTTGTAAGATAAATGTTTTAAAATGAAACATGTATGGAAACAGGTCAGTTAACACTCCTCAGTTAGCAGGCTCAAGCTAGCTAAAACTAGCAGAAATTGTTAACTAGTTAGAAATGATTTAAACACACTTTGCCGTAGGATACTATTTACTAGTTAACAAAAAATCATGTATGTCATAAAATATATTCACCCCACCCAGTATTGTAATCAAAACTTACCAGAAAGCATGTAGTCCTTGGCTCAGACAGTGTAGTGGTGTGGGCTCAATAGCATCTCATTAGTGTGCAAGATCTTGAGAATGGAAGAATGCACTGTGCATGTAGAGGTTAGCAATTCCATTGAATTGGGGATAGTTTAAATATGTCACAAGACCTAGAATTGCCTTGTGTATCCCACAAAAAAGGTTAATTGTTATAAGCTAACTTTTTTTGATGAATTTAAGCAAAATTCCCCAAATTCCCGGGCTTAACTTCCCATGGAAATATACCGGAAAGTTTCCAACCCTTTGCAACCCTAGCTGTGTGAGTGTGTGGTGGAGGGGTGGCTGCTGTATGTCTCATCCCCTACGCAACTTATGAACAACAGCATGGGTCCCTGAAGGACAAAAGCGCCACTGCAACAATGGTACAGGCGGCAACATTTTAGTATTCGACCAGATAGCCGTTCGCTCACACCTGACAGATGTTCTGGGAGCTTGATAGTTTGATTCATCTTGGTGACCTTGCTGTGTGGGATGTCATCTTTTAATTGCCCAAGTGCAGCTGTGATGTTGAAAGCTTTCTACTCACTAGTCCCTTTGTGTTTCGACAGCACAACAAGGCCCAGAAAGCAGAGGAGCATGGCCCAGCAGCAGTCACCATCGAGGCCAGTCTGGGTGAGAGGACGCAGGCACAGGGACCGGCTCACCACGCCAGCCAGACACCCCCCAGCAGAAGGGCCCAAAGGGAAGGTAAGCCAGTGAAGAACACACAAGTTTATACACACACACCCACCCCTACAGTATTACAAATCCCTCACAGTCAATTGGGAAGAGAATTACAACTGTATGCACAGCCCCGTATATTTAAACTATTATTACTGTGAAGTAGTCCCAGTAAGACTGTACAGTATGTGCTAATCCTCTTCCCTCTCTCCTCACAGCCGTGCATGTAGAGAAGATCGTGTTGAAGGGGATCTCACGGAGGAGGTCAGACAGGGAATACAATTTTGTGGTATGTTCTCAGTCATTGCAGGGTATTAAACTTACCTTTTCCACTGATGCTACCAGTGATTTGGTCGCACCAATTTTCTCATATAAAAAAAAAAAACATGATCATTGATAATGACCTGGCCTGTGTCCCATAATGTGCCTGCATTCCATACGGAACCAGGCTAATCATGACTAGCCATTTTTTTTATTAGCATGCCCTTGTGTTCTTCTGTTGATTTGGATAGATTTACAGAAAAGAAAGTGAAAAATGTATTTATTGCAGATTTCAAAGTGCCATGTGTTCTTTTCTGCTAAATCCTCTAGAGGGTAGAGTTTTAGAAAACGATACCACAAAAAAAATAGAATAGAATAGAATGTCCAATGTTTTCTTTTTTTCTTCTATGTCCACAACAATGCTTAAACCACATCAGGGAACAATTTGAGGTCTGGAAAAAACCTGAGAAATGTAGATTTTTTTTCTTCTGTAGTTACCCTTTAATTCAGGTGTACCCTTTAACCTCTATGGGCTAGGTGGGACGCTTGCGTCCCACCTACTCAACAGCCAGTTGAATCCTGTGGCGCGTTATTCAAATACCTTAGATATGATATTACTTCAATTTTAAAAAAATATGACTATTTTACACCATTTACATTTTACATTTACATTTTAGTCATTATAAAGATAAGACTCTCGTTAATCTAACCACACTGTCCGATTTCAAAAAGGCTTTACAACGAAAGCAAAACATTAGATTATGTCAGCGTAGTACCGAGCCAGAAATAATCAGACACCCATTTTTCAAGCTAGCTATAATGTCACATAAACCCAAACCACAGCTAAATGTAGCACTAACCTTTGATGATCTTCATCAGATGACAACCCTAGGACATTATGTTATACAATACATGCATGTTTTGTTCAATCAAGTTCATATTTATATCAAAAACCAGCTTTTTACATTAGCATGTGACTAGCATTCCCACCGAACACTGCCGGTGAATTTACTAAATTACTCACGATAAACGTTCACAAAAAGCATAACAATTATTTTAAGAATTATAGATACAGAACTCCTCTATGCACTCGATATGTCCGATTTTAAAATAGCTTTTCGGTGAAAGCACATTTTGCAATATTCTCAGTAGATAGCCCGGCATCACAGGGCTAGCTATTTAGACACCCAGCAGGTTTAGCACTCATCAAAGTCAGATTTACTATAAGAAAAATGTTATTACCTTTGTTGTCTTCGTCAGAATGCACTCCCAGGACTTCTACTTCAATAACAAATGTTGGTTTGGTCCAAAATAATCCATCGTTATATCCAAACAGCGGCGTTTTGTTCGTGCGTTCTAGACACTATCCTAAAGGGTAACTAAGGGTGACGAGCATGGCGCAATTCATGACAAAAGAATTCTAAATATTCCATTACCGTACTTCGAAGCATGTCAACCGCTGTTTAAAATCAATTTTTATGCCATTTTTGTCATAAAAAAGCGATCTGCGTTTAGATAAACAGACAAAGGAAAAGAAAGCATTCGGTCGAAGCGGGCACGCGCCTAAGCCCATAGTACTCTGAGTGGCCACTTGCCAAAAGCGATAAAGTGTTTCAGCCAGAGCCTGCCTCGATATCGTTCAACTTCTTCCCGGGCTCTGAGACCCTATGGAAGACGTAGGAAGTGTCACGTTATTGCACAGATCCTGAGTCTTCAATAAAAAGAGCCAAGATGAAACACTACTTCTCAGAGGTCTGTGCTCAGGTTTTCGCCTGCCATAGGAGTTCTGTTATACTCACAGACACCATTCAAACAGTTTTAGAAACTTTAGGGTGTTTTCTATCCAAAGCCAATAATTATATGCATATTCTAGTTACTGGGCAGGAGTAGTAACCAGATTAAATCGGGTACGTTTTTTATCCAGCCGTGTCAATACTGCCCCCTAGCCCTAACAGGTTAACAGCCAGACTGTTGTTTGGCTAGCTGTGTTTCTGTAGCCATAGGTGGCGCGTGAGTTTCAAGTTTGGGGAAGCACATTTTCACCGTAAAAATTCACCTTTATAATAAAGGATTTCATGCATCACCGCATTTGCAGACTTCTGTAAGATTTCCTAATGTGACGAGTTTATTGGATAGTCATAGTTTAGGCTAATAATATAACTCAATCATTGTTCGCAAAAAAGACTGTTCAATGCATGCTTCAATTCTCCCATGAGAATTCAATTCAACTACACTATATGACTGGAGACATTAGCAGAATCTTTTTTAATACGACTAAATTACAGGGTAGCGTATTTTGCTGACACTGACAAACAGATCAATAAAAACGACATTGTCTGATCCATTTCATTAAAAATACTTTAAAGTACTACTTATGAAGTTTTTTGGGGTATCTGTACATTACTTTACTATTTATATTTTTGACAACTTTTACTTCCTAAAGAACTACATCCCTAAAGAAAATAATGTACTTTTTACTCCATACATTTTCCCTGACACCCAAAAGTACTCGTTACATTTTGAATGCTTAGCAGGACAGGAACATTTTCCAATTCACACATTTTACTGGATGTCTTTCACTTGAGTCATTTTCTATTAAGGTCTCTTTAATTTTACTAAAGTATGACAAATGCGTACTTTTTCCACCACTGTGATTCTGCCAGGTAGGCATAGGCTACTTTGTAGTTCACTTTTAATTGCATTTCCATTGACCCGAAGATGGTTAGGCTATCATTAGCATTGCTAACAGCTACACAAAGTGGTAGACATACAGTCAGGTACATAAGTATTTGGAGAGTCACACAATTTGCATCATTTTGGCTCTGTATGCCACCACAATGGATTTGAAAGGAAACAATCAAGATATGCTTTAAGTGTAGACTTTCATCTTTAATTTAAGGGTTTTGGCAATTATTGTATGAACTCTGTAGGAATTAAAACACTTTTTTATACATACACCCCCCCCCCCCCCCCCAATGAAGGGGCTCAAAAGTAATTGGACAAACTAACAATCCTAAATTAAATTATGAGTTTTTATACTTGGTTACAAATCCTCCTTTCCAGCCTGAAGTCTGGAACCCATAGACATCACCAGATGCTGGGTTTTTTCCCTAGTGATGCTCTGCCAGGCCTTTACTGCAGCTGTCTTCAGTTCCTGGTTGTTGGATTCAAGTCAGGTGATTGACTTGGGCATTGCAGAACATTCCACTTCTTTGCCTTAAAAAAGTATTGGGATGCTTCGGGTCATTGTCCATCTGCACTGTGAAGCGCCATCCAATGACTTTTGAAGCATTTGGTTGAATCTAAAGGAGATAAAATAGCCCTAAACACTTCAGAATTCATCCTGCTGCTTTTGTCAGCAGTCACATCATCAATAAATACAAGGGTAGTAGTTCCATTGGCAGCCATTCATACCCAAGCCATAACGCTACCTCCACCATTCTTCACAGAGGAGGTGGTATGCTTCGGATAATTTATTTATTTATTTCACCTTTATTTAACCAGGTAGGCCAGTTGAAAACAAGTTCTCATTTACAACTGCGACCTGGCCAAGATAAAGCAAAGCAGTGCGACAAAAACAACAACACAGAGTTACACATGGGATAAACAAACGTACAGTCAATAACACAATAGAAAAATCTGTATACAGTGTGTGCAAATGAAGGAGGTAAGGCAATAAATAGGCCAATAGTGGCGAAGTAATTACAATTTAGCAATTTACACTGGAGTGATATGTGCAGACGAGGATGTGCAAGTAGAAATATTGGAGTGCAAAAGAGCAGAAAAACAAATATGGGGATGAGGTAGTTGGTTGGATGGGCTTTTTACAGATGTGCTGTGTACAGCTGCGGTGATTGGTAAGCTGCTCTGACAGCTGACACTTAAAGTTAGTGAGGGAGATAAGTCTCCAACTTCAGCGATTATTTTTTTGCACTTTTTTTTTTGCAATTCGTTCCAGTCATTGGCAGCAGAGAACTGGAAGAAAGGCGGCCAAAAGAGGTGTTGGCTTTGGGGATGACCAGTGAAATATACCTGCTGGAGCGCGTGCTACGGGTGGGTGTTGCTATGGTGACCAGTGAGCTGAGATAAGGCGGAGCTATACCTACCAAAGACTTATAGATGACCTGGAGCCAGTGGGTTTGGCGGCGACAAATGTAGTGAGGACCAGCCAACGAGAGCATACAGGTCGCAGTGGTGGGTAGTATATGGGGCTTTGGTGACAAAACGGATGGCACTGTGATAGACTGCATCCAATTTGCTGAGTAGAGTGTTGGAGTCTAATTTGTAAATGACATCTCCGAAGTCGAGGATCGGTAGGATAGTCAGTTTTATGAGATTAAGTTTGGCAGCATGAGTGAAGGAGGCTTTGTTGCGAAATAGGAAGCCGATTCTAGATTTAACTTTGGATTGGAGATGCTTAATGTGAGCTTGGAAGGAGAGTTTACAGTCTAGCCAGACACCTAGGTATTTATAGTTGTCCACATATTCTAAGTCAGAAGCGTCCAGAGTATTGATGCTAGTCGGGCGGGCGGGTGCGGGCAGCTATCGGTCAAAGAGCATGCATTTCGTTTTACTAGCATTTAAGAGCAGTTGGAGGCCACGGAAGGAGTGTTGTATGGCCTTGAAGCTCGTCTGGATGTTAGTTAACACAGTCTCCAAAGAAGGGCCAGATGTATACAGAACGGTGTCATCTGCGTAGAGGTGGATCAAAGAATCACCCGCAGCAAGAGCGACATCATTGATATATACAGAGAAAAGAGTCGGCCCGAGAATTGAACCCTGTGGCACCCCCGTAGAGACTGCCAGAGGTCCGGACAACAGGCCTTCCGATTTGACACACTGAACTCTATCTGAGAAGTAGTTAGTGAACAAGGCGAGACAGTCGTTAGAGAAACCAAGGCTGTTGAGTCTGCCGATAAGAATACGGTGAGCAGTTCCTTCCCTTCTCCATACTCTTCTCTTCCCATCATTCTGGTACAAGTTAATCTTTGTCTCATTTGTCCATAGGATGTTGTTCCAGAACTGTACAGGCTTTTTTTAGATGTTTTTTGGCCAACTCTAACCTGGTCTTCCGGTTTGAGGCTTATCAATGGTTTACATCTTGTGGTAAACCCTATGTATTTACTCTGGTGAAGTCTTCTCTTGATTGTTGACTTTGACACAGATAGGCCTACCTCCTGGAGGATGTTCTTGATCTGGCCCAACTGTTCTGAAGGGATTTTCCTTCACAAGGGAAACAATTCTTCTGTCAACCACCACAGTTGTTTTCCGTGGTCTCCCAGGCCTTTTGGTGTTCCTGAGCTCACCAGTGCATTCTTTTTAAGAACGTACCAAATAGTTGATTTTGCCACACCTAATGTTTTTGCTAGCTCTAATGATGGCTTGCTTCGCTGGCAGTGATAGCTCTTTGGACTTCATTTTGAGGGTTAACAGCAACAGATTCCAAATGCAAATGCCACGCTTGAAATCAACTCTAGACCTTTTATCTGCCTACTTGTAAATTAACTAATGAGGGAATAACATACACCTGGCCATGGACCAGCTGAGCAGCCAATTGTCCAATTACTTTTGGTTCCTTTAAAAGGGGGTGACCACCACTGTGCTATAATTTCTACACTGTTCACCCGATTTGGAATGTAAATAACATCAAATGTATTTAATTTGAACTCTAACACGCTGTGCTAGACAGCTAAAATAATAATAACTTTGTCAATGTCCAAATATTTATGGACCTGACTGTATAGGCCCTATGCGCACTCACGGGCATTACCGTGGCATTGTTTCCTCTTCAGAAAGTTGGTTTATTTTTGGTCAATTGCACATTACTGTTTGAATAAATCATGAAAATAAAAACATTTAAAAGCGAATTGTGAACCAAAAAGTAACGTGTCCAGGTTAAAAAAAAAATCACTCTGTGTCACATTGCCAAGTCAAACAGTCGCAAATACGACTGTTTTGGTCACAGTATCGAACCTTGCATTGCTTGTGGAACAGCCAGTGCAGTGCAGTGCAGTGGCATTTCCTGTGAGCGTGTCCTGTGCCAGTGGCATTTGACAGCATAAGTCGAGAAGCATTGGCCATAGAGGTCACTACTCCAGGAAAAAGAAGAACGGAGGAAGGAGAGGGGAGGGGAAGGGGGTGTTACAGGAAATATTTTCTCCAACTCTCCCCTTCGCCTCCTGAAATATTGAAAGAAATTCCTATCCCTGTTTTTTTATTTTCATATTTACTTACCTATCTTTTCCCCCTCCGACTCTCACACCCTCCTCTGCGTAGATAAACATCCTGTAGTGTGACTTAAAGAGAGCAATACGTACTCTACACCAGGGAGAGAGGGGAGAGGTCATGAGCAGATGAAAAAATTGATTTAGAGTAGACAAACTTGGATTTTTTTGGCAGGGACATATACAGTATGCTACCCTAAACAACATAACCTTCACTCCAAATCAAAACTCCAAACCTACAACCTGATTTTGGATGGAATTACCTGGAATGCTTCCTACACCCAAGGATTATTATGCTCAAACTATACAGCAAACAAACAGAAACCTGAACACCATCCAACCTGGAACTGAGTGAGTAATGCTTAGTCTGAAGCAATTTTTTTTTACTTTTAAAAGCCAAGAATAAAAATTAATTTTATATATTTTACTTTATAAGGGTTGAATGCTAAGGCTACCATGCTTGCTAGGACAAAGAGATACGGCTTCAATTAGCACTGACGTGTGAAGCGAGAGGTGTCAAAGCCTTTGAGCCTAACAAATGGCAGGCTACCCCACCCAAATCCAGAGCCCTTGAAGCCCCCTCCTGCTGTTCAGAGACCATTCACTGGCATTTTCTACAAGAAATCTGCCTCCAGAAATAAAAGCTTCTCCCAAGTGAGTGTGACACCTACTCTCGTTGCCTGCTGCACTGCTGCTTGGATTCCACCTGGCGATCTTTTCACCATCTGCCCTGGTTGTTTCCCCATCTGGTACAGGTACCCTCACTACACTTCCCCCACCCCTCTCTCCCGAGCTTTCGCTCGCCTCCAGCACAAAGGCACTGTTGGGGGCGAGTGACTCTGATCTTAGAATGGCTAGCCCCAAGTCGTTATGTTAAAAAAATATATTGTGCATTTTGCTATTTGCCTCACGACTCCTGCATGCTTTGTTGACTACAAACTTTCTTTACCCAACTGTGGCACAGACTGTTTGTTCCCACACTCGGGACTCTGACTCCCTATTGGTTACACAGACTTTTGGCCTTTCATCCCATTCTAACCACCTCTCGCCGGCTTTGTATTCATGTTACCTGATGAAATTGCTGTACAATATGATCTTGTTGCCATCTGATGCACATTCAGATGTCATAAATCAGCACTGCAGAGCTCTCCCTGTCCTATGCCGTGCCTTGATTGTATTACTATTGATGATATCTGGAAATGTTCATGTACACCCTAGCCCTTCTACTGTTGCTAGCCCCAATTCTGACTTGTGCTCTGATATCTGCTTCACTGATTTCTGCTCTCGTAAAAGCCTGGGTTTTCTGCACGTTAACACTAGAAGCTTGTTACCTAAAATGGATAAATTGAAAGTTTGGGTTGGTCATTACTGAGACATGGTTATGGAAGAGTGTTTTGAATACTGATGTTAACTCTTCTGGTGATGACCTTTTTCGGAAAGACAGATCTTCCAAAGGTGGGGGAGTGGCAATCTTTACCAAGGATCACCTTCAGTGCTCGGTTGTCTCCACCAAGTCTGTCCCCAAACAATTTGATTTGCTGGTTTTAAGTATTAAAGTTTCAAATAGCTCTTTGTTGACTGTTGCTGGGTGCTATCGTCCTCCATCAGCACCGGCCTGTACCCTACCTGCCCTAAGCTCTCTCCTGGCCCCTTACACTAAGTCTGAATTCGTCCTGCTAGGTGACCTAAACTGGGACATGCTTAAACCACCGGACCAAGTCCTAAAGCAATGGGACTCCCTAAATCTTTCTCAGATTATTACCAATCCCACAAGGTATGACTCCAAATTCCCAGAAAAGGCTACTCTTCTTGATGTTATCCTCACAAATAATCATGTTAGGTATCAGTCTGGTGTTTTTTGTAATGACCTTAGTGATCACTGTTTTACAGCCTGTGTTCGTAATGGCTACTCAGTGAAACAACCTGTCTGATTTGTCATAGACGTTTGCTAAAAAACTTTCATGAGCAAGCCTTCCTTCATGAACTGGCTTCTGTAAAATATTATAGTCAGCTTCATCCCCTCTGTGGAAGACGCTTGGACCTTCTTTTTGATATTTTCAGTGGGATTGTTATCAAATGCCCCCATTTAAAAAAAATAATAATAATAATGAGAATTTAAAAACAGGTTCAGCCCCTGGTTCAACCTTGATCTTGCAGAGTTACTCCACCTCAAGAATTGCATTTGGTGAAAGGCTCGGCACACGCATACTCAGGCTGACTGGCTCTCGTTCAGGCAAATGAGAAATAAGTGCACTCAGGCTATACGGAAGGCCAAAGTTAGTTACTTTAGGGAGCAGTTCTCGCTCTGTGGGTCTAACCACAAGAAGTTCTGGAAAACGGTTAAAGACCTGGAGAATAAACCCTCCTCCTCACAGCTGCCCATGTCCCTTAGAGTTGATGATGTGGATGTTACTGACAAGAAGCTTGTTAATCACCACTTCATTAAATCAGGATTCCTATTCGACTCAGCCATGCCTCCTTGCCCGTCCAACATTTCCTCATCTCCCACCCCTTCTAATGCAACTGTCCCTGATGCTTCTCCCTCTATTTCCCCTGCCCCGCTACAAAGTTTCTCCCTGCAGGCAGTCACTGAGTCCAAGGTTCTAAAGGAGCTCCTGAAACTTGACCCCAAAAAGTCACCTGGGTCAGGACAGCCACGGTTTGTCCTTTTATTTAAAGGGGGAGATCAAGCTGATCCTAACTGTTATAGGCCTATTTATATTTTGCCCTGTTTATCAAGTGTTGGAAAAACTTGTCAATAATCAACTGATTGGCTTTCTTGATGTCTATCGTATTCTCTCTGGTATGCTATCTGGTTTCGCCTCAGATTATGGATGTGTCACTTCAACCTTAAAGGTCCTCAATGATGTCACCATGCCCTTGATTCTAAGTAATGTTGTCCTGCTATTTTTATTGACTTGGCCAAAGCTTTTGATACGGTAGACCATTCCAATCTTGTGGGCCGACTAAGGAGTATTGGTGTCTCTGAGGGGTCTTTGCCTGATTTACTAACTACCTCTCTCAAAGAGTGCAGTGTTTAAAGTCAGAAAATCGGTTGTCTCAGCCACTGCCTGCCACCAAAGGAGTACCCCAAGGCTCAATCCTAGGCCCCACGCTCTTCTCAATTTACATCAACAACATAGCTCAGGCAGTAGGAAGCTCTCTCATCCATTTATATGCAGATGATAGTCTTATACTCAGCTGGCCCCTCCCCAGATATAGTGTTAAATGCTCTACAGCAAAGCTTACCTAGTGTCCAACAAGCTTTCTCTACCCTTAACTTTGTTCTGAACACCTCCAAAACAAAGGTCATGTGTTTTGGGAAGAAGTATGCCCCTCTCCCCACAAGTGTGATTACTACCTCTGAGGGTTTAGAGCTTGAGGTAGTCACCTCATACAAGTACTTGGGAGTATGGCTAGACTGTACACTGTCCTTCTCTCAGCACATATCAAAGCTGCAGGCTTAGGTTAAATCTAGACTTGGTTTCCTCTATCGTAATCGCTCCTCTTTCACCCCAGCTGTCAAACTAATCCTGATTCAGATGACCATCCTACCCATGCTAGATTATGGAGACATCATTTATAGATCGGAAGGTAAGGGTGCTCTCGAGCGGCTAGGAGTTCTTTACCATTCGGCCATCAGATTTGCCACCAATGCTCCTTATAGTACACATCACTGCACTCTGTACTCCTCTGTAAACTGGTCATCTCTGTATACCCGTTGCAAGACCCGCTGGTTGATGCTTATTTATAAAATTCTCTTAGGCCTCACTCCCCCCTATATGAGATATCTACTGCAGCCCTCATCCTCCATATACAACACCCGTTCCGCCAGTCACATTCTGTTAAAGGTCCCCAAAGCACACACGTCCCTGGGTCGCTCGTATTTTTAGTTCGCTGCAGCTAGTGACTGGAACGAGCTGCAACAAACACTCAAACTGGACAGTTTTATGACAATCTCTTCATTCAAAGACTCAATCATGGACACTCTTGCTGATAGTTGTAGCTGCTTTGCGTGATGTATTGTTGTCTCTACCTTCTTGCCCTTTGTGCTGTTGTCTGTGCCCAATGTTTGTACAATGTTTTGTGTTGCTACCATGTTGTCGTGTTGGTGTTGTGTTGCTACCATGCTGTGTTGTCATGTGTTGCTGCCTTGCTATGTTGTTGTCTTGGGTCTCTCTTTATGTAGTGTTGTCTCTTGTCGTGATGTGTTTTTGTCCTATATTTTATTTCGTTATTTATTTTTAATCCCAGCCCTTGTCCCCGCAAGAGGCCTTTTGGTAGGCCGTCATTGTAAATAAGAATTTGTTCTTAACTGACTTGCCTAGTTAAATAAAGGTTCAATAAATGAACTAAATTAAAGCAAGCGAGAAAGGGAGAGTGCGAGCACAGCCCTGTGTCAAAGACACCACTCACCAGCTGTGTCTGGGCCCACGGCTGTCTTCCTTCAGCTCTGCTCTGAGGGGAGCAGTTGGCTCTGGTGCTGGGTGTGATTTCACCATGCCTGGCTCCTGGCTCCCCCGCCAGGCTCCAAATGAAACCGAGCTGCCACCTCCCTCTCTATCTGTTAGCACTAGTAGCAGGCCCCTAATGTAGATCTGTTTGGAGAGCCTGTTGTGTTCATGTCTTTCAGCTTATTGGAAATCACGTTTTAGGCCATTGCTTTTATCATCACACATACAAAATACTATAGTCTACTATAGAATACTACAGTGCTTAGTAGAGAATTTGTATTTCTTTTTTCACCTTTATTTAACCAGGTAGGCTAGTTGAGAACAAGTTCTCATTTACAACGGCGACCTGGCCAAGATAAAGCACAGCAGTTCGACACATACAACAACACAGTTACAATACAGTAGAAAAAAGAAAAATCTATATACAGTGAGTGCAAATGAGGTAGGATAAGGGAGGTAAGGCAATAAATAGACCATGGTGACGAAGTAATTACAATATAGCAATTAGACACTGGAATGGTAGATGTGCAGAAGATGAATGTGCAAGTAGAGATACTGGGGTGCAAAGGAGCAAAATAAATAAATACAGTATGGGGATGAGGTAGTTGGATGGGCTGTTTACAGATGGGCTATGTACAGGTGCAGTGATCTGTGAGCTGCTCTGACAGCTGGTGGCTAAAGCTAGTGAGGGAGATATGGGTCTCCAGCTTCAATTATTTTTGCAGTTCGTTCCAGTCGTTGGCAGAAGAGAACTGGAAGGAAAGGCGGCCAAATGAGGAATTGGCTTTGGGATTGACCAGTGAGATACCTGCTGGAGCGGGTGCTATGGGTGGGTGCTGCTATGGTGACCAGTGAGCTGAGATAAGGCGGGGCTTTACCTAGCAGAGACTTGTAGATGACCTGGAGCCAGTGGGTTTGGCGACGAGTATGAAGCGATGGCCAGCCAACGAGAGCGTACACGTCGCAGTGGTGGGTGATATATGGGGATTGGTGACAAAACGGATGGCACTGTGATAGACTGCATCCAATTTGTTGAGTAGAGTGTTGGAGGCTATTTTATAGATGACATCGCCGAAGTCTAGGATCTGTAGGATGGTCAGTTTTACGAGGGTATGTTTGGCAGCATGCGTGAAGGATGCTTTGTTGCGAAATAGGAAGCCAATTCTAGATTTAATTTTGGATTGGAGATGCTTAATGTGAGTCTGGAAGGAGAGTTTACAGTCTAGCCAGACACCTAGGTATTTGTAGTTGTCCACATATTCTACGTCAGAATTATGTAGTATACTGTAGAATACTATACTACACACTGTAGTATCCCTCGACCATGTGTAGTACTTAGTATAGAATGTTGTAGAATACTACACCAAAAAAATCACTGTAGTAAATACTACAGAAATGTCCTCACAAATACTACAGTCTGCAAAAACACAGCATTTAAAAAAAACGATATTAAATACTGCAGTATTTAATTTGCATGTACCGTGCCCATTCCCTTCCCCCATATCCCAATTTGTGCCACCTATAAGTGAGAAGCCTACACGCCAAGTATAGAGCATATATTGTGTTCTCTACAGGTTATAGAAAAGAGCAGAAGCTCTAAACACTCCGTTCACAACCCAGTCCTGCCTACCTATAGATTATGGAAAATATGCTCTTTTAGTATTTCTCCTCAAGGGGAAAAACCCACTTTATATGACAAAGATAATAAAACAAAAACAGTTTAGTAAATTCTACAGTAATGTCCCCAAAAACACTACAGTAAATACTACAGTCCGCAAAAACACCACACTAATTACCTGTAAAAAAAAGTAGTATATTCTATAGTAAACTGTAAATACTACATTATAAACTGGGTGGTTCAAGCCCTGAATGCTGATTGGCTGACAGCCGTATAGCACGGCAAAAACACTACAGTGAATGCTTTATTATTCCTACCATAGTATGCACTATAGTGTGTATATATATATATATTTTTTTTTTTTATGTGGGAGGGCACCTGTTTCTTATACAATGCAGAAAAACAAAATGATTGAAGACACTGCTAGCCTATCAAAACCCAGATAGTGGGTCTGTATTCTATCTCCTAGCGGACCTCTCGTCTTGGTCACAACCTTCCTTCATGGTCTGGTGGGAACGATTTAGCAGCTTTTAAACAGACACCACAGCCTGGCCTCAGGAAGACCACAAAGTTTTAAGCTCTACCGCCAGTTTCCTTTTCAGATTTTTTTTTTGGGGGGGGGCTGGTTTACTGAACGCTGGCATGGCCACAACAGTCAGAGACTGTAATCCTGAACCGGTCTGAAGCAGACACTGTGTAAACCATATAATACCTGTAGAGGAGGAATTCATTGTGTGTGACTGTGTGTGTTTGTTAGTGCGGGGGCATGTTGGTTTACTCATCAACTAAGCCTGTTGATAGATGTGAAGATTTTATTTGAGGGTAATGACTGTCCTGCTTTTGCCTTGGTTTTATTTTTATGTGAGCTACAGCTCAACTGCTTTTGATGACGGACGATTTGTTGACTTGTCATCAGGGGCGATGGGCCAGGCTAGCGTTGAAAACGCCACCGCGTATCCGTCCTGATCTATTGCCATGGGCTCGTGTGTAAACAGTTACCCCGCGGTCACCACCCACGCAATGGAACAAGGGCAACGACCTTGGAGCTGACTGGAATTCGACAAATTCCTATGTGTGTGTTTGTTTGTGTGTGTGACACACCTCCTCGCGCCAGTACTGTCACATGTTTCTACCAAACAAGGAAACCAGCTAGGGTTCATACTGGCTTGTCTTTGTCAATGTGTGTTGTTTGTGATGCATTGTAGCTGGATAGTTTGAGCAGCCCCTGGGTTGGCCTAAGGGAGGAAACATTGACAAGCCCTTCCCTCCTTCCATGTTATGTATTGAGGGGGATGACTTGCATTTTCCTCAATGTTGGTTGAGTGTACTGTCCTTTGGGCCGGTCAGCTCTCTTTCTAGTGTCCCTGTCATATGGCCTCCGTAGGTCCACAAATTATTTATCCTGGCACAGCAGAGGTTATGTCCCTTAAAGCTAGATCATACTGACCCTCATAATACAGTATGTCACTTTAGTCTTTATTGTCAGTATATTGACTCCATTACCTCAGCAGGTGGTGCCATGGTAGGGCAGGGGCAGGGACAGACAGGGCAGGGTTTGCCAGAGAGAGGGGAGCAGCAGGAGAGGTGTTCCGCTGGGGGATTCCCTTTGTCTAGCCTGCCTGCCTGCCTGCCTGCCTGCCTGCCTGCCTGCCTGCCTGCCTGAGCCTAACCAAGCCAGGCCCCATGCCAAGCCCCCGTCACACCACCACCCCTCTCTCACTGCTCTGATCATGTGATTTAGCCTCTAATGAGGGATGAGGAAACACTGCTGCTGTGCTAGACACACACACACACACTATCTCTCTCACTCACTCTGTGTCAACTCCCCAGCCTGTCTCAGATGCTGTCCTCACCTTACGGCAGAGTGATGGGTGTTTGCAGGGATGAGTGACTGACGGACGGCTGAAGACTCCCAGACAGTCAGGCAGACGATGGTGTTAGGATTTTGCCTGTGGTATCAGCCCGGCTGTTATTGCTAATATTCTCCAGATATTAATATTTTTCTTCCTCTTCCTTTGCCTCTTTTTGCCTGAGCGAGCAAATGTGTCATTGCTGTTGTGCATAAATGCCCCCACCACACGTATCCTGTCTCGTTTTCCACCAACAGCCATGTTTTTCTTTTTTTCGCTCGTGTTGACTTGTCTGCCTGCCAAAGTGAACTGAAAATTAGGAGTTTCATTTGGTTGCTGATTTGAAATGTCTGGGTACATTTCGAGAGTTATAATGTGAATCTGGATGATTCCTTTCTTTAGCGGGAAATCAATTGTGATGTCTGTCGTCTAATTGCTAGCTAACCAAAACAAGGGGAAACTAAAATGGATGAATGTTCTGAAATAGTCCGACCCTAACAGTATAATTTTAAATGTAGCCTGGCTTCCTTAGTAGAGCTAGTAAAAGGCTAGTCATGCTCAGTGTGTAATGTTGCTGTGTGAGATGGTTTAGGCTTACTATCTGGCGCATACTAGCAGAACCTAGACCAAGGTAAGCCTGCCACTCCCATTATTTTGCACATGCTAATGGAAATGCTAAGCTTTACTGTAGCTAAGTAGAAAGAACATGGGGTTGCTGCCTGTTTTGGACTACTTTACATTTTAAAACAAATTGGTGGATGCTCTTATCCAGAGCGACTTACAGGAGCAATTATGGTTAACTGCCTTGCTCAAGGGTACATGGGCAGATTTTTTTTTACCTCGTCGGCGCAGGGATTCAAACCAGAAACCTTTTGGTTACTGGCCGAACAGTAGGCTACCTGCCGCCCTTACTTTCAGCTATCCAAACAACGAGGCTATTTCTATTGTGAGTAGTACTGATATCTCTTTTTAATATGGGCTTTACTTCAGTAGCCTGTAGTCATCCCCACAAAATTACAAAATATGTTTCTCTGGCTGACTCTGAATTATTATTATTTTTTAAATTGCCTAGTGGTGTGGTAGTGAAGGCGTCACTGCACCCTGAACTTGGCTTGGCATGGTACTAGCTAGCCAGACCTGCCTGCCTGCTGTGGCTACCGCCAGCCTGGGGACCAGAGGGTTTGCTTGCATCATCAACCCGCGTCGCTCCAGTACACAGCCAGGTGCAGGAGAAACAGTCATGGCATGTCCCATCAATGACATGGAATAGTCCTTCATTACAACCGATAGGGGAACATCCAAGTGTTTTATACGATCTATGGTCAAAGTCCTTTCACGTGACGAAGGAAGCTGTTTTAATTGTGTTTGGATGTAACCCGGCGAGACAGTCTGGCCACGCCGAGTGGAGAGAGATGGTCATGGTGGTTTTAGTCATCTCCTTTTCTAACCCACCCACCCAGCCAGCCAGCCAGCCAGCTCTGCTATGCGCTGCCAAGCACCTGTGTGTTCAAGTGTGAACCTATCCTTTTCCCCGTGCTCAATAACAGGCACACTTACTCTCCTGTCATTTCTCCCCAGAGGTACATTTGGAGTGAAATTATGGGTTTGGTTCTGGACTTGCTGGTAAACTGAGCCGACTCAGTTAGAATAGCCAGAACGGGCCGGGAAGCAAGGCAGTAAAAACTCACGGCTGGCTGGCAAAACCTGGCACCCTGTAAGCCTGTGTGTACACACACACCAAGAGACAGACGCACACTTACACACTCATTCGCGCAGGGAAAGACACGAGCACAGACACACACACACCACACATCCTTGCTTTGTCACTCTCGTTCTTTCTCACTCTATCATCCTACTGGCTGGCAGGCTTCTTCGTCTGAGTGTGAGAGGCAGAGTGATGTGACAGTACGGATGTAGCCGTCAGTTCCTCTGGGCAAAGAGTAGCATGGAGAGAGCAGGAAATCCACTGACTGCATTAGCAGCCAAGCCAGTCAGACCAAGAGAGAGGGGGACAACAGGCCCCTGCAAGACTACACAGCCCAGGGCCCATATAGGCTCCTAGTGTTTCCCCTATATTAATTTAGCAGCTGTGGCCCACCGCTGCTAAATTGTTGCCGATATGTATATTTATGGCGGGCCGTGCTTTTAAATTGATAGTCGTTGGCTCAATGACTGGAAGTCTGTGGGAACAGCTAGCATGTCATTGCACTGACGCTAGTAGCAATGCACCCTCCGTACTCCACACACACACACACACGCACAAGTCAACAGGGATTGAAAGCGAGAGAGAAAGAGGACTAAAAGCTTCAGTTTGGCCACTTTGGTTTTAAACAAGGCAGTCTTAGTCAGTGTGTAGTGATTTTTGTCCTTTCACTCCTCACCACTGCCCTTTCAACATATAGCTTTGTAAAATAAGCCATTTTAATCCATGGCTTGTCACACAACACTTGGGTCAGTAAGTGGGGATTTATGTGTTTAGTGAAACTGCCTTGTGAAAGGTAGGAAAAACAACTGATTGTCCCTCTGTAGACTTTACCCCTGGGACAGCACAGGACAGCCATGTGAGCTATGCTCGCTTCTAGAGAAACCAGTCACTTTTACAGTCCTATATTGACATTAACGGTTGCCCGATTTGCCCGGGGCAGGTCATCTAAACAGTCGGGCAGGTGAAATTATGTCCAAAAGATGACCGTTAATTCACTCACGTTGACTCTAGTATTCCCTTTGTTGATGTGCATTAGCGACTCAAAACAAAAAAAGAAACCAAGCCAAGTTCTTTTCCCCTTTTCCCTCCGTTATGTGTCTCACTCACTCAATTTCGTTTCCGACCGCTCCCTCACACACGTGCTGCGCACGCAAGTTCCCATTGCTAGGAAGCGGCATCGCGCCGGGAAACATTGGAAGCCATTTCCTTTCAATGGAGGGAAAGCGAGAGAAGTGGAGTGGGCGGGGGGACCGTTGAGCGACACGAGCATGGCTTATGCCTTGTTCATAAGCTATCTGAGGGACTTAAAATTTATAACAAAATCAACGGGGGCCCCATGCCATGACATTTTTGGAATTTTATATTCTCCCTGACTGTTTAGTTTTTATTTTGGTGATTGGTAGTTTTAGAAGATTTATCTTATTTAAAATATTATATGCTCTATTATCTTTTCTGCACACTTTATATATGGTTTTAGTCATTTTAAGTTTATACTACTAAATGCATATAGGGGAAACACTGGGGTAGGCTATCTCATTCTTAAAAAGGGAAGCAGTTTAGCTTTCTATTGCTGTTAACTGTGTCTCAACTACCACTATTAAGCAAATTACACCCTGTTAAAACAGGAGTAAACGGTGAACAGTGATATTGATGAGAAAGACGCACCTGTTTCGGTAGCGTGAGTCGCGGCTTAAATGGTGCTTGTAGTCCTTCATTTAGCAAATCACTTTGCAATTGAAGTAAGTGTTTTTCAGTTCAGACAAGAATATAGACCTAAACATTTTTGATTTAGTCGTCCATTGTGAACAGTGATACTCGGGGGGTGCTCTCGAGTGGCGTAGCGGTCTAAGGCAATGCATCAGTACTGAGGCGTCACTACAGACACCCTGGTTCGAATCCAGGCTTTATCACACCCGTCCGTGATTGGGAGTCCCATAGGGCAGCGCAATATAAAATATATTTAGATTTATTTAACACCTTTTTGGTTACTACATGATTTCATGTGTTCCTTTGTAGTTTTGATGTAGAAAATAGTCAAAATAAATGAATGAGTAGTTGTTTCCAAACTTTTGACTGGTACAGTATGTATGGCAGATTTTTCTAAAGCCAGGCACATTTAACAGTTAGGCTATTGATTATAGACCTAAACCAAATTGGGGTTTCCTCCTCGATTTTCTTAGACAATTAGGCCTCCGCCGCATTGTTCTCAATCCCAATATGCTGGTTAACTTTGCTATTATGCACATAGCAACATAGGGAAGGCGCCAATTCTACGGGGCACTGAAGACCGTTTCAGAACTGCGGACAGCGACCGTATCCAACGCGGGAAAAATCACAATTGTTATTCGATTTATTATTGTTTCACCATTATTTGTACATAATATAACCATATACAATGTCTTAGAGGGATGGACTGTGCCATCTCCATGGTCTCCACAATGGATTAGTCCACTGAGACAGGCGCGAAACAGACAGGTGTCTTGTGCACCATGAAAAAAATGACTGCTCGACTCAGGAAATCTCAGTTGACCGACAGCCTGTCGACCAAACAATCGACCACTCGACTAAATGGGGTCAGCCCTAATGTAAGGTATGATATTATGTAAAAGCTATACGTTCTTACTACTGTCCGTAATTGAGACACATTTCACCTGAAACAAAACATTTTTGGGTATTAATTAAGGCACCTAACTATTCCTCGTCTTTTGATTTGGTCTCCCTCCATTCTCCAAAAAGTGTTTTGGCAGTTTACTACAAATCAAACTTTCCCTAATGATTGTGACTGTATAGGCCTATTGGTGAGGGACTGGGACTGAGCTAGTTTAGGTCTATATAGGGCTCTGGTCTAGGCTAGGTAGGACCAGGGTATGGGTGTTTGGCTGTTTTGGTATGGCTACTGTTGCCTGGCAGTGGCAGGAGAATGCAGCCTGCCTCCCTGGTAGTGCCCTCCAGATAAGGCTGAACAAATGAGCATGGAATGCAGGCATCGGCACAGCATCCATTGTGTCGCCTCAGAGTGAAGTGATAGAATCTGACAGGGCGTTCATCTTCTCAGCCATAGAGCAAAACACACACCACAAACATCAAATCAGGCACATGCATAAAACTATTTCCTTGAGTCTTTGTGTTGATATTGGTTCTGTGGTAACCACTGAGGATGCAGAGGGGTTGTCAATAGAGATATAGCAATGGACTCACGCACATTCTATTACATGACTCATCTGTAACAGCAGAGGTAAAAGCAAGCAGCATTCTCTTCTATAGACTTGGAATGATGGTCATGTTCTTGGCAACAACAACAACTACTTGTTTGTCAACATAACTGCAGCTGTTTTTATAGTCAGCTGGGGTGGAGGAATTCCTTCAACATCTTGATAGGGTGTGGTATTACTTCAAGGTGACTGTATTGAAGTTTGTATACTTCCTGTCTCACTTGTGTTATTCAAATATCAATACATAGCATGGCATAGGACAGACAATGTTGCTCTGTATCAGTGAGGGGAAAAAGGTATTTGATCCCCTGCTGATTTTGTACGTTTGCCCACTGACAAAGAAATGATCAGTCTATAATTTTAATGGTAGGTTTATTTGAACAGTGAGAGACCAGAATAACAACAACAAAAATCCAGAAAACCGCATTTCAAAAATGTTATAAAATGATTTGCATTTTAATGAGGGAAATAAGTATTTGACCCCTCTGCAAAACATGACTTAGTACTTGGTGACAAAACCCTTGTTGGAAATCAGAGGTCAGACGTTTCTTGTAGTTGACCAACAGGTTTGCACACATCTCAGGAGGGATTTTGTCCCACTCCTCTATGCAGATCTTCTCCAAGTCATTAAGGTTTCGAGGCTGACGTTTGGCAACTCGAACCTTCAGCTCCCTCCACAGATTTTCTATGGGATTAAGGTCTGGAAACTGGCTAGGCCACTCCAGGACCTTAATGTGCTTCTTCTTGAGCCACTCCTTTGTTGCCTTAGCCGTGTGTTTTGGGTCATTGTCATGCTGGAATAACCATCCACGACCCATTTTCAATGCCCTGGCTAAGGGAAGGAGGTTCTCACCCAAGATTTGACGGTACATGGCCCCGTCCATCGTCCCTTTGATGCGGTGAAGTTGTCCTGTCCCCTTAGCAGAAAAACACCCCCCAAGGCATAATGTTTCCACCTCCATGTTTGACGGTGGGTATGGCATTCTTGGGGTCATAGGCAGCATTCCTCCTTCTCCAAACATGGCGAGTTGAGTTGATGCCAAAGAGCTCCATTTTGGTCTCATCTGACCACAACACTTTCACCCAGTTGTCCTCTGAATCATTCAGATGTTAATTGGCAAACTTCAGACGGGCATGTATATGTGCTTTCTTGAGCAGGGGGACCTTGCGGGCGCTGCAGGATTTCAGTCCTTCACGACGTAGTGTGTTACCAATTGTTTTCTTGGTGACTATGGTCCCAGCTGCCTTGAGATCCTCCTGTGTAGTTCTGGGCTGATTCCTCACCGTTCTCATGATCATTGCAACTCCACGAGTTGAGATCTTGCATAGAGTCCCAGGCCGAGGGAGATTGACAGTTCTTTTGTGTTTCTTCCATTTGCGAATAATCACACCAACTGTTGTCACCTTCTCACCAAGCTGCTTGGCGACGGTCTTGTAGCCCATTCCAGCCTTGTGTAGGTCTACAATCTTGTCCCTGACATCCTTGGAAAGCTCTTTGGTCTTGGCCATGGTGGAGAGTTTGGAATCTGATTGATTGAATGCTTCTGTGGACAGGTGTCTTTTATACAGGTAACAAACTGAGATTAGGAGCACTCCCTTTATGAGTGTGCTCCTAATCTCAGCTCGTTACCTGTATAAAAGACACCTGGGAGCCAGAAATCTTTCTGATTGAGAGGGGGTCAAATACTTATTTCCCTCATTAAAATGCAAATTAATTTAACATTTTTGACATGCGTTTTTCTGGATTTTTAGGAAATTATAGACTGATAATTTCTTTGTCAGTGGGCAAACGTACAAAATCAGCAGGGGATCAAATATTTTTTTCCCTCACTGTATCCACGTTTGTTCTATAGGCATTGTCAATTGGTTTAGCCACCGAGGGCCGTTCTTTGCCTCCCACAATAGGGGTGGTAGCATAACTTCCCTGAGGGACATATCTCTCCACGCACCCAAACCGGATGACCCCTTCACTTCCTGTTTCTCACTGATGTTGTTCCTGTGACCATGTGTCATCCACACTTTTTGAAGTAATAGAAAGTGTACATACATGATTCCAGTCTGAGAGATTATTTTTTTCATCATTATTTATGACATGGGCCTGCACTCAGAGCTTTTGATACTAGTCTAGACACAATCATGTCCAAGGCTAGTAATCTAGCCTACTTCCTTCCCTTGGCAACTCCTTTGGCAATGCCCTTTCTTATCGAACACAGTCGGCTAAACAGAAGGCTAATGTAAATGTTAGCCTTTTTTCTCCCCCAAACTTTTTTTATGCACTCCCACTTGGGTTGACCTGGCCAGCACCTTTCCATCACGTGTAGATCATAAAGTGAGGAGTGAGAGGAAAGAGGAGCAGAGAAGCAGGAGGACTCCCTCTAAATAAATAGTTGTGGAGAAATGGGTCTGACTCAGAGGTATCGTGTGCACTTATCTTTAGCCGGCCTCTGCTTGCTCATAGGCTAAGCAGCTATATCCCTCTCTCTTTCTTTCTCTTTCCCCCCCCTCTCTCGCTCTGTCTCTGTTACTCTTTCTAGGCCTAAAGAGCTCAACACCAGAACTCTCTGTGTGAGTCTGTGTGCTCTTGCTCACCTTCTCTCAACCCGTATGCCCTCTTGTACAGCCACAGCCCTTCTCCCTAATGACATGATTTAATAATTGGGGCTATGAAAGAGGCACTTGTTTGACCCTCCTCCCACACTCCAATCCTACAGTGGAGCAGATTACCGGGCCTGCCGGGACCCCCACCCCCTTCTCTAACCTCCCTCCCTCCCACCCCCGGGCCTGTGTGCGAAACGGGATGTCCTGGCTGGGTTCCAAGTTAGGGGGATGTGCTCTTTCCTGCTCCAGCTTAGCCAGAACCCAGGGCTCAAGGTTTTGAAGGCCCCCACTTTGAGTAAGTCACTGCAGGAGTTTGAATTATGTTAGATATGTAATACAGCTCAGTTATGTCAGAGTTATGCTCTAATTCTTCTATTAAATCAAGGTTGTCTCGCATACCCAGACATGCCACGGTCAAGGTTGTGATCAGTGATGGTTGTCCACATGGAAGACGGTGATCTCAGACTGGAAGGCTGGCATGGAAGGCACTTGTGCCAGGGAAACAGCTAACCAACCAGCCAGTCATTCAGAAAAACTCCCTGACCATGCCAGGCTGGCGCAGCATGCCAGGGCTGATGAGTGACGGGCGATGGCCCCCTCTTCCTGTTTCTAAACTCACGCAGGATGGCCTGGCCAACCAGGTGTCTCTCTTACACCTTTTATCCCGTATTGGACCAAGCAGAGTTCCAACTCACCATTGGTTTATATTGCCCCCACAATAGTACGGCATTTGTTGAAGCTCAATGTGAAATTAAAATCTCTCTATCTAAGCCAGTATAACAATCTCTATGAAACTTCGCAAATCAACTTGATTGGCAGTACACAACACACTCCCCGCCTCTAGTCATGAGTTCTAAAATGGGGACCAGCAACTCGGTTGCTGCATAACATCAGCAGCTAGCTAGTAGCAGGCTCTCAGCTCTAGCTAGCTTGCTAACACCAGTCAGATGAGAAGCAAGATACAAGCAAAAGAAGCTAGCTAGGTATATTTGGCTGTGGAAGGTTTTTCATATGGCTGAAGTCATCTGTGTAAACTAAATCACAAACAAATAAGCTAGTGAACGTCCTTGGCTGCTATTATAGCCAGTTAGCTAGCCAACTATCCAGTAGCTACAAGTCAACAAGACAATACCATAGCTGTGCACCACAACTGAATATTGACAATATAGCCTAGCTAGCTAAGTTACATTCTTCCATAAAGCATAGCTAGCTAGCTAAGTAAAGTTAATAGTCAACACCAAACTTTGGGAAACTGCCACGTTGCTAACTTATAATACATGCAATGGGCATTGCTCATCTAGCTACTCCGGCATGATACAGTCAAACTGGCTAGATAGCTAGTGTGCAACCAGATGTCAGTTTCAGCACAAACACTGCTAGCTAGCCTACATTTCTTCAACACAAACTGTAGATGATCAAGTGAATTGTCTTGCTAAGAAACAGTTGGCTATATTGAATCTAAACCTGGCCAATGCAAGTAGCGCATCAGCTGTGCATTCTAGTGAGTGTACACGTACAATTTAGCTAGATTAACACTCGAGAAAGACACGTTGCTGTTTAGGATGCATTAATTCAGTACACCCTCTCAATGACATTTTCTTCATTTTAATCAAAATTTGCACTGACTGATCAACAGTGTCAAGTTACTTTTCAGTGTGTTCCCACAAATCTGAACCCAGTAATGGCTTAATTTGGTTTATAATACGTTGAAGTTGGGTTAATTTTAGGTTCTGAATGAAAGGTGAAAATATTTTTTTGGGGGGGGGGGACATTTAAAAGATGTATTTTCCGGTTGCTGAATATATGAATTTTCCTGCCGTTGAAAATACATATTTTCCAGATGTTGAAATACGGTTCATTTTCAGTTCTGAATTAATGTTTAAAATACTTTTCTTTACTGTATTGTACTGCACTCTGCTGTGCTCTACTGCAGTGGTGCTCAAACCTTTCCTCGGGGACCCCAGAAATTTCACAATTTTTCTGTAGCTCTGAGCTAGCTATTCAAGAGCTTGAGGATTACTTGACAAGGTGTGCTAGCTCTGGAATATATCAATTACCTGGAATGGCCTGGGATCCCTATGGAGAGGTTTCAGAACCACTACTCTACTGTGCTGTCCAAACTTGTGAAACATAGATGTCTGTGATTGGTCAGATATACAGTGCATTCGGGAAGTATTCAGACCCGTTGACTTTTTCCGCATTTTGTTATGTTACAGCCTTATTCTGAAATGGATTAAATATATTTTTTACTCATCAATCTACACACAATACCCCATAATGACAAAGCGAAAACAGTTTAAAACAATTTTTTTTTGCTAATTTATTCAAAATAAAAAAACATACCTTATTTACATAAGTATTCAGACACATTGCTATGAGACTTGAAATTGAGCTCAGGTGCATCCTGTTTCCATTGATCATCCTTGATGTTTCTACAACTTGATTGGAGTCCACCTGTGGTAAATTCAATTGATTGGACATGATTTGGAAAAGCACACACCTGTCTATGTAAGGTCCCACAGTTGACAGTGCATGTCAGAGCAAAAACCAAGCTATGAGGTCAAAGAAATTGTCCATAGAGGTCAGAGACAGGATTGTGTCAAGGCACAGATCTCGGGAAGGGAACCAAAAAAAGTCTGCAGCATTGAAGGTCTCCAAGAACACAATGGCCTCCATCATTCTTAAATTTAAGAAGTTTGGAACCCCCAAGACTCTTCCTAGAGCTGGCCGCCTGGCCAAACTGAGCAATCTGGGGAGAAGGGCCTTGGTCAGGAAGGTGACCAAGAACCCGATGGTCACTCTGACAGAGCTCTAGAGTTCCGCTGTGGAGATGGGAGAACCTCCCAGAAGGACAAACATCTCTGCAGCACCCCACCAATCGGGCCTTTCTTTTTGGTAGAGTGGCCAGATGGAAGCAACTCCTCAGTAAACGGCACATCACAGCCCGGATGGAGTTTGCCAAAAGGCACCTAAAGGACTCTCAGACCTTGAGAAACAAGATTCTCTGGTCTCATGTAACCAAGATTGAACTCTCTGGCCTGAATGCCAAGCGTCACTTCTGGAGGAAACCTGGCACCATCCCTACGGTGAAGCATGGTGGTGGCAGCATCATGCTGTGGGGATGTTTATCAGCAGCAGGAACGGGGAGACTAGTCAGGATGAACGGAGCAAAGTACAGAGATCCTTAATGATAACCTTCTCTAGAGCTCTCAGGACCTCAGACTGGGGCTAAGGTTCACCTTCCAACAGGACAACGACCCTAGGCACACAGCCAAGACAATGCAGGAGTGGCTTCGGGACAAATCTGTGAATGTCTTTGAGTGGTCCAGCCAAAGCCCGGACTTGAAACCGATCGAACATCTCTGGAGAGACCTGAAAATAGCTGTGCAGCGACGCTCCCCATCCAACCTGACAGCGTAAGAGGATCTGCAGAGAAAAATAGGAGAAACTCCCCAAATACAGGTGTGTTAAGCTTGAACTGTCGTACCCAAGAAGACTGTAACGTACCAAAATGTGTAAAATTTCAAGGGGTCTGAATACTTCCCAAATGCACTGTAGGCCATTCCGGATCAGACCAAATCTGTTGTTGTTGGCACTACAGTCAGAGGCTGTGAGGTGGGAGATCTTTAATCAATGCAAAATGGAATACAAATTACAGAATTAAGTTAACCAAATGAGAAGGACTTTGCTACAACGAGCAACTGACAGGTAGTCTGTTGTTTTAATCTGAATGGAGTTGTTGTTGAATGGACGGCAAGCGCAACAAAATGGCCTCAACTAGCCTAGTTAGCCCAATGTTAGCTAGCTTCTTTACATCGATTGTGAGGCAGTAAAGACGCACTGCCAGATGGGATGATAGACAAACTTGTAAATGCCATAGATTATCTAACTAGTGCACACACCCCACCATCCCCTGCCTTGCTGCAGCGTGCACCTTCTCTTCCGAGTCACGCAGGCTGCGCAGCAAACAAGTGTCCAAGTTTAAACCAAAGTAATAAAAAAATAAAAGAAACATTTTCAAAAAATGTCACGATATTATTTGAGTAGTGAAACTATTTCAAATACTCATTCCTAGCGGATAGAATCTCGTTCCTTATTATCAGTAAAATTAACTAATGTGTACAATATTGATTACTATGTATAGCTTTGTAAGACTATAAATTACCAACCACCCAGCGTTGGAGTAGTTAGGTGTATTTCCCTGCTTTTGAGAGGAGCTGGCCCTTAGTTCCTGGAGACTTCCAGCAATTGCGCTAAGCTAACGATATGCTAGCTTCAACATCCTTCAAATTACAGAGAAATAAAATTGGTATCCATAAGTTCGTCTGACTCTGGGTAAGTAGAAAATAAGGCTTAATTGTCTAAGTCCCTTTATTGCTTACTTATGAGAGGTAGAAGTCCCATGTGGCTCAGTTGGTTGAGCATGGCGCTTGCAACGCTACGGTTGTGGGTTTGATTCCCATGGGGGACCAGTACAAAATGCACTCACTACTGTAAGTCGCTCTTACTAAATGACAATTGTCAAATTGTAAATGTAGAAGCACCACTTGAGTATTGAGTAAATTCGCACACTACGGAGAGGGAAAGTACGGAGCGTAGCGCAGTGTTGCAATGACGTTTTTTGTCACAAAAGGGGCAGCTCCTTGTAATGCGCTCCGGCATTCGATGTACTACCTGAAAATTGAGAGTGAGCGGTGTCACTCCTTCCGGAGCTGTGGGGACAATGTTGTCGGTTGGTTCCTTGATCTGATTTATAGGCTGTATAGGCTATTAATCCAAGTAGCCTATTTTGCATTGTTAACCAAATATAATGTAAGCAACTGTTCAAACCGTAAACCAAACAACAAGAATCCACCCAAAAAGGTGCTTAGTTTAAAGTAATAACTAGTGAAATGGTTATTGTGAAATGGTAAAACCTGCTGTAGCAACTAGCAGGTCATGTGCTTTTTTATTTATTTTTTTGACCAAAACATGACGTTCTATTTTTAGCTGATATCGGAATGAATACACAAGCAGCATATCAAACCTTGATAATGCTTTAGGTTACGCCGGCAAGTACAAGGGCATATTTTTTTTTAATTATGAATCTGATTATTTCACATGGATGTGGGACGCTAAGAAGTGTAGCTACTACTAGCAAGGGGAAGACGACTCTTACTTGTTTCACAAAATTAAATGACAAAAATAAAAAGCAGTGATATTGCCCCCTTGTAAATGGGAGTGGGAACGGTAAGGATATCATGTTATCAAAAGGTGTCCAGTGCTTCAAAAATCCCACTCCACGCACGTAGATGAGACAGTCTATAGGGAGGAGGTCAGAGACCTGGTCATGTGGTGCCAGGACAACAACCTCTCCCTCAACGTGATCAAGACAAAGGAGATGATTGTGGACTACAGGAAAAGGAGGACCGAACACGCCCCCATTCTCATCGACGGGGCTCTAGTGGAACAGGTTGAGAAATCCACATCACTAACAAACTATCGTGGTCAAAACACACTGACAGTCGTGAAGATGGCACGACAAAGCCTATTCCCCCTCAGGAGACTGAAAAGATTTGGCATGGGTCCTCAGATCCTCAAAAGGTTCTACAGCTGCACCATAGAGAGTATCCTGACTGGTTGCATCACTGCTTGGTATGGCAACTGCTCCTCCTCCGACCGCAAGGCACTACAGAGGGTAGTGTGTACAGCCCAGTACATCACTGGGGCCAAGCTTCCTGCCATCCAGGACCTCTATATCAGGCGGTGTCAGAGGAAGGCCCTAAAAATTGTCAGACTCCAGCCACCCATAGTCATATACTGTTCTCTCTGCTACCGCATGGCAAGCGGTACCGGAGCGCCAAGTCGAGGTCCAAAAGGCTTCTTAACAGCTTCTACCTCCAAGCCATAAGACTCCTGAACAGCTCATCAAAGGGCTACCCAGACCCCTCTTTTACACTGCTGCTACTCTCTGTTTATATCACTTTAACTCTACCTACATGTACATATTACTTAAATTACCTCAACTAACCGGGCCCCCCTGTATGTGGCCTCGCTTGTTATTTTACTACTGCTGTTTAATTATTTGTTACTTTAGTTTCTATTTTTTACGTAACACTTATTTTTTAAAGCATTGTTTGGTTAAGGGCTTGTAAGTAAGCATTTCACTGTAAGGTCTACTACACCTGTTGTATTCTGCGCATGTGACAAATAAAATTTGATTTGATCAACGGAGTGAAGCTTGTAGTAACCTTTAAGCTATGCTGACTAGGTCTGTCAAAGTCTCCCAATGGGCGCTATCTGTCTGTCAGTCTCCACCTCATTAGGTCATGGGAATCATTCTGAAAAGACAGGAAAGCCCAGGGTCCTATTCATTTGGACGCGCAATAGAAAACGTTTAGCAAATTTATGCTACAGATTTTTTTGTTGTTGAGATACTTTTTGGAGAAGTCCAGGTACTCTTTCCCTCCTTGTTTCAGTCTGTTTTCTTCTGTTTCATTCCTAAGGAACATGACCCAGGTTGGAACAGGCGACCCAAATCAAGCCATTGCTCTCTCGTTTGTTTTTTCCAAACTGGTAATCCGATTGGTGTTATGTTTTATTTTGCGTTCCCATAAATGTCTTGAGGGCAGAAGCTGTGTGTGTTTTCTGTTCAGAGCATGAATACGTTGCCTAATTGACTAGATCAATTTGTCAAAAGAACAAATGGTTCCCAGATGAGATTTAGAGAACTTTAATATCCTTGTTGCATAACAAATAGCCAACTGTATACAAAACAGAAACATAGACCTAGTCGTGAATCGTGACAGAAGAAAAGTGTCACCTACTATTTCAGACATTTTATTTCAGAAACAATACACAGCTTCTGAAATGAATGACTAAAATAGCCCCTACGACAACAATCATATTTCGCCAGACAACATCAATTAGGAAGCAGTGATTTGTAAAGAGGCCTGCTCTCACTATCGCTCTCTCCATCTCCTTTCTCACTCATCTCCTTTCTCGCTCATCTCTCTCTCTCTCTCTCTCTCCTCACCCCCTCCACCCATGCTGCTTGTTTATTTGTTCTCGCTCTCCTTTCCCGCTTGTTGTCACCCTGGGGGTTTGCTCTAGCAGCTCTATTGTTGTAGTGCTGGTGATTAGCCAAACGGTTAGCACAGCCCAGAGCGTGTGCGTGCGCGTGTGTGTGTTTTAGGTATGTTTATCGTAGCAGGCGTGACTGTCAGCAGTGTGGTTCTATAGGTGCCCCAAAAGCAGATTCATACATTGGCTAGCGTTCGAGCTAGCCTGTTTTCTATGGTTATTACAATTTACGTGCTAACATGGCCTCCAAGGATTTTATACATGTGATATTAACTGCTATTTAAACCTCAATGGCCAAACTCTCCATAGTGCTTTTCCCAAGAGTTTAGCATAAGTTCATTGAACCATTGTAGTCCTCTTCAGTTGTTCACAGAAGATAGAGATAGCAGTGCAAGAGAGCTAAAATTACTTGGCGTTGTCACTGCTCTTGGCACTTTCTTCAAATTGCTATTTTTTTCAGTGTAGCTCGGCGGGGGACAACAGGTAGGTCCATATGGTGACCATGTCAACTCTTTCCACACTGGAAAAGCAAACCACGCCACGTTTTGCCTTTGTTCTGTTGGAATATGCCCAATATGAAGTGAACATCTGCTTGCAGTTGGGTGGTAGTTCACTCGGTAAGGTTGGTTAGACCAACCACTTTGGTTTGCGCTGGGAGTTTTTAAAAGACCAAAATTGGTCAGAAAATGTCCAACATGTCAATCAAAAAAGTATACAAATGGCAATTACATTTTTTGGGCTATAAACTGCCCTATAAATCAAGTTTAGTCTAACTAACCGTGTAGCGTGCTTTGGCTTGTCGTGATGTTAGTTAGATCTGTAACATCTCAATCTACTTTACAACATGTCATTACTAGCATCTAATTAGACGTAGTCTAAAGGCGGTTAGAACATTAACTTTTAGTTACAAAAAGTTGATTCTAAGTGGGAAAGTGGTTGGGGCTTTTAGGCATTGTCTTCGTCTGGTTGTAAACCTGTCATTGTTGATGATTACAGTAATAGTGTGCATCATCTCATTAAAGTGATGCAGTAGGAGCCTAAACACTTTGAAACCTTCATAGCCATTTGGGTCAAGTCAATCCTATTAGGGGGAACCATGCTGATCATTAAATATATAGGCCTAGAATTTCCAAACGTCAACCAAAGTCTTGCCCTACTTGAAGTTCAAAACAACCATTGCAAATAATGGTAATATCACCCATCTCCAGAGATTAAAAAAATATGCTTAAACAATTCATATTCCATGATGGGAAATATCAGTCGTTAATTGAACCAAGAACCTGAGGCTGTATGGGAGAGTCCAGAGCCCATATTATAATAGTAGGAGCACCAGCAGCGCAGTAATGACCCGAAAGGTCACTTCCATGGCAGCCTGTCACCCTCTTATGTCCTCATCAGAGCCTGTCTGGTTATGGTTCCGGAGCATAGCTAATGTTTTGTGCTTTACGATGTGCTTATTATTGTATCTGGAGAAAGTTCCCCGGCACTTCACTTGAGCTGTAGCTGCCACCGGGCACAAGGCTGTGAGCGCTTGCTAAATGACCACAGATGTTGTGCTTACCCCTTATGACCCAGTCACATCCTGTTGTAGGCCAAATAACTGTTGAACTGACTTTACAGTCGAGGAAAAGTCCCTGAAACTCGACCAAGAATACCATTGTGAGTCCAAGTCATTAGGTTCAGTAAGCAGCAAAGCACAAACGCAGGGCTGTAGAAACACAAACAAGACTTTTCTGAAGATTTGATCAAACCAAACAGTTTTTTACAGCAGTGGCGTTGTAGCGCTTGGGTGACACTGTTTATTATTGTCTTCTAGCTGTTATCTTGATCATCTCTACTACCACCAATGGTGTGTCAGCAGCAAAGCCAAAATGGTAGATTTGTAGATTTTGTTTGTTTGAGGAAAAACATTCCTATGATGTGATTTTTCTTTCCCTACTGTCCTTACCCAATGTGTCTGCATTTCCTTACAATATCTGCCAACATCAATGTACAGTACATCCCTTGGATAATAATGTAACAATTCTTTCTCTTCTCATTCAGGTAACCTGGTCCGACTCCTCATCCAGCAATGTCACCAAAACACATCTTGAACTGGAAAGCTTCTTGCTGAAGGTATAAATCACTAACTTATGTTTTAGAAATCCAATGAAGCTATGATCAGCATTGCAATCTGTACTGTTAGCTATCCCTATTCACATCCCAAATTGACTAATGTACAGTACTAATGAAATGGAATTGACCCCAAGTTTCCTGCATAGCATCGACTGGATTTTCATCCACTCATAATGAGCAGGGATAATGAATGAGTTACTTAATTAAGAGTTAATTAATTATTAAAATGAACTAAGACTCTTGTTTTGAAGGTATTTGTTTGAATGGTAATGTAAATGACTTGTTAAACCTTGACTCACTTGTCCTCCCCCCGTCAAGCAGCTTCCGAAGGAGCAATCCACCGAGTCGTTTGAAAAGGGCATCCTCCGGCTACTCAACCAGGGAGACCAGTACGAGATCAGGGAAGTGGAGGGGAACCTCAAGTGAGTTCTGCTTACCGGCCTGCCTGTCTTGCATTGCGTTGTTTTGGGGGGTTTTGCTTTTCGCCGTCATTAGATTGTAGGCTACATTTCATGTCAGCACTCAAAAGTGTACAAACTACTAGTAGGTACGCCAGGTTGTCCCGACTTCTGCATGACAGACGACTCAGATTGTGAATTAAAACAGGTGTTGATGTAGTGGAGGCCTACTCTTAACAAACCAGAAGAGCAGTATCAGTGCTCACACGTAAAAGGCTTGCAGTCCTCTGTCTCAGTTGGTAGAGCATGGTGCTTGCAACGCCAGGATAGTGGGATCGATTCCTGGGGTCACCCATACGTAAACAATGTATGCACGCATGACTGTAAGCCATTTGGGATAAAAGTGTCTGCTAAATGGCAAAGAATATAGAATAGTGTGTGCTGTACCTACTGCAGTGATGCCATATACTCAGCCTAGGCTATGCTTACACCCCAAGGGATTCTCCTTGGCGATTTCTCGTCAGTTTCTTTGAACCATTTGTCAGTTTCTCATTGTTTCTCATTTCACCAGTCTCTAAGGAGAGTGTCTCAATTGTTCCCTCTCACTGATGTTGATCTATTTAGACTTTTATCCCCTCTGCTCTTCTGTAACAACATGACTGCATGATTACTTGAACAAAATGTCCTCCTCTGTGTTCTCAGTCAGAGGAATGCAAACAGACTAGTGCCCTTTTGATTTTTTTTTTAGACCAAAACCCTTTGCAATAAGCAGACTGACTGTGTGTGTGTGTGTGTGTGTGTGTGTGTGTGTGGTGTGTGTGTGTGTGTGTGTGTGTGTGTGTGTGTGTGTGTGTGTGTGTGTGTGTGTGTGTGTGCGTGTGCGTGTGTTAGAGGTGTGTGCGTGCATGTGTGTACATGACACACCATCTTGGTTACTTTGAGGTGCGGTGTCTTGTTGTGAGGACAACAATGCCCCCTCCTGGAAACCACTTCTAGTAAGTTTCGTTTTAATGGAAAATGAAAGCTTAGAGGGCCATTAACTCAACTGATAGATGACAATGAACAAACAATACAAGTTTGAAGCATTTATCCTTTGCTATGTAAGCCTATTCAAGAGTACCCGATGATTGGATTAAATAAATGGCAAAGTGTATGTTGGCCTGGTCAGTGAAGCGTTGACAGACACACACACACACACACACACACACACACACACACACACACACACACACACACACACACACACACAGGTTCAGCTTTGGTTTCATATCCAAAGGGCAGGGCCACTTCTCGTCAATCAGCTGGGTAAGGCTGTTGTTCCTTCCAGATCACCCAGTCGCACCCCTTGTGTCCAATATCTGACCACATTACTGTAACCTGACAACACAGCCACGCAACCGATGAAACAGAACTACTATGCCATAAAATTACACATCCATAATTCTAAAAACATATTGAGTTATATGATCTCTATCTACTTGGCCCACTCTCAGGCGCTAGCAGACAGTGGAATGAATTCAGCACTTCTTTCATCAAATGTCCTTATTGCAAAATTAATGGAATTTGTACTCTGATGCGTTTTTGAAAGCGGATAGAAATTAGACTATTTCCGTTTGACATTTGGGATCCCGCTGTGTTGTGACGGCATGGATCTCACAATCTGGCTGGCAATTTTACCTTCAGAGAAGTTGCATGGCAACAAGCTATATGCCTAAGTTATGAGGTAAACTGAGGAGCGGACCCTGAGGAATGGAATGGATCCTGTTGAAAAGAGCAGAGCCCACATTCATAAAGTCTGAGTAGGAGGGATCTAGGATCAGATCCTCCCTGTCCATATAATCTTATTCATTATGATCTAAAAGGCTAAACTGATCTTAGATCATTTTGAGTACGGTCCCAGCGCTTCCTGTTAAAGTAGAACTCCATCCAGCTTTAAAATGTAGGTCAACACTGACAGTACAGTCAAGTGATTACTAGTCATCGCATCAGATTCCTCCAGTGTATTGGTTCAACGTTTTACCCCACAGATTTGACTTCAGCTTTGCGTCTCGGCTAACTTGTCATTTTATATTTTTCACCCATTTACAAAAGGTCTCTTTTTCAAAGAAGTAAAATTACAAAAATGTTTTTTTCTCTTGCCAGGGAGAAGTTTCTGTCGGCTCCACAAGCTTTCCGACAGACAAGCAAGGTCTGTGGTTTCTTCCTGTGTGAGTCCTCCTCCTCCAGCCCCAGCTGCAGCAGATGTAAGCAGTGTGTGTGTGTGTGTGTGTGGGCGTGTGGGCGTGTGTCAGGACATTTGACAGGCTGCATTTTAATTTAACGGACATTTTAAGAAATTTACCAGACCCATATGCATTGGGTGCGTAACTTGATTAGGTCATCCACCCACGGTGCTCAGAATGACAGAAATCACATTTAGTTTATGGTAATTCATCTTCACAAAACATGCAGCTCGAGGAGGCAATGGCGTGCATCCATCTTACCAAATTCCGATGCGCAATTTGAAGACGTTAGAATAACTGTCCAAACGGTCTAAGCACTGCAGTGCTAGAGGCGTCACTACAGACACCCTGGTTCGAATCCAGACTCGGGTCTAAGGCACTGGGGTATAAATAAATAGAATAACTGTCCACGTTTACTTTTTCTCCGCCAGCAAGACAAGTAACGAACAGAAAAATCACTAGCATATGTGAATCTACTATCCCCCATAGTAGAAAAGTCGATCTATTCTATTGGTCAGCTTGTCGTTCTGTGCGAGAAAGAAATATCCTATTCCGAACAGACTCTGGGACAGTTGTGGGACGACAGATCCCAAATTCATACAACCAGTAGATCTAGGCTACTTCCCTCAATAGAAACATTAAAAAGCAAATGAGGCTCATGCAACAGATCAGAACGTTTAGCTTAAAATGTTGATAAAATATTACTTCACATTATTGCGCAGAAATGCACACGAAGCGCAACGCACATGCGAGATGAATAAAGAGATCTAAAGATGCAACAACTAGCATGGGTTGCTTTAATGACTAGGATTGTGCCTTTGGCAACTGGACAATGAAATAAAGTTGAGAGAAATAGGCGACTAGTTATAATATTTATAAAATAATTGCCTGCACATTTGGTTGGATTTTGGCTAGGCTACTTTGAAGCAAGGTAAGACATGCCTCATATGTCGTAAAACAGGTTCCAAACAATTAAGTATATGTTTTGAAAATGCATACTGCCTCTAGCTCATTGCAAAGTTGTGTGTGACGTTCTGAAGTCTGCCTTGTTGCCTATGCACTTGAATAGCGAATGGGAAGCGCGCTTCAATTACCAGTTGAGAAATAAACTGTAATCGTGGCCATTGTTTTTAACACGTGATTGCATTTACAATTGTTTCCGCAATGATTGGGCTTATAAAAGCAAATGTTTCACTCCAGCAGCAACAAACAGCTGTTTCATGAGCTGTAGCAGCAGCTCTCGCACTACATCAACTGATATTTCGATCAATGAATAGGCTAAAATGCATTGTTTCTCAATGGGATTTAAAAAGTTCGCCCTGACAATTGGCCGGCGCCAATTTTATTTAGCGGCTTTTCTTTTTTGGGGGGGGGGGGAGCTGGCTATTACCGGCTAATGGAAACCCTTGTGTGTGTGTGTGTGTGTGTGTAAGTGTATTTATACATATGTTGGAATACAGGCTCAGAGACGTGCCATAGAGCAGTGCTAAAAGGCCATAATAAAATGGGTCGTTTCTAAACCGCGATAAAATATTAGAGTTGGAAAATACTAAATAAATTCTGCCATTTCTTTAAAGTGTTTGCATGTGGTGGTGGTGGGGACCATCCTATTTTAGGTGTGAATTAGGGCTGGGAATTGCAAGGGACCTCACGATAGAATATTATAACGATATTTAGGTACCGATATGTATTGCGATTTGATACTGCAATTAGGACTATTAGGAACACCCCTTTTCCCTCAGAACAGCCTCAATTCGTCAGGACATGGACTCTACAGGGTGTCGAAAGCGTTCCACAGGGTTGCTGGCACATGTTGACATCAATGCTCCCCACAGTTGTGTCAAGTTGGCTAAATGTCCTTAAGGTGGTGTACCATTCTTGATACACACGGGAAACTATCGAGCATGGAAAAACTCAGCAGCGGCGCAGTTTTTCTCACAAACCGGTGCGCCTGGCACCTACTACCATACCCCGTTCAAAAGCACTTAAATCCTTTGTGTTGTCCATTCACCCTCTGAATGGCACACAAACTAAATTTAAGTCTCAAATGTGTCAAGGCTTAAATAAAATGATTTAACCTGTCTCCTCCCCTTCTCTACAATGATTGAAGTGGATTTAACAAGTGACATCAAAAAGTAATCATAGCTTTCACCTGGATTCACCTGGTCAATCTATGACATGGAAAGAGCTGGTGTTTATAATCTTTTGTACACTCAGTGCATGTCTGCTGCAGAGAGACAAGAGAGAACATTAGGATAAAAGTGCTGAAAGCATGTTGGCTCACTATTTAGTAATTTCGCAGACGCTCTTATCCGGAGCGACTTACAATTAGTGCATTCATCTTAATTAAGATAGCTGGTGAGACAACAACATATCACAGTTGTATTGTATTTTCCCTCAATAAAGTAGTTATCAGTAATCGAAGTGTGTGCTTGATTCACCAAGCAAGACATTAACAGAAACAAGTTATTGAAACAAATTAGTCTGCTCTTATTGTAGAAACAAGATGGGGAACAAGCTATAGGGTGAAAAACAGGAGTTTTAGGATCACCACTTTATTTTAAGAATGTGAAATGTCAGAATAATAGTAGAGAGAATTATTTATTTCAGCTTTTATTTCTTTCATCACATTCCCAGTGGGTCAGAAGTTTACATACACTAAATTAGTATTTGGTAGCATTGCCTTTAAATTGTTTAACTTGGGCCAAATGTTTTGGGTAGCCTTCCACAAGCTTCCCACAATAAGTTGGGTGAATTGTGGCCCATTCCTCCTGACAGAGCTGGAGTAACGGAGTCAGGTTTGTAGGTCTCCTTGCTTGCATACGCTTTTTCAGGTCTATCCACAAGGTCTACAGGTCTACCCACTTTTCTATAGGCTGGAGGTCAGGGCTTTGTGATGGCCACTCCAATACCTTGACTTTGTTGTCCTTTGGAAGTATGCCTGGGGTCATTGTCCATTTGGAAGACCCATTTGTGACCAAGCTTTAACTTCCTGACTGATGTCTTGAGATGTTGCTTCAATACATCCATATAATTGTCTTTCCTCATGATGCCATCTATTTTGTGAAGTGCACCAGTCCCTCCTGCAGCAAAGCACCCCCACAACATGATGCTGCCACCCCCGTGCTTCACGGTTGGGATGGTGTTCTTTGGCTTGCAAGCCTCCCCCTTTTTCCTCCAAACATAACGATGGTCATTATGGCCAAACAGTTCTATTTTTGTTTCATCAGACCAGAGGACATTTCTCCAAAAAGTACGATCTTTGTCCCCATGTGCAGTTGCAAACCGTAGTCTGCCTTTTTTATGGCAGTTTTGGAGCAGTGGCTTTTTCCTTGCTGAGCGGCCTTTCAGGTTATGTCGAAATAGGACTCGTTTTACTGTGGATATAGATACTTTTGTACCTGTTTCCTGTAGCATCTTCACAAGGTCCTTTGCTGTTGTTCTGGGATTGATTTGCACTTTTCGCACCAAAGTACGTTCATCTCTAGGAGACAGAGCGCGTCTCCGTCCTGAGTGGTATGATGGCTGCGTGGTCCCATGGTGTTTATACTTGCGTACTAGTGTTTGTACAGATGAACGTGGTACCTTAACGCGTTTGGAAATTGCTCCCAAGGATGAACCAGACTTGTGGAGGTCTACAATTTTTATTCTGAGGTCTTGGCTGATTTCTTTTGATTTTCCCATGATATCAAGCAAAGAGGCACTGAGTTTGAAGGTAGGCCATGAAATACATCAACAGGTACACCTCCAATAGGCTAATTGACATAATTTGAGTCAATCAGAAGCTTCTAAAGCCATGACATAATGTTCTGGAATTTTCCAAGCTAGTGTATGTAAACTTCTGACCCACTGGAATTGTGATACAGTGAATTATAAGTGAAATAATCTGTCTGTAAACAATTGTTGGAAAAATTACTTGTCATGCACAAAGTAGATGTCCTAACCGACTTGACAAAACTATAGTTTGTTAATAAGAAATTTGTGGGGTGGTTGAAAAACAAGTTTTAATGACTCAAACCTAAGTGTGTATGTAAACTTCCGACTTCAACTTTAAATGACTAAAACCAGATATAAAGTATGTTGAAAAGATAATGGAGCAATATATTTTAAATGAGATCATCTTTGAGAACTATCAATCACCAAAATAAAAACGAAACATTCTGGGAGAATCTAAAATTCAAAGAATGTCATGGCATTGATTTTGCTATAATGTTTGAGTCACTCAGAAAGCATAAGAACGAGACATGGAAAAATGTGTAGAATTCCAGGAAATTTGCTTTAAAACTGAAAATGTCGTCGTCGGGTAAGAGGATGGCCTACAAAACCATGCCATTGGCCACGCCCACTACCAAGCCCCCACCTCTTTGCCACCGCTGCTGAAATAAATCCTAGGGGAAACACTGCAAGCAACACAGTGAAAATTGTGTAGGCTACCTGTATGTGTTTTTTTATAGGGGGGCACTCATAAAAAGTCATAAAACTATTGTTTTATTAACATTCTGAATGTCATTATCTATCCTTGTATTTAGCAAATTTTAGACAAAGCCTTATAAAATATGCCTATTTGTTATTTTGATTAATGCTCTTGCAAGTAATCGAATACTAACATCCGTTCGGATATTCAAATAACAATGCCCATCCCTAACTTGGAGTCAAAGTAGCGATATAATATCGTCCCCTCACCCCTAATCACATGGTCATAAGGCATGCAGATGACATACCGTACCATCCATGGCCATGCCATCATTCTCCTAACTCATGTCATGGATCACGATACATCATGGCACATTAGCCGTCCTCCTCAAGCTCCGCTCATCCACATGTTGCTCCATCCCTCTCTCCATGGCTGAGGCTGGGCAGCGGGATGATGAATAGGTCCCCCAGGCACCTGTTCGGGGAGAAGCGCTCTCGGAAGGCCCCTAAATCATCCAAAATCAACAGACTGGGGCTGCTATGGAGTGGAGGGGGAGGGTTGAGAAGGCCCTGTGGATACAGAGCATGAGGACGTGTGTGTGTGTGTGTGTGCATACTCTTGTCATACCGTTTGTATACAAACACATGCTTTGAGGTGGGCTCTAGGCTGTCTGTGTGTGTGCGCGACTCACCCACAGCTCCCTAGCCTTCCCGCAGAGCAGCTGTACATTGACACCCAGGTGAGGTGAGCGATGCGGGCAGCACGATCCCCATGGCAGGCCCAACAACAGGATGTACTGTTCAGAACTGGGCCACGTCACCATGGATGTGTCCCAAATGGCAGCCCATAAGTCAGCCTCAGGACTACTGTACTGGCACTACAGAGGAATACCACTGACCAATGGCTATCAATCCACCTCTTTTTACCCATCCTCTTTCTCTCCCCTCCACTCTATGGATGCATCTCGTATAGCACCCTATTCCCTATGCAGTGTACTACTTTTGACAAGAGTAGTGTTTTATATGGGGAATAGGCTGCCATTTGTGACTCCGTCTTCGTCATATTCTCAGTTGGATGAATTGTGCAACCCCATAACAGGAAGCATTAGGTCAGAGGAGGCACTCAAAGCTTTTAATGTGGCTCAATTTGACGCAACATTTTCCCCTTTTTGGTTAATCCTGTAAATGTCAGTCCCTTTACCCCTCTCCAACCTTTTGTATTATAAACCTAGCTGTTTTTGGAACGTCCTTTGAGCAGCCGAATCTTTAACAGCACCGTAAAAATGGATTCGTGTGGAGGTGTTGATATGTTCCACAACCTAAATGAAATGGGTTCCATTTCGCACCCTCAGAGCAGGATAGAGGGGAAACAAGGGAGAATTAGATTTGTGCTAACAAAACGCATCAGTGACTCTGGACATTTTATTAGAGGGTCCAGCTAGCCCTAGATTGATGGATGAAGGGAGAGCGGAAGAGGGGGAGGAAAGGAGATATGGAGGGAGTGTGGAGGTGTTGATAGGCCATTGGCCAACAGCACCAGTTACTGCTAATAATATTTTTTTTATTTAACTAGGCAAGTCAGTTAAGAACGAGTTCTTATTTGCAATGACGGCCTAGGAACAGTGGGTTAACTGCCTTGTTCAGGGGCAGAACGACAGATTTTTACCTTGTCAGCTCAGGGATTCGATCTAGCAACCTTTCGGTTACTGGCCCAATGCTCTAACCACTAGGCTACCTGCCGCTTAAAGTAAAGTGTTGCCTAGATGTCTTAGTGACTTACTGCAATGGATTACTGTTTATGAAAGATAGGATATGTGAATGATTATGCATCATGTAGCTTCATGGGAAACAAGCATATCTCCCCATACTTCCCCTTTAATATCAGACACATCAGACTGACTTGTCAATGCTACTTCCTTGCCAATACCTACACTCCCTATTGTGTCTCCTACTGAAGCCATCTGGCATCAGAGGCTACGTCCCAAATGACTCCCTTTTACCTATGGGCTCTGGTCAAAAGTAGTGCCATATATACGGAATAGGGTTACCCTGCCCTACCTGAGAGACCGGTGGCGGGTGACAGCAGAGGGCTGACAACTTAGGTGGGAGAGGCAGGTGTGGGGGACCCGATCGAGTGTTCGTGTCACCGCAGAGTGATCCACACAGAGGGGCTGAGTGATCTACAAGGCCCAGATGGTAAAGGAGAGGGTGACACAAAGAGAGACAGCTCCGATCAGGTGCTCCATGATTAACAGCAGTGTTTCCCCTAGCTCGACTTCCCCTACTTGTGATGGCGGTCCGCCTGACTATGTTGTCTAAAAGACTGACTTGATGTGTCATTGTACTAATTCACATTAAACTAATAGCAGTTTTCCACTGGGCAAGTCATGACATTTTTTCCCCCCAATTTTGTGATATCCAATTGGTAGTTACAGTCTCGTCCCATCACTGCAACTCCCATACAGACTCGGGAGAGGCAAAGGTCGAGAGCCATGCATCCTCCGAAACACGACCCCGCCAAGCCTCACTGCTTCTTGACACTGCTCGCTTAACCCGGAAGCCAGCCGCACTAATGTGTGTGTGTGTGTGTGTGTGTGTGTGTGTGTGTGTGTGTGTGTGTGTGTGTGTGTGTGTGTGTGTGTGTGTGTGTGTGTGTGTGTGTGTGTGTGTGTGTGTGTGTGTGTGTGCCTCTCTTTCCAGTTAACCCTGTGGCCCTAGGGAAGCCATACAAAGAGGACTGCTCAGAGGCATCAAGCCAGGAGGAAGGTGTGTGTGAGTACCCCATCCCCGACCTGCTTCACCCCAAACCCTGTTCACCCTACTCATTCCAACATGGTTAACCCCCTAACCCAGGTCAACCTGAAGCCCACTCCCCTCTTCCCAACCCTGTTTACCTCCCAGTTCAGAGGCGGAATCTAGAAGTTTTGACAGTAAGCCAACACCTTAACTGGTGGGAAGAGAAGTGAGAGTTGTTGATTTGAAGAAGGGTTGTTGCAGATATCTTTAGCCTAGACTATTCCTCGCAAGGGTTTACCTAAACTCCAGTGAAAAAGCCTGTGTTATGTCACGTAGCTCGCCAGCTAACCATGTGTGAACCAGAAATATAGGGCACTTATACTCCGTCACATCTCTGTTTTAGGTGTCTATTAATTTACTTTCAACTGAGCAGGGGGAGGGGAAGGGAGGAATGCACATGATTCTTTCTCTGGCTCGGCAGGGCAGGAGAGGAAGTCCTGTACTCCAGGACAAACAAGTAGCGCTATGTCGCTAACTTCTGTTTATTTTGGTCGGGTGCTAGGAAAGCCTGGGCTCTGTTTCTTTCTCTCTCTATCTATCTCTGTCGCTCTTCTCTCTGTCGCTCTCCCTCTCTTACTCTCTCTCTCTTCCATCCCTTGCATTTCGAGGCTATATTTTGCCCGTTGTCCGTGCACTGGGCTCACAGGCTAATCACAGGCCACAGTGCTGTGATATTCAGATGTGCAGCATACACTCACTGCAGGCTTAGCTAAACCAATTAATGCCCTATTAGTATAATAACTTATGTCATAAAGCATTACAACGTTCCTCACTGAGGACAGCACAGAAAAACCTGTTGCTACTGACTGATAAATAAAGATGGAAATGAGTTTTGATGTGAACTGAAAAGTTGATTTTTAAATCGTATTGTTCCTGTCAACTAAAGATGAATGAATGAATAAATAAATGTCTCTACCCTACAGATTTGGAGCCGTACGTTCAGGGGCACCGGAAGAAACATGGCAGCAAGAGCCCCAGCCTTAAGTAAGCACCCTGTTGTCTTAATGTAACAGACGTCACGTAGCTTTTAACAAGCACCGCTTTCCTCACACCGAGGCTCGAACCCAAGACCTCCACCTCGCAAACACACGTGACTGCTCTCCTGAAGCGTTTTACCAGTCACGCTGCCGACAAGCTAGCTATTCGGCAGTGCAAGTGGAGACACTTCAGGCTGAGGAGTGACTTTCGCACATCCCCATGCGCTACATTAACACCATAGTAGGTAGAAGTTGCTCCTAACCACTGGTCAAGAGTCAGATGTCTATCTCCCCACCTAATGAAAAAGGTTTGGAAGGAGAGTAGAGTAACCTAATCCTAGATCTGTGGTTAGGAGTAACTCCTCCTTCAAATGAGTAGCTCCTACCACCCCAGATCTACACAAGTGCCAATAGTTTTGTTTCTGAGGAAAGACATGAAAATGATTCTCATTCCGCCTCTCCTTTTCCCAGCATTCCCAATGCCAAAAGTTCCCAGGGGGAGAGCAGTCGGAGGGGGCCCCACGGCTTGGAGCACAACGGCCTGCCAGACTGGAGGAGGAAGAGCTGTACGCTCAAACCCAACCAAGACACCTCTGGGGGGCTGGGCCCAGAGCAGGTGAGACAGACGGAAAACAAGGCTACATCCCAAATGGCACCCTATTCCCTTTATAGTGCACTACTTTTGACCCAAAAACGGTGAATTTACAGTTAACGCTAAGCAATTGAGGCATTGTTATTCAGATAGTTTTGTATCATTGTGTACAATGTATGAACATACAGTACATTCTGATTGGTTGTTTTTGTTGTTGACTTTGAAAATGGCTCCTCAGGAACATTGACTGACAACCCTGGGTTACACAGACTAAGGAGTTAATTTAGACCAGGCAGACATGTTACATTTCAAGATGGCGGACACATTGCTCCACTTTAGCCTGTAGAGTGTCAGTGACCAAATTAGGGCTAATGCTCCGTATAAACAACATAAGCGTGTGTGAGAGCATCTTTGCGTGTGGCTCAGTTGGTAGAGCATGGTGTGTGCAACGCCAGGGTTGTGGGTTCGATTCCCACGGGGGGCCAGTACAAAAAAATGCATGAAATGTATGCATTCACTACTGTAAGTCGCTCTGGATAAGAGCGTCTGCTAAATGAGTAAAATGTAAATGTACCACACACACACACCACAACCGTGTGACATGGGCCAGGGGACTATTCACTTGGCCTAGTGACATCAATCAAGAGTATGTTTGCAATCAACTGACCCAGCACATTCTTTCCACAGCGCTTCTCAAAGGAACCTATACAATGGGGGCTTGTCCATTCAGGAATCATTACACACAGGGCCCCAAAGAATAAATAACACCTTCCGCTTCATATAGTTATTGACATAGGATTACTTTGCTCACTGCCCTAGCATTGATGTTTTTCATTGAATGTCAGACATGTTACGGAATGTAGGGAGAATGCCTGCCTGCATACTGATTTATGCTCCCAAAACGTTTAGTTAAAACGTTTTTACTACCTTTGTGGGACGAAATTTCCCTCCTAGGCTCTATCCAGAACCGTAGGCCACAATCTCAGTGGCATCAAGAATCACATTTATTATTTATAAGATCTTATCATGTCAATAGGGATAGTAACATCATGAGTTGGGATTATGGTTTATTGTTTAGCAAGCTAGCTACATGTCTTAACAAAAGACTCCTATGCAAGTATCCATTTCAATAGAAATGTTGAGACGTAACGTTAGCTGGTAAATTCGCTCTGGCTATCTACTCCGACTTCAGACCACTGGTAAGATATTCTAGCTAGCTACATTGTCAAAATTAGAAACGTGTAATATCTGAAATAGTCTTTTCGTTTCAAGTTAAAGTGTACTGTTAGCTAGAAAGCTAACGTTAGATGGCTGGCAGGCTTGCTAGCTAACGTTACGTGTATGATCTTATTATTCGTATCTCAGAGCCATTTGCTTTGCTTGTTATAGCCAACTGTTCGCTAGCTAACATTGAACCTGGTTGGTTAGCTACAGATTCATGCAGGGTAGTAATGTCATGAGTCGTGATTATGTTTCATTGTTTAGCTAGCTAGCTACACGTCTTAACAAAATACTAATTTTAATAGAATAGCACTGCGACAACTGTTAGTCAGTTAGCTTGGATGCTTAACTGCTGTTGTTAGGACAGAATGCTCGGATCGACCCTTAAAGAGATTGGTGGAGTTAAAGCGTAAGAGGGTGTGAATGATGCTGAATGGGAAGAAGACCTCTCCAGTAGGTACCAAAATATTCAAAGGCCATTCAAAGTGAGGTTACAAGTTTATCAACTTTCAAAGCAGAATTACTTTCCCATTATTCCTCAAATGCAGTGTATGATATACCATTTTGTAGCTCTGTGTCTCTGCTTTTATCCAATGGGCTCCCGAGTGGCGCAGCGGTCTAAGGCACTGCATCTCAAATTTTGCTTCTTGAGACCGAATCAAGGCGATCGATCACATATACCTGTGTGTGTGCGTGTGTGGACATGTTTAACTATACTTTTGGGGACCAGAAGTCCCCACAAGAATAGTAAACAAACAAATATTTGACCAACTGGGGACATTTTGTTAGTCCCCACAAGGTCAAATGCTATTTCTAGGGGATTTAGTGTTAGAGTTAGGGTTAGGAGCTAGAGTTAGTTTTAGGGTTAGCAGCTAGGGTTACTTTTAAGTTTTCGGTTTAAGGTTATGGTACGGGTTAGGTTTATGGTTTAGGGAAAATGGGATTTAGTATGGGACTGAATTGTGTGTCCCCACAAGGTTAGTTATACAAGGGTGTGTGTGTGTGTGTGTGTGTGTGTGTGTGTGTGTGTGTGTGTGTGTGTGTGTGTGTGTGTGCGCTCCAAGGTCACAGCCCTCAGCAGCAGTAATAACATGTCTAGCTCAGCAGCAATAGGATTGCTATCAGCGTTAGCCATGGTGAAGCGCTGTGCCCTTTGACCCCGCCCACTATAGCTCTGGGTCGGTGTCCAGCACCGCCTCATTCATGTGGCCCTCATCATGTGACAGGGGTTGTGTAACAGGCAGCAGTATGGCATTCCTGCTCTGGCACATGGTATAGTTGGAGCTATAGGTTTTAAAGACACAGTCTGTAGATTCCCTTTCTCCTGTGGTTGTATGAGGAATATAACATGATAAACCAACCCTCCTCCTTGAGAGCAAACTGAGTGTGCAGGCTTGTATCATTGAATGTTCCGTTGTCTGAATATATATTTTTCCTCTGTCTGCAGCATCAGGACAGTGAGAAGAGGAGCAGCCACCCTGCCACCAAGAGCAAGCCACGAGCACTGGGACCAGACAGGTGATCACTATTCCCTATATAGTGCATTATTTGCATTATTTATGCCCAGGTCCCATAGGGCTCTGGTCAAAAGTAGTGCTATATATATATGGAAAAGGGTGCCATTTGGGATGCTGCCTATATCAATATTCAAACCTGACTTACGGTTGAATCTGCTCATAATCTATCATCGCAAGACAGTCAGTCACCATCACTCACCTTCTAAAAGGGTCCTAACATTGACTGACATTTAAGAGACTTCCATATTCAGACATACTGGCTCAACACTGAGCCGGCTGACCATACAGTTGCTACGTTGTGATAAGTGCCGAGCACACACTGAGCACTCAGACAAACGTGGCCATGACGGGTACGACAGGCTCGGGGAAACGAATGCTAAAACAGTGTGACTGAGTTCAGGAACCCCCATCATGTGGCCTGACAGAGAAGGCATAGCATTTTGCTAGCTAGCTAGCATGCTAACAGCCGAGCCAGAGATGGTTTAATTTGTAAGCTGTTTTCCTTTTCTTTCTTTTTTTTTTGTCACAGTTCCGGTCTGCATAAGAGGTGGTTGCCAAGCGCCCAGGCAGACAACTGCTACAGGCGCTTTTGAGAACTAGTAGAGACTACAAATAAAGGAGTTTTCCTCCCTATCTACTTATTAGAAACATTTCTATTTGGGCTATAGGGTTTAGCATTGCGCTAGCTAGCATTCTAGAAACAGAGCTGTCTCCTCCTGCTACCAACTAATGTGACAAGCCACAGGCCTCAATTTCTCTTATCCTCCCTCTTTTATCTTTTGTGACTAACCGCTCGCCTGTCTTTCCTCCAGGGAAAAGGGGAAGAAAGGAGAAGGAAGAGCTGCCTACTTGACGAACGGGAGCATAGTGCCTCCGGCTTCTCAGCGAACGCGACAATCGACAGGGAAAGGTGGGAATCGATGGAGATTCATTTGCCCTGGCAGTCTTCTTCCTGTCCCAGTCGACTCTGAAATGTTATCAAATGCTATTTGGAGAAAAAAGATTGTGTTTTTGTTTTCTGGATGAAATGGAGGCTTGTAGTAACTTAATTTTACCAACAGAAAGCAGTGTTGTACAAGTTTATTGGGCATAGCTTTTTAGTCTTTTGAGCTGCTTATTTGAATGCCTTGGCACACTTATGCCTTCAAATGTTTTGTTTGATTTATTTGTTTGATTTATTTGTTTGTTTTATTGAATTAAATCTAGTGTGATTAATGTTCAGGTTGTGTGTGTCCAGACGGTCGTCTAGTCGGAGGCTCCAGTCAGGACGTGTACGGAGACACCTCGTCGGAGAGCTACAGCTCCCCCTCCAGCCCCCAGCACGATGGACCAGAGAGCCTGGACAGCGAGGACGAGAAGGACAAAGGTGACACGCACTCACACACACACCATTATTAGAGTTTGTGCTTGTTTAGGTTTTTGGACAGGAGCACTAAGACTTGTTCCCCTCGCTCTCTCTCTCTCCCGCAGATACAGATAGTCACTCAGACGACTCCAGCAGCCAGGGTAGAGCGGACGCCTTCTTCTCCTGCCAGGAGGTTGCAGGGGGAGGCTTGCCCACCATCCATCCCCTGGCCTCTGCCAAGCCTGCTGGGGAGCCCCTCTGCCCCGAGACCATCCCCAACTTTCCCCCCATCACCTTTATGCAACCCCTGCCCTACATACTGCCCAACGGAGCACTGCCCGCCGATGCCTCTCTGCCAGTCCTGCCTCCTCAGGTGGCAGCGGCCCTGGTAGACAACAAGGTTGTGGGAGGACTGATCATGCAGGTGCCCTTGGTCCTCCGAGAGCCCATGCCCACCCCAGTGCCCACTCCTGTGCCAGGGGACACAGAGAAGAGGGATGCCCTTGCTGCAGTGCCCGTGGTGCTTCCAGGGTTTGGCTCCCCCACCCTGGGCTTACACCCCCCTGGCAGCCCTGCCCTGCAGCCCCTGATCCAGCGCTTCAAAACGGCCCCTCATAAGGCAACTGTCACTTCCGAGGGTGTCACCGCCTCCTCTGCCCACCACCCCCCGGTTGGAGCCATCAGCGTCATCGCCCCCGGCCCACCCTACGCCTCACCCCTGCAGCCAGCCTACCCCGACCCTGCCGCCAACCCCCTAACCCCTTCTGTACCCCTAGGGGAGCCTAGCATCCCTCACGCCAAGCACCCGGGCATGGCTCTTCCCTCAGGCCTGCCCTCTCCATACACCATGCCCCCCATCCCCACCTCCATCATGGCAACGCTGGGGGCAGGGGTAGCCGGAGTAGGGGTAGTGCCCACAGCTGGACAGGTTCAGGCGGTGGTGCCCCCATCCGTGCCCACCCACAACCCCGGTCCTGTGCCCAGCCCCAGCCCTGCCCTTACCCATAGCACGGCACAGAGCGACTCCACCTCCTACATCAACAGCACCAGCTGTGCCAGTAACCTCGTCGCGCAACCACAACAGCAGCAACAACAGCAGCAGGCGACTCCCCAGCAACAGCCCATGTGCTGCGGGGCGTGCGGTTGCCGGGGAGGCTGCGGCACCAGCAACAACAGCCACACAGCGCCTTCATTCTTCTTCCCCCACCAGATGCCGCCGCGGCAGGTGTTCGGTGTGCCGCCCATCTTCCAGCTGACGTCCCTGTGCAACAGCAGCTACCTCAGCCAGCCTCCCCCCCAGAGCAACGGCCAGGCCCAGCTACCCTTCTTCCCATCCGCCCCGGCCCCCTACGCCAGCCAGACCCTGCTGCACACGCACCCCCACTCCCACACTGACCACCTACTGGGCACACAGCAAGGCTACAGCCTCCAGCAGATGGCACCCTACAACCGCTTCTACCCGCACATGTACCCCTCCAGTGTGGGCATGGTGCCCGGGGCGGGAGGCGGAGGTGCACTGGGGGTAGCAGTCGGCGTCAACAAGAAGAACGCCAACGTCTCGTGCTACAACTGTGGGGTCAGTGGCCACTACGCACAGGACTGCATACAGCCCTCCATTGACTCGACACAGCAAGGTAATAACGCCACCGCCAGGGGCAGGGTGGAGCGGGGAGGGGCGGCCGCTGGCCTCTTCGGACGGCCCCCTCCGCCCCCCCTGCAGCACTTCCCCCCCAAGTAGAGGTCAGCCCTCAGGACTGACCCCACCCCTCTCGATTTCTCTCTTACACAACAGTACCCTACACCCACCCACACAGAGGGCACCCTTGATCAAGCTTGGGAAGGCACACCTTTGCAGTAACCCTCCCCACCCCCTACCCTCCAAAAACAGACTATTAGCCACCTTCATTTCCATTTTCAGGACTTATTTAGAGCCAGGAGCTGCTGTAAAGGGCTCTCTCATCTCAGGAGACCTGTGGACATTTCTCTCAAACTCTCTGTTAGCAGGGCAAAGACAAAACACAGCAGAACAGTTAAAAATGAAAAACGCAGACCAAATGACATGACACACATGTCACGCAGAGGATACGATTAGGTGCAGGTTGGGAATTTGTAGACGTCTCAGTGGAACCTTGTCTTTTTGCTTACTTTCTGAGTTTATTTTTATCGTTTCCCGTTTCTTATTTGTTCGACTGACGCCCACCTCTCTGTTTTTCAGGTGGCTTTCGGCTGAAGTACGCCGCCTCCCACTCTTCCGAAGCACTAGACAACGCCGACTGAAGAAGTCTTCTCGTTCCTCCATCTTGTTTGTCATGAGCGGTCAAAGAGACCCCTCCATTTCAAGAGAGCATCATTCGATGTTTCCCTGTCATTAACCAGGTTTCCATCCAACTTTTTTATGCGAGTAAAGTACATGTCGGATAAAAAATGTAATGACAGGCCTGATGGCAACAGAAAATGTGTCGGTAAACTTTCCAAATGTCGACAAAACAAAATACGCTAGACGAGGTGGGATCTTTTTGTGGCGGTAAAATGCAATGGAAACGCCTTTATGTGCAAATATTGATATAATAACCGTCATATTGAAGTAAACTTGGAGTCACGCTATGATATGGTGTGGTCCTTCCACTATGACTCGGGGAAACCATGCAGTTTATTAGGCTACAGATGAAATCATTTACATTGAACTTCACAGGGTGGTGAAAGTGCACGGTGATCTTGATGCTCCTTTCCAATAAATGTCAAGGGTCAGATTCTGTCGACATGAATATCGATGCTTGACCGCCGTTTAACAAATTAAAAAGATTCTCGCTCTTATCCGTAATAATCTCTTCATGTAGACTAGCCTACCGGCACTGTATCTGCGAGCTGTTGGCTAGAGCGCACGTGCCAAGACCGGAGTAGTCACATTTTCTATTTAACGCAACAGTTTGTGACAAAACTATCAGTAGAGTTGAAAACACGATGGAAACGCATTGAACTTTAGATTTATATTTGGTACATGACAACTTAAGGGAAAAAGTTCATTTTGTGTGTACTGCGTCATCATGCACTGATGTGGAGAAACACTTCTGGTGGGAAAATGTGCATATTTTCTTTATGCAGATTTTTGAATATTCGCTTGAATATATGTCGACAATTTGATTGAAAATTTAGCTATTCTCATTTTCAGTTTGACCTTTTTAACGAGCGTGTGCGAAGAGGGTCCTAAGTACTTGTGCCTGAGACATCACCAACGTCCCCATCACAGCTGAGGGTGAAGCTGTCTTGTTTCCAGAGATGCATCCCCCCCCCCCCCCCTTCACCAATCCCCGAGAGTGGCTTTTGGTATTTTGCACTGAAGACTGGCACAAGACAGCAGCTCATGTTTACTAACTTATTTCTTATATTATTAGAAAACATTTTTAAAAAGACACCGTGTGTATGGGAGCTTCGTAAAATGATTTTGTTCTCAGAATAGATGGGGGTCCTGCGTGATCTCGATTAAAGAGTTTCATATACTTTGTTTTTTTATAACGGTATATTTATACCTCCTTATTATTGTTATTCGACTAGGATTTTTATTGTTTAACTGTACAGCTACAAAAGATGAATGCAAACCAACAAAAAAGTCAATGTAAAAAAAAAATATATATATAATTTCTCTTTTTCGCTGCAGTGTTTTTGAATGTACATGTTTAATTTCTTAATGTTAAGGAATCTGGCAGTATCGGGGGGAAATTCTTAAAGCATTTGCCACTTGATATAATGTGAAATGCATAGTAAGACGTTCTTAATCATCATGTCTGTCATGTAGAAGTGAAATGCTGCTGTGTTTTTTATTTTTGGTAACATGCACTATAGCTACCAGGAATTCTGAAGTCTCTCAAGTGCACTGAAACAGTCCTAAATCAAACCTAGAGACAGATGTTATTGCAGCAGTGACGCTCTATACCTTGCTACACTGCTGTCCCTCCATCCAGTATTCTCTTGGAAATGTTGCACTGCAGAGTCAAGCCACAAGGTGGTGCCATGTGAAGCATCAGTGGTTAGGAGGGATAATACTGTCATTGATAACTCTGAAAATAACTTTTTTTCTTTAGCCATTTCTACAAGACTGGTGGCAAAGGCAGATGTCATGTAGCCTACCTAGACAGTCAATATGTTTATTCTTCCTTCAATGCAGCAGTGAGATCTAACTGTAAGGCATATTGTTTGTACATTGGTAAATGTACTCAAATCGACGCACATACACACTATAAATTGATGTTTTCATGTGAAGTATGAAAATGAAAAGTGTGAACACTAATGGAAGTGTCTGACTGGAGTTTATTGGATATCAGGATTGGTAGCCTTCCAGGGATTGACATTAAGGGTTGCCATATTGCCTGGGGAAAGTGAACTGATCAGTCCAGCTAGTTGAGCCTGCTCTGAGGTTGCCCCATAGGGCTGGTTATTTGTGTTGTGTGTGTGAAAACAACCAAACTGCAAAGAATTCCAGTAGCCTAAATCTGATCTTTCCATTTCCTCCCCATTGTCTGTCTTTCACTTATTAAACAATGTATTTCTGTTGGGCAAGTTGAGCATTCTCTGAGAATTTTTTTTTAACTGATGTACGAAATAGAATAATTATTCCAAAATAGAAAGAATTCAATCCATCTTTCTGATTCCTATGTGTAGGCGAAAGGCAGGCAATATGTGGCACTTACTTACTGCCTGTAAATAGATCATTTACATTTTCGGGCAAGTGATCATAATCTTTGGGCAACCAAAAAATACTCCTGACTTGCCCGATGGGCAAGTGCGTTTCAGGCTTCAATGTCAATCCCTGGCCTTCTCAGACAGCATATCCCTTGAGATAATTGTCAATCATTTAGAGCTCTTTCGTGTCTGTTTAAGCTTTGTGGTCTACACATTAAAATTACGTATAGGCATATTACACTTACAGTACACACTTGTTTGTTTATATGAGAAGTTATGTCCATTTTTATGAAAAGTCACACTTAGTACTGTTTGTCTCCAAACATTTTGTGAAAGCTTTCCACCAACCGGTGAAGTACTCTAAATCTCTTCTGCTTGATTTGATGTAAGCAGAGATTTCTTACAATTACTTAAAATATTGAGGCAAACTTGGACATGAACACAGGAAAGAAAATGTGTGGACCACTTTACATTAATCGGCTGGATGATATGAAGAACCATGTGAGCTCGGAGGACAATTGTACATATGAACCTGCCAGTTGTACATGTTGAACATATATGGTTAAAAATGCTGTACTGTAGAGGGTACACTCACTGTTACCTTAAGGTGTATGTTTACTGTATTCTTTGATATCTACATTTTAGTGTACTGGAAAGGTCAAATATATTTCTAGAACGAATTTGGATTTTATGCAAATTGTTGATCTGTTTTCCTGGAATTAACAGCAATAAATACAAAATGCCCCAACATTCTTGTTTATTTGTCTGTTGTAATTAGGTCCTACACTGCTTTTATGTAGTTTTTTTGTACTTTGAACTTCATAGTACAGTTTTATCCACTTGCATTACCGTAGTAGTCAGCTGATGCGGAAGAGTGCGGAATGCGGAAGAGCACTTTTACAGCCCACCAGGTGGTTTACACTATTTACCACAGCCATAAAGTCAGAATTAGCTATATTGTAAAAGTTCGTGAAAACAAAACATTTATTTTTGGTATTATTTTAAGGTCTGGCATAAGAGTATCAAGTATGGTTATCGTTGAGGTTAGGGTTAGGTTTAAAATCGAATTTTAAGAAGAGAAATTGTAGAAATAGGAGGGGTTAATGACTGTGGCTATGGTAACTAGTGACTACCCCCCACAGGGCGTGTCTGTCTTGTAAATTACATATTTCAGATGGTTAGCTGAAACTTGTCTGTAGCAAACCACCCACTGAAGTCACTTGGCTGTAGAGAGAAAGAGAACTACCTAACATTTACAAATAACCATTCATTGGTGAGTAGCTGCGATACAATATTTTCTCAATCTTAAAGCACTGACTAATTTATAATCCTGTTGCCATTCTGATAAACTGATTTTCAGATTGGTTGCGATTGCTATACTTTCTTTTTTTAATTGGTGAATTACCTTATTTAGCATAAGAACTGTTGTTTGCTTGGCTATCACCATAAATGTAACATCAAAGAGGACAGAACATTGATCATTCTAATCAATGTAGCTGGCTAACTAGATAACCGATTAATCTTGCCTGGCTAGTGTCAACTCAAACTCCTTAAACCAGCCCTCCGCAATGATGTATGATGTACTGTTATGTTGACTCTATCCGCAGTCCCTGAGCTTATTCACTCGGCGGCCGGGTTGAATAAAGACAAAACATTAGCCTACCTTATAAAATCCATAAATGTATAATTATTGTGCAATTTATATCTACTGGCATAAGTGCGTAAGAGCAAATTTATGCTTGATCCGAAAATGAGGTCGGAGACTCGGTATGGAGGGTGTGACGCTTGACGAGCGTCCAGAGGCAGGCAGAGGCCAAATTTTATGGAACGCGGATGAGTCTTTGCGTGTCAAATAAGCTTGTTGACCAATCAGGACCTGAACATTATGTGCCGTGCAGTCATATAACGCGTCATTAATTTACGTAGTTATTACACATTGATTACACTATCACTCGTATTTCATATGTCCCCAACGATCCATCGCTACGTATGCTATGATGCTGGTAAAGTTGTCTCGCGCACCTACAGTGCTGGTCATTTAAAAAAAGCTAGCTAGCTCATGGATGCAAACAATGTTCTTCCCAAAAAACATAGCAAAACGACAACCTGTTTCAGTAGCTATAGTTAGCTAGCCAACTATAGCTAGGTTTCATCATCTAAAATAACCCTCATTTATAAAACAATTCTTATTTGATTAATGATGGTCGGACCCATCTATGTGAAGCTAGCCACAATAAGGATTAGCCACAATAGAATAATGGGTTTTGCGGTTAGCCTTCAAAATAAAAGTATGTCATTGACAGTGATGCAAATGAATACAAATAGTAGAATTATGCCATAATTGAATAGATCATGCTAAGTGAAATTACACTGGATGTATTATACTTTAGAATTACGTTGGGGTCATACTTATTTCACTGTACAGCCTTACCTATGGATTATGGATCAATGACATGGGGTATCAGTCTACTCAGTGACACCCAGAGAACGTAGCTCTTATTGCGGATCTCTGAAACAACTGTGAATTGAGCCGCATTTATTGTCAACCTGTGTGTATTGAACACTATTCCCGAGGAAAAACAATACTGCCTGCATGTTTTGGAGTCTGATAACTCTGAGGAGGACGTTGGGGGGAAAAAATAGCTTCAGTATTAAGTCGACTGATACCCCATTTCATTGATCCCCAATCCTTAGGTAAAGCTGTACCGTGCAATATGAATGTCAATAAACACAATAGGCTGACTGGGGAGGTGATTTCACACAGTCACAGTCCTGCGATAAGCTCTACAACGCTAATATTTGCGTAAACAATTCAGTTTTGTTCTGTGGGTGTTACTGAGTAGACTGATACCCCATTTCATTGCTTCACATCCCAACCTTGTTTAGCATTATCTAGTCTAAATATGGCATGATTCCATCAATTGTAACCTTCTGTATCACTTTCAAAGAGGTACTTTTATTTGGAAGGCAAACCGCAAATTCCACTATTGTGCCTAATTTTTATTGTGGCTAGGTTCACAACACATACCTGGTCCGATCGAGCCTCAGTAGCCAGATGAAGCTACCTTATAACGTTAGCATTGGGCAACAGGGTTAAGTAGCTGGCTAGCTATTTATTTTCGTGAACTGAGGTTCAATTTCAATAGGCGAACAACAAGTGGCTACTAGCTAATACTTACTCACAAGGATTCCTAAATCATTGCTAAGAATAATGAAAATGACTGCAGTTTCTACTGGTCTTTGTTTTCAGGCTGCTTGTATTGGTGGTAGCTAGGTGCCAAGCTAAAGCTAGCTAGCTACCCAAGAAGATGCGGTCGAACAAATAATGCTTTATTACCAACGCGGTATTGGCCGTTGTTAGCAGATAGAACCTCTCACATAGCCTTAATATTAACTCCTGCAGAATTAAGCATTTCTTGCAGTAAAAGTATACACCTCTTGAGAGAATGCGCAGTTAGATACTGTCTAACAACAAGCATTTCGCTGATGTAATTTGGACATTTTGCACACAAAAAATCGTTAACGTTTTTTGCGGGTATTTCATTTTTTCCCCCAATCCTTAAATGTCTTTGCTCAGTGAAAGAACCAGATTAGAGAACTTTTCCTATGTCGATTTATGACATTCTGGTGAACAAAGGTGTCGTTTTCTTGGGCAACAAATAGGCTATTAATCTAATGACCAATATAAGCTACATGTATATAATAATAGACAAGTTGACTAACAAATGGCCTACCAAAATGTTGAAAATTATAAGCAGAAACATATCTAACTCAGACAAAAAAAACTGCACCCCCTGTCAAGAAATCGTTCCGCCGTCTGACTAGCCGACAGCGGATTTTCTATAAACCGGTTAGGGTCGGTTGTGGGCCTCAGATTTTCACTTTATCAAATACTGTCTGTACAAAACATTAGGAACAACTGCTCTTTCCATAACACTGACCAGATGAATTTAGGTGAAAGCTATGATCTCCTATTGATGTCACCTGTTCAATCCACTTTAAATCAGAGTAGATGAAGGGGAGGCAGGTTGAAGAAGGATTTGTATGCCTTGATACAATTGAGACATGGACTGTGTATGTGTGCCATTCAGAGGGTGAATGGGCAAGACAAAAGATTTAAGTGCCTTTGAATGGGGTATGGTAGTAGGCGCTAGGCACACCGGTTTGAGTGTGTCAAGAACTGCAACGCTGCTGGGTTTTTCATGTTCAACAGTTTCCTGTGTGTGCCTAGCGCCACCGCCCAAAGGGAATCCAGCCAACTTGACACTGGGAAGCATTGGAGTCAACATGGGCCAGCATCCCTGTGGAACGCTTGACTCCTTGTTGTCCATGCCTCGATGAATTGAGGCTGTTCTGAGGGCAAAAGGGGGGTGCAAGTCAATATTAGGAAAGTGTTCCTATTGGTTTGTACACTGTGTGTAGTCAGGCGGTTGTGGATGGGTTATTAGCAATTGCGGGCGAACAAAACAACTGACCCGCACACCACTGATGTACATACATTCAAGATTTAATCAGGCTGTAATACACAAGTAATTGTTAATGGAGTAAGTTTAAATGTAACTTTATTCAACATTCTGGCTTGTAAGGTACATTTACAAAATTTAGCAGGCATTAGTTTCAGGCTGTATATACCAATTAATTGTGTATTACACAGCCTGATTAATCAGACTACTAGCTAGACTACATTAATTCTATGTTCTTTAGCCTACTTTTTCTTTCGCATCAGCCCAAGATAGCTCTCGCGATAATTGCATATCATTGTATATAGGCTACTGTATATGACTGCTCTGTTACAATGACATTTTAAACCCAGTGCCAACGGACACTAACTTCTTAACCTTTCTTCCAAAGCTCTACCAGCCTGCCTTTACCACCTGTTACAATGGCATCAGTGTCTGTGGCCAACACCAACTTCTCTCTGGAGCTGTTCAAGAAGATCACAGAGCACAACAAAACAGGCAATGTCTTCTACTCCCCTCTCAGCATCTCCTCTGCCCTGGCCATGGTGTCCCTGGGAGCCAGAGGTAACACTGCTACCCAGATGTCTGAGGTGAGTCAGTGTAAACAATTTTCGGGGATCCCGTCCATCCAAAAACACATACACTCAAACATAATCATCTTACTCCCACACATTAATCTCTTATCCAACTATACTTATGTTGATTAGCCTGTTTAGTATGCACGGACAGCACAATGGTACCGGAATGAATACAGATATATTTCATAAAATAGTTTGATGGACTAGTCACTATCGACAAAGGTTGGATAATGTAGCCTTTACTTTTTGTCATTATCCTGTCTAATGTAAACTTGCATCAAGGCTAGATTGGATTTTTTTATGTAGTCACATGCACAGGTTAATTTATTTAACAGTGCAGTTCTCCACCTAAATTGACTATAGCTTCTCCCTTACACTGGAAAGGTTTTTCACATGGGTTTTCTGAAATGAATAGGAAAGGGTGTGGCTGACAAATGGGTAGCCTATCCATGACGATTCACAGAAGGCTTCCTTTTAGTCAGCAGATGAGGCTTTATTTGAGTACAGCCCTACTGTTACTGTGGCAACATGGAGAGCAATAAAGTAATCCCTCTTATCAGTCTCTCGGTTCCCACCATCTGTGTATAGCTAGTAGACATGTAGGCGCCAGATAAGAGTTTATGTTGTCATGGGATTTTTTAAAATCTTTTTTTTTTAATTTCACCTTTATTTAACCAGGTAGGCCAGTTGAGAACAAGTTCTCATTTACAACTGCCACCTGGCCAAGATAAACCAAAGCAGTGCGACAACACAGAGTTACACATGGGATAAATAAACATACAGTCAATAATCAGGGGGCGGGGCCCTGACAGTTTAGATAGTCTACTCTTATGTACTAAGTCTAATTTGTACAACCTCCATTTAGCTGTCAGCCAGCAGATTTATTATAATAACCATGGAATGTATTGTCCAATGTGAAAAAGCCTTTCTGCATGATACTGAACATGATGAAATAGCAGCAGTGTAGAGTTGAAGTCATAAAAAGGGCGAGTCTAGGGCACACAAGGGTGGGACAAGAATACATACCTTCCTATTGAGCAATCTGACTTGCCTAGTTAAATAAAGGATATAAAAAAAATAATTGAGCAATCTTCACAGAACAAATATGATAGGGGTGGTCTCAATTTCTTTACCTGTCAAGGATGCAACGGCCTTCATTTACCGCCCTACATTATGTTTTGAAGGATTATTTCTGGAACCTACGCAGCTCGCCAGCCACACGCACACACACAGTGTTGTATTCCACGCACTCCTCACGTCTATGCTGTTCAAAAATGATAACCAATTGTCATACTGACGTCCACTAGGTCCTCTGCTTTGTCAAAGCAGAAAAATCTAAAAAGGCTGACCCAGGACTACTCCAGCAAGTACAAAAGCCCCAGCTTCCGCTGGCTCTGAAGGTGCTAATAAAAGTATATCATAAGTAATGGGTAACCCAGGGGGTTCAAAGAGAGCTTGCTGCCAGATAACATTGGGCTGTTGGTGAGGTAGCCATTTGGTGGGAACAAGGTACTACTATTGGTGTGGGGCAGGGCTCTTCAACCCTGTTCCTGGAGGGCTCTTCAACCCTGTTCCTGGAGCGCTACTCTCTAGTAGGTTTTCGCTCTATCCCGAGATGTATCTAACTTGATTAAGCTTATCTTTAGTTGAAGCGAAAACCTACAGCACGTAGCTCTCCAGGAAAAGGTTTGGATAGCCTTGTTGTGGGGTCTGTGTTTTCTGTCGTCTATGTGGTTTATTTACAGTACATGTGTGAAGGGATATAAGCCCCATACACAAATCATCTTATAGCCTATGTACACAATGTAGTAGTCACATTTGGGACTTGAGGGAACACAAGCATTTTCTTTCTTTTCTTTGATCTATATTTTTCATAACCCTTGATAAGCTGCCGTCTGAAAACGGAAATATAAACAGGAAAGTCTGGTCACACTCACACACACATACAAAGAATTCCTTATCCACTTTGCGAGCAACATGAACGTAATCTGTGCTGGTCATGTCCAACCACCAAACGTCAAAACCACAATTTATGCTGTTTGGGTGCATGTTAATGTTGACACTTCTTCCTGAAAACATTTCTTTATTTGGTGATGTGGTGGATGAATACAGTAAACAATGGCAGGTTTGTTTGCTAGCCGAAAAACTTTGCATGTCATGGATGCCACAGGAAGATGCTACCACAATGTCACATTCTGTAAATGTTATTTTTTACATCCTGTCTGCAGTCCCTGCACCACCACAAAGCTACGGATAACGTCCATGTGGGCTTCAACAAACTCATGAGTGAACTGAACAAGAAGGGAGCCCCGTACGCACTGAGCCTGGCCAATCGCCTGTACGGCGAGCAGTCTTACCAGTTTGTTGAGGTAAAGCCCTATTGTTTACACAGTGGGTGGAGTAAATCTGTGTCTAAGATTAGATCTTTTTTTTCTCAATCTGAATTGACACTAATGAATCAGTGCGTTAGGTTAAAGGTCATTATGCATTTCATTACACGTTGGAACATAGCCTTATGACGAAGAGAGTTGTCAACAAAAAGATAATGGATAGAATATCATAATATCATTATACTGTACATACAATTATATTGTACATCATTGTAGACTAGACACTATTATTATTTTAGGTACTTAGGGTTTGATAAAGCAAGGATATTGACTATGTTGATTTTTGTGTCTCTGGTAAACGTGACAGACTTTCCTCGGCGACACCAAGAAGCACTACAATGCCGAGCTGGAGGCTGTGGACTTCAAGTCCAATGCGGAGACTGCCAGACAGAACATTAACGCCTGGGTGGAGAAGCAGACCGCAGGTGATTAGATGCCGCAAGCTGTCTCCATGTGCACAATAGTATTAATATTCTCAAATTCGGTGTAAAAATCAAAGGGACTGGATTGAGAATGAGTTGATCACATACATTTTGTTCATATGGATTTTAAATCCATTAGGTGTCCATGATGTATCTGTTATGTAACTACACCTTGTTACAATGTTATCATCACCTCTGTAATTTCTATGGCCTCTGTATTTTGTAGAGAAAATCAAGAACCTATTGGCGGAGGGGGTTGTCGACCACCTGACCAGACTAGTGTTGGTGAACGCCATCTACTTCAAGGGCAACTGGGAGAAGAAGTTCAAAGAGAGCAGCACCAGCGATGCCCTGTTCAAATTGAATAAGGTAGTGTTTACCCAACCAGCTTGACATAGAACGAATTCCGACAAGATCTGAGGAGTGCCTTTTCATTTATTTTTCTCTGATGTGTCCGTTTGCGCAATGAATGTGTAGTTACATCACTTTAGTGTAGCGCTTCTAAAGAAAAGATCTGACCTCCACTGAACTGTTGCTGTAGTCGGTTGCAGTCATCCCTTCTCTGAGTCTGTTGTAAGAGTAATGTTCTAGCTTGATTCACTTTCATGAGTAACGGTGAGTAAACTTTGCTACAATGGTGAAAATGCCCTGTAGTCACACATTACACACAAGAAGGCAACTGTTAACAAAATAATTGGTGACTCCCCACCTTCCTTTCATTGACTACAGAATGAGAGCAAGCCAGTGAAAATGATGCATCAGAAGGCCAAGTTCCCCCTGACCTTCATCCCAGAGGCCAACTGCCAGATACTGGAGCTGCCCTACGTAGGGAACGAACTGAGCATGCTCATCCTGCTACCTAATGAGATGGAGGATGACACCACTGGTCTGAAGAAGGTAGGACTCACATTTACATTCAACGAGATGGCTTTTGTGGCCAACACAATACACATGGAGTATAAAGTTAACTTGAATTAAAAAGCTAGTTATAGGGTTAGCTCACACTGAAATAAGTCATTGTCATACTTTGTCTCCTGCCCCCCCCCCCCCCACACACACACACACACACACACACACACACACACACACACACACACACACACACACACACACACACAACGCAGCTGGAGAAGGAGCTGACTTACAAGAACCTTGTGGAGTGGACCAGGCCTGACATGATGGACACGGTGGAGGTTCAGGTGGGCCTGCCCAAGTTCAAGCTGGAGGAGAGCCTGGACCTGAAGGACTTGCTGGCCAGCATGGGCATGACCGACGCCTTCGACCACTGCAAAAGCGACTTCTCGGGCATGTCGCCCAACAACGACCTGGTGCTGTCCAAGGTGATTCACAAGGCCTTCGTGGAGGTCAACGAGGAGGGAACAGAGGCAGCGGGCGCCACGGCCGCAATCATGATGATGCGCTGTGCCATGAGGACGCCCACATTTGTCGCCGACCACCCCTTCCTCTTCTTCATCCGCCACAACCCCACCCAGAGCATTCTGTTCTACGGTCGCTACTGCTCCCCTATATAGGAAATGGGACATTCCATGTGGAGGGAGGAAGGGCTATTATTAGTATGTACTGCAGCAGCTACATCAATATCCCATCTGTGTGCTTGATTATATGCTTTGATGTCAATGCCTTACCAAAGATTTGAAGAGTCAAGTGTATTTGTGATGAAATTCGGTTTGAGGAATTTAATGAATTTCTTACTGGCCTGATGTTACGAACAACACATTTTGCCTTATCATGATCGATGTTTCTCTACTTTCCACCTACTTTAACACACTGAAGTGCAATTATCCTCAAACATATTTTTATTTTGTGTTCTGATAATGACCTCTCCTAGTCTTCTGATACTATACTGCCGTTTTTTTTTTTTTCAAATTAAGCAACTATATGAAAGTTTACAGGAAATAAAGATATGATAAGTGTGTGTGGGTGTGCCATTTCCTGTGTGCACATGCATGGGTGTCTTAACCAATGATGTATATAAACCCTGGATTGCTGATGCTATGTATTGGCCAATGAGAGGCTTTGAAGCCACTGGTCGGCCATACTAAATTTTTGTATGTTTAGCTAACATTTTAAAAGTAGAAATTAAGGTGTCTGTAATATAATAAATGTGGCAAAAACCCAGATTTAACCACAAAGACCAGGTAGGTTTTCCAATGCCTCACAAATTGATAAAAAATAAAAAAAAAGCTAACAATGAATATCCCTTTGAGTATGGTGAAGTTATTCATTACACTTTGGATGGTGTATCAACACACCCAGTCACTACAAAGATACAGGCGTCCTTCCTAACCCAGTTACCAGAGAGGAAGGAAACCACTCAGGGATTTCACCATGAAGCCAACGGGGATTTAAAACCGTTACAGAGTTTAATGGCTGTGATAGGAGAAAACAGAAGAATGAAAACAGAGTAACAACGTAGTTACTCCACAATACTAACCTAATTGACAGAGTGAAAAGGAAGCCTGTACAGAATACAAACATTTCAAAACATGCATCCTGTTTGCAACAAGGCGCTAAAATAATATTGCAAAAAATTTGGAAAAGCAATACACTTTTTGTCCTGAATACAAAGTGTTATGTGTTGTATTTGCCCCAAACATTACTGAGTACCACTCTGCATATTTTCATGGTATTTAGTTTAGTTTATTAGGATCCCCATTAGCTACTGCTCATGCAGCTGCTAGTCTTCCTGGGGTCCACATAAAATGTACAAATATATGACAAAGTACAGAACAGTAATATAGATAAGCTTGTAATTGTTAAGGACTGGGGAGTTGTTCAGGATAAAAATAAAACGGAATGGAGCCAAGCATAGACAGAATTCCATATGTTAGGTTTGTAGACCCCCCCACCCTGCTTTTTGGCTGACACATAAATTGTCCTTTACCCAGCTTGACACAATGTGAGAATGGTTACATCTGTGAAAGTTTCAAGAAGTAGAATTGTTTAGATTTTTGGTGCATCCTCCGCCTAGATGAATCGGGCTCTTCGAGTCACACGGCAAACCTGTGGCGTGCTTTGCTCTCCGGAACAGGGCGCCGCTCAAATCGGTGATCAGTGGGGTAGGTTTGAGTGTAGAGGTGAATCAAATTAAAAAATAATATTCCTGGTGTTTGTGACACCCGCCGTTTGGTGAGACATAGACAGGGTGGCAATGGCAAGAATGAGAATACCCTGTCTGTCTTGTTAAGCTTTGACACAGAGTTTCTAGCTGATAAAGTCATATTAGGTTATATTTGCTATTCTGTGAGGGCCTATGTTCTGAAAAGGCTACAGTGTTTTAGATGCAAAGGATTCGGACATGTTGCAGCAGTGTGTAGAATGGAGATCCCATGATGTGATAAATATGCAGATGGACATAGTCAGAGGGAGTGTACAGTTGGGGGTAGAGAAAAACACTGTGTCTGTGGCGGCACCCATGCAGCTGGGGATCCGAAGTGCCCTGTGAGACAAGTTGAGATTGCCAAAATTCGAGTGGAGCAGAACGTTTCTATGCTGAGGCAGATTAGAGGATAGCCCAAGGGTGAGCCGGGAGCCCCCACAGTGAGTAGGCCTGAAGAGAGAGATCCAGAGAGGAAGGTTGGATTTATTGCGCTTATAGCCATGGTGATCAGCTACACTGCGCTGATGCAGTGGAAATCACATAAAATAGATGTGGTAGTTGCAGCAGCAGAGAAATATTTGGGTGTGAGAGATTTTACTGTAGAAGATCTACAGGACGTTTTGAGATAAGTGGTGCCATCCTCCCAGGCCGACAGCCTAGTGTAGGATCGTTTATGGCAACAGAAATGGAATGGGGTGTTGGGTTTTAGTGGATAGTGTATAGGTGCAGGGTTAGATGGTGGTACAATTTAGGATTTTCCCATTCCCCTTTTCTTTTTGTGACTAAAATTTGCAATCTGCACTCCAAACTGCGAAAGGCAGCAACACAGCGTCTAGCCTGCCGGAAAGTCACACGAAGAAGAAAACACTTCCTAGTTAACAACAGGAGGAGCAGCAACTTCTATTGCTAGTCAAGTTGTGAGAAGTATTATACAATTGATAAAACGGGCAAGCGATCTAGTCAGATGTGAATGTATCTAACGTCAGCGTGCTAACTACACGATAAGAAAATGACATGGCTTTATCCCTTGCATTACCTACCTAGGAATAGGAAACGTCAATTACAGTAGCTAGCTTAGCTGCTAGCTGATTTATTGTCGAACAGGTTGGACAACTAACGCTATGGCTTCTATCATGGAAAGTGTCCTGTCCAAGCTTATGAATAAAAATGTACTTTTCACTGTGTCGTTTCTCGTACGACTTGTTTTGGTCAGTTTTGGTGTCTATCAGGACAGAACTATGGTGGTCAAATACACTGATGTTGATTATCACGTGTTTACAGATGCGTCGAAGTTCATCACACAGGTAAATTACAATTTTCTTAAATATACATGCCTGTCAGATAGTTCTGCCATGAAATCTGTTGTAGGTCACCCTGGTGTTAATTCCAATGTGTTTTTTCCTTGCCAGAAGATACCGAACCTACCGTTAGGCTTGTTTACACTGAGCTGCACTGGGGTCAGAACGCAATCAAAGTCCCAAACTGTTTTTTGTGACATCCATATTTCAGAGAGTCCTAGCTTTCAGGAATGGGGTCGTAATAGTTTATAGCCAAAACGGTTCAAACGTTAGAGCAAAATTCATAGGAAGAAAATAAATTCAACATGCCACATTGGCTTCTCTTAACAACCATGAATATTTAATTCGATCTGTTCTCTACTTTTCCTGTCTTGCAAAGTACCAGGATGTTGTCTCTGATTTTGAATCTGAATTTAGAGAACAACCCTTTTCGTCCTCATGCTAGCTAGCAGTAGCCACCGCAGCCATTTTGGAATGGCAGTGTCAGCCAATCAAATTGTATTTGTCACATGCGCCGAATACAACCTTACAGTGAAATGCTTACTTACAAGCCCTTAACCAACAATGCCGTTTTAAGAAAAATAAGCGTAAAGGAAAAAATAGATAAGTAAAAAAGAACACATAACAAATAATTAAAGACAAGCAGTAAAATAACAGTAGCGAAGCTATATACAGGGGGTAACGGTACAGAGTCAATGTGCAGGGGCACAGGTTAGTTGAGGTAATTGAGGTAATATGTACATGTAGGTAGAGTTAAAGTGACTATGCATAGATAATAACAGAGAGTAGCAGTGCAAATAGTCTGGGTAGCCATTTGATTAGCTGTTCAGGAGTCTTATGGCTTGGGGGTAGAACCTGTTAAGAAGCCTTTTGGACCTAGACTTGGCACTCCGGTACCGCTTGCCGTGCGGTAGCAGAGAGAACAGTCTATGACTAGAGTGGCTGGAGTCTTTGACAATTTTTAGGGCCTTCCTCTGACACCAATCAGCTCCTTTGTTGTTCAACGTGACGTTGCCATTCCATAATGGCTACTGTGGCTACAGCTGGCTAGCATGAGTTCGAAATAGGGCAGTGTTCCGGAAACTAGCGGTATTTCAATCTTCTCGATGGAGCAGTGTGGATAAAGGTCGAATTAGGAGTACAGTTCCCATCGCTGCATTGATGTTTTCTGACCCATATCTGGCGTCGGCTCCACAGTGTCTTAATGTAACCATGATTGCGTTGCGAGCACAATGCAGTTCAGTGTAAACGAGCGTAACAGTAGGGTCGGTATCTTCTGGAAAGTTTTATCCTTGATCTTTTCAGGGACCTGGCCTGCTGAAAGCCACTGGCTTGAAAATCAGTGGGATAACATTTTGGTTGGATCTATCAATGTTACATTACTCATGCCCAAATCTTTATTTGAGAGAGTTTTGCTTTATTTGAGAGAATTTTGCATTGAGAGAACCTACCAGTTTTGAGTCCCTGCTGGTGATAAGTCTGCGATCCTGCAAAGCTGCACTTTAGCAAACAGTGTTTTTTACATGTGAGTGTAACTAACCTGCATCATTCTGTCCTCCTGTCATTGCAGGGCCAGTCTCCATACCACAGATCCACCTACCGCTACACCCCTCTACTAGCATGGATCCTGACCCCCAACGTCTACCTCAGCCATGTCTTCGGGAAGCTTCTCTTCATCACGTGCGACGTGCTCTCAGGCCACCTGATCTACCTTATCCTTCGCCAGCGGGGACTTAGCTGCGAGGCTGCCTGCCGTGTCTGCTCCCTGTGGCTACTCAACCCGTTACCGGCCGGTGTGTCCAGCCGAGGCAACGCCGAGTCGGTCCTAACCGCCCTGGTTCTGGCCACACTGCTCTGCCTGGAGCTGAGGCAGCTCCCCATGGCAGCCATCTTGTACAGCCTGGCCGTCCACATGAAAATTTACCCGGTGACTTATGCCCTGCCTATCGCCCTATCCCTACAGAGAAAGGAGAATGGGGAGGAGAGGAGAGGGGGGTGGTGGAGGAGAGCTCTTGGGTTTCTCCTCAGGCTATTGAATAAGGAGCTGTTTCTGTTTGCTGGTGTGGCTGGAGTGGTGTTCTGTGGATTGACTGTCCTGTTTTATAGCATGTAAGTTTGGGCTAGCTCAGTGCGCTAATGCAAACTTGAGTTGTTGTCGATGCTCCTAGTAAAGATCGGTTGGTCATTGACCATGAAAAGCTTTTCATTATCAGTTGTGAAATCTGTTATGTCATGTGTTTTGATGCTTGTTTTCTAATGGTAAATCATGTTACCAATACAATTGTCCTCATAACTGTTCTCTACCCATATGACCCATAATCAGGTACGGCTGGGACTTCCTCCACGAAACCTACCTGTACCACCTGACGCGGAGGGACATCCGCCACAACTTCTCCCCTTACTTCTACATGCTGTACCTGACTGCAGACAGCCCCTGGAGCCTGGCCCTGGGTCTGGCTGCCTTCCTGCCCCAGGCCCTGCTGCTGCTTCTGGTCTCCCTGGCCTTCCACACAGACCTGGCCCTCTGCTGCTTCCTCCACACCGCCATCTTTGTCTCCTTCAACAAAGTCTGCACCTCCCAGGTGAACGTGACACTCCTCCATCTGTATCATGTTTGAAAGTGTTGCTAGGTGTTAAGTAGCGTTAAATCCATTAACATGCTATTGTGATACTGATATGACATAGATGGTAGGATATGTTAGGTTAAATGTTATGACACTTGTGTTGTGTTGAATGTGACCTTTCCCCCAATCTGTGTCATGCTGGTGTTGATGGTGCTTTATCATGACAGCAGTGTTTTTTTGTTGTTTCATTATATTGGTTGAAAACCAAGGGCGTGCATACTGTAACATCAAACTCATGGCATGCAGCTTGTGGGAATGTTATGATGCTGATAGTATGTTTTGTGGTTTTTTTTTTGTAGTACTTCCTGTGGTACCTGTGTCTGTTTCCTCTCGTCCTGCCTCGACTGACCCTGTCACCAAAACAAGGAGTAGAACTCCTGGCTCTCTGGTTCGCTGGACAGGTAGGTGCAGCATCATTGGTTGATTTTAGCTAGATTTCTGTCCAACTGGCGACAGATTTTCATGTGAATATTCTAAAATCCAAATAAAAAAACAATATGCACATTTTCCCACCAGAGATGTTTCTGTCAAATTGACATGTTGCAGATAAAAGGGGCGCGAGGTCAAATCATGACGTCAGTGATATTCAGGTCGGAAAGTCCTCTAGAAAGATGAGAGTTTCTGACTTAATTCCAAGCAGGATGTCCGTTCACTGCCATTTTTCCCAGTCGGAGCAAGTTTACTTCGATCTGACGGCTATTATATCAATATTTGCACATAAAAGTCTTTCCACTGCCATTTCTCACATAATTAATTTTACCAGTGGTTGAAAAAGTACCCAATTGTTATACTTGAGTAAAAGTAAAGATACCTTAGTAGAAAATGTCTCAAGTAAAGTAAAAGTCACCCAGTAAAATTCTACTTGAGTAAAAGTCTAAAAGTATTTGGTTTAAAATATACTTAAGTATATTGTAGCAATTATATTTACTTTTGATACTTAAGTATTCAAAATAAAAGTTTAAATAATTACATTCCTTATTTTAAGCAAACCAGACAGCACCATTTTTTATTTATTTTTATTTATTTAAGGATAGCCAGGGGCACACTCCAATATTCAGACATCATTTACAAACGAAGCATGTGTGTTTAGAGTCCTGGTCAGTAGGGATGACCAGGGATGTTCTGTTGATAAGTGTGTGAATTGGCCCATTTTCCTGTACTGGTAAGCATTCAACATGTAACGAGTACTTTTGGGTGTCAGGGAAATAAAAATACAATATTTTCTTAAGGAATGCAGTGAAGTAAAAGTAGTCAAAAATATAAATAGTAAAGTACAGATACCCCAAAAAACTACTTAAATAGTACTTTCAAGTATTTTTAATTAAGTACTTTACACAACTGAATTTTACAGACACAAAAAAAGATCCCACTTTCTCTAGCGTATTTTGTTTTGTCCACAAAATCAGCTGTTTTCATTAAGCCTGTAGTGACATTTCCTATCCGACGTACTTCACTTGCATAAAAAGGTTGGATGGAAACCTGGTTATAGTCCCATTATATGAACATAAAGGGCTTTAAAAATAGACCCAATCTAACTTACTCTATACAGTATTACCAGACTAACCAACATGGCTCCAATATTATCAAATGAAACAGTAGCTCAAAAATTCCCCCAAAGTTGGTCATTTATTTATAAATAAATACATAATGTGTCCGACTATAGCTTGCATCATATAAAATGACTTGTCATTGAAGTTGTATAGGAAATATACTTAGGAAAATGTATTTAGGAAATGTTTTGTTCTTCTTTTGTCTCAGGGTATATGGTTGGCCCCTGCGTACTACCTGGAGTTTGAGGGATACAACACCTTTCTGCTCATTTGGCTGGCTGGACTGATATTCTTGATCATTAACTCATTCATTATGGTACAGATTATAACCCATTACAAACCATCAGACACTATGCAGAGGTTGAAAGCAGAGTGATATCCGGACAACTACTTGAACACTTAATTCTACATTCCTTGGATGTAATGGATCAAATGAAGACATTTCACTAGTAGACAACTTAGTTGCTGATAATTACAATGCATTTGTTATTTGGTCTAAATGGGAATTTTCTATATATAAAAACAAAAATACCTGGCATGGATGCCTATTCGATGGATGATATTGTATATTGGTCATTGATGTTTCAATTTGGTAAAACATTTATATATATCTTTTTTGAAGCAATCCAATTTTGCATCGTTTATACATGTTTGAAATTACTTTTCAGAGCAGGTTTAGCAGCTTTTTCTACCCAGTAGTGAACTAAGTGAATATAGTACATAGAAATAAAACAGGGTGCCTTTTTAAACAAGAATGGTATCAGAAGGTGGCAGCATTTAGCTGACAACGGCTCTAAAAGAGGATCTATCCTCAAATGCCCCCATCATGGTCAAGGCATTCAGCCACGAACACAACTGAAAACAAACAATCGTGTCTACTGTTATTTGTTACTTTAAGATCATGGAGATTATTATTTCATCATTCTGCTCTATTTTTGGCTTCTACATATTGTTTAAAGAGAGACTGTGAGATTCTGTTATTTCAGCCCGTTTCAATTCTACTTACCCAGAGTCAGATGAACACGTATATGTCATTTCTATGTCTCTGCTTGCTGTATGAAGGAAGTTCACGGTAGTTTCACGAGCAATGCTACCGTACCTGTAGACTTCCAGTCATTAGCATTGGCTCGTGAAACTACCACTAACTTCCTTCATACTGCACACAGATGCATAAAAATGGTATCCACGAGTTAATCTTACTTTGAGTAAGTAGAACAAGGGCCAAAATGCCAGAAGGTCATGAACGAGGCACAAGCAAGGGTGAGTTTACACTCCGTCCCTTGGGTTATGACCGCTGACTTTAGTGACCCCTGACAGCGTTTTGTGTGTGTGTGTGTGTGTGTGTGTGTTCATGCTTGTGCGTGACTCGGCTGTGAGTTTGCATTCCCACGTCATGAGTCACACTATTGCACTCAGTGCCTCTCTCCAGCTCCACACCCACCAGCCAAACCTAACCCGCACCCAATACGTCTCCAATGTTGTTTCATTTAGCCGCTTCGCCTAGTTGAACCTCCTCAACAACGCACAAAACATCCTGCTCAATACGGAAACACTAAGTTCGGTTCCTTTAATCTACAGTGTTTACCTGGTAATGAGGGCTCTCTTTAAGCACTGACACATTTACTCCAGGCCCTGGGTTGGTTGCGTGACTAGCTCCCATCTGCTGGAGTCTGGGGTTGTGACATCATCCCCAAGGTCCTTGCTCATCAAGACCAACGACAAGACGGGAGGGGCGGTGGGTGTGACCAATTAGAGCCAATGGTGTAGGGAGTAATGACTAGTGGGGGCGAACTGGTCACGCAACCCTCGCTGGAAAAGGATTAAGGTCTCATTGGTCTCCATGGATCATCCTCCTCCCCCTCTATACAGCTGTCAATGCACATCAAAGGTTCTCCTTTGCGTCATTGTTGCCCCGAGCCCCATGCCTTTCTCTCTCTGCTGTACTGAATTGCACAGCCTCCTCTGCGCAGTCAGTCATGCGCAGTCAGTCAGATGTCGTGTCACAAGGTCGCCTGCGTGCTGACAAGGTTTAGGATTAAACATGTTAACTTCTATACAGCGCATTTACACTCATATCACCGCAAAAGGGTGTGTCTCTGAGAGAGAGACTTGGATCTTTTATATCCTTGAATGCTAAGTGACCCAGATGCTATTGTCACAGAGAAGGATGTACTATTGTAGCTGGAGGGATGAGGTGTAGCACGCAACTCATTCTCTCATATAGTCCCTTTGTTTCTCAGTGACAGCTAGCTCATGGCGCTCCTGCATGCTACTTACTGTATGTGCCACCATTACGTGCTAATTAATGTCATGGTAGCTCCGCAGCTGCTAAACATGCCCTTGTTTCTCATGTAGGCATACGGAGTAGGATGAAGTTGGCCCCAGACGTTGGTCTTGGGTCAGTTTAGCATTTTCCACTAATGGTTAAATTTAGGATTAGGGGAAGGGGTAGTTGATCCTAGATCTGTACCTAGGAGAACAGCCTGGTCTTATAGAGTAGACGTAATATAGTAGACGGGAATCTGGGAGACTCAAATTATACTGAACAAAAATATGAACTCAACAATTTCAGGCCCAGCCAATTAGAATGAGATTTTACCCACAAAAGGGCTTTATTACAGACAGAAATACCCCTCCCCTGCAGCTGAAGCCGGATGTGGAGGTCCTGGGCTGGTGTGTTACACGTGGTCTGCGGTTGTGAGGCCAGTTGAACGTACTGACAAATTCTCTAAAACAACATTGGAGGCGGTTTATGGTAGAGAAATTAACATTCAATTCACTGGCAACCTCTCTAGTGGACATTCCTGCAGTCAGCATGCCAATTGCACACTCCCTCAACTTGAGCGATCTGTGGCATTGTGTTGTGTGACAAAACTGCACGTTTTAGAGTGGCCTTTTATGATCCCCAGCACAAGGTGCACCTGTGTAATGATCATGCTGTTTAATCAGCTTCTTGATATGCCACACCTGTCAGGTGGATGGATTATCTTGGCAAAGGATAAATGCTAACTAACAGGGATGTAATCAAATTTCTGAATAACATTTCTGAGAAATAAGCTTTTTGAGTGTATGGAACATTTCTGCAATCTTTTATTTCCGCTCATGAAACATGGGACCAACACTTTACATGTTGCGTTTATATTTTTGTTCAGAATACTATGATATGTTAAGTTTGGTATGGTTTCATAAGACAGAAGGTTACGTAACGCTAATATGAAAGGAATGTGGTTGGTCGGGGTGGATGGGTGGGAGCATAATGCAAACGTCTAGCAACCACAGATTGTGTTTTCGAATCTCATCACGGACGACTTTAGTATTTGCAACTACTTTTTAGCTACTTTGCAACTAATTACCATGTTAGCTAACCCTAATCCTTATAGCTAACCCTACGCCTAACACTAACCTTAACCCTTTAACCTAACTCTTAACCCCTAGCCTAGCTAACATCAGTGTTAGCCACCTAGCTAATGTTAGCAACAACAAATTGTATTTTGTAACATCATACGTTTAGCAAATTCGTAACATGTACCTTTTGCAAATTCGTAATCTATCGTAAAAAATGCATGACGGACATCCGCAAATGAATACATACCATATGAGACGTAACATCATACTTAATAGAGTGCCTCGGATTTGCGTACAGAATCAGTGGTGGAAGAAGTACCCAATTATCATACTTGAGTAAAAGTAAAGATACCTTAATAGAAAATGACTCAAGTGAAATTTAAAGTCACCCAGTAAAATACTACTTGAGTAAAAGTTATTGTTTTAAATGTACTTAATTGGGGCTAGGGGGCAGTATTTTCACGGCCGGATAAAAAACGTACCCGATTTAAACTGGTTACTACTCTTGCCCAGAAACGAGAATATGCATATAATTAGTAGATTTGGATACAAAACACTGTACATTTTCTAAAACTGTTTGAATGGTGTCTGTGAGTATAACAGAACTCATATGGCAGGCCAAAACCTGAGAAGATTCCATGCAGGAAGTGCCCTGTCTGACAATTTGTTGTCCTTCTGTTGCATCTCTATCGACATTACAGCATCTGTGCTGTTACGTGACACTTTCTAAGGCTTCCGTTGGCTCTTTAAAGCGTTCACAAGCGGAATGATGTGTCTCCTGTCTCTGCGCAAAGTACAGCAGCAGAGTTTGTAAGTGGCCTGCCTGGGGACAGTGAGACTGAGATGCGCGTTCACGAGACTTCTCCATTTTTTTCTTTCAGTCTTTGAATGAATACAACGTTGTCCGGTTGGAATATTATCGCTATTTTACGAGAAAAATAGCATAAAAATTGATTTTAAACAGCGTTTGACATGCTTCTAAGTACGGTAATGGAATATTTTGAATTTTTTTGTCACGAAATGCGCTCGCACGTTACCCTTCGGATAGTGACCTGAACGCACGAACAAAACGGAGGTATTTGGATATAACTATGGATTATTTGGAACCAAAACAACATTTTTTGTTGAAGTAGAAGTCCCGGTGCATTCTGACGAAGAACAGCAAAGGTAATCCAATTTTTCTAATAGTAATTCTGAGTTTAGGTTGCCCCAAACTTGGTGGGTGTCAAATTAGCTAGCCTGTGATGGCCGAGCTATGTACTCAGAATATTGCAAAATGTGCTTTCGCCGAAAAGCTATTTTAAAATCTGACATAGCGTTTGCATAAAGGAGTTCTGTATCTATAACTTTTAAAATAATTGTTATGTATTTTGTCAACGTTTATCATGAGTAATTTAGTAAATTCACCGGAGGTTTTCGGTGGGTATGCTAGTTCTGAACATCACATGCTAATGTAAAAAGCTGGGTTTTGATATAAATATGAACTTGATTGAACAAAACATGCATGTATTGTATAACATAATGTCCTAGGAGTGTCATCTGATGAAGATCATCAAAGGTTAGTGCTGCATTTAGCTGTGGTTTTGGTTTTTGTGACATATATGCTTGCTTTGAAAATGGCTGTGTGATTATTTTTGGCAGAGTACTCTCCTGACATAATCTAATGTTTTGCTTTCGCTGTAAAGGCTTTTTGAAATCGGACAACGTGGTTGGATTAACGAGAGTCTTATCTTTCAAATGGTGTAAAATAGTCATATGTTTGAGAAATTGAAGTTATAGCATTTTTGAGGTATTTGTATTTCGCGCCACGCGATTCCACTGGCTGTTGACTAGGGTGGGACGCTAACGTCCCACTGGCCCAGAGAGGTTAAGTATCAAAAGTAAATGTAATTGCAAAAATATACTTGAGTATCAAAAGTAAATGTAGAAATCATTTCAAATTCCTTATACTTAAGCAAACCAGACGGCACAATTATCTTGTTTTTATTTACGGATAGGGCAACACTCCGACATCATTTACAAACAAAGCATTTGTGTTTAGTGAGTCCACCGTGTCAGAGGCGGCACGAATGACCAGGGATGTTCTCTTGATAAGTGCATGAATTGGAACATTTTCCTGTCCATTGAAAATGTAACGAGTACTTTTGGGTGTCAGGGAAAATGTATGGAGTAAAAAGTACAATATTTTCTTTGGGAATGTAATAAAGTAAAAGTTGTCAAAAATAGAAATAGTATAGTACAGATACCCAAAAAAATGACTTAACTAAAAATACTTTAAAGTACTATTAAGTACTTTACACCACTGTACAGAATAATATAAAATGCTCTGACACCAAGTTGATGGGAACTTCACCCCAGAGCATACTAGGCATCCAGTATGTTAGGGTGTTCTGTTTTTCACTCTTACTTTGACTTATTTACTCCATGTAGCCTTTTTAGTTTTCTATTTTTGTTTGGACGACAACAACAGCATAAATGAAGAGATGACAATCTGGCACTTGTGATATTGGGCTGGGAGTCTGTATTGTTGCAGCGCACACAGAGTGTATTGTTGGGGAACCTTTGAGCATATTGAACTCATTGATCATCCTGTCTTCGCCCTCTGTGTATCATGAAGAAGGTGATACACAGACATGGTATCTCAACCATGTCTGGAATTCAAATGAAACCCACCACAGTGATGTTAATGTAGTGTCTTTGCATATGAACTAAACTACTGGCTTAGCTGGAAAGTTCCTTCTCGGGTTCATCAGAACATTTTTGAAGTTTACATGAATCTCTGTTTAAGTCAGGTGGTTACCTCAACCCAACATCTGACAGCACCAACGCTTAAAGGCCTGGATGCATTTATCACTGTTTTTACTTTAATATTTTAGTCATTTAGCAGACGCTCTTCTCCAGAGCGACTTACAAGAGCAATCAGGGTTAAGTATCTTGCTCAAGGTCACATCGGTAGATTTTTCACTTAGTCGGTTTGGGGATTCGAACCAGCAACCTTTCGGTTACTGGCCCAATGCTCTTAACCGCTACCTACTTTTTAAACAGTGGCTTACATTTACGCCCCATTCAGCATCCCCTGCTGTCCCAACGTGGTCCTGGCCACCTCCCTTTAGGCACAGTGGGCAGGAGCCACTTATCCCTGGTGTGTGGGGGGGGATTTACCTGAGGGGCATGGGACTCACTGTGAAGGTCTGGACGGGCTTGCTGAGCAGATCCCAGATCTTCTGTGGGAGGTGGGGGCTATTGGCATAGCACTGAGATGGGCACAGCGGTGCCATACAGAGGCACATGGTTTGCAGGTGTTTGATGCCATTCCATTTGCTCCCTTCCAGCCATTATTATGAGACATTCTCCCCTCAGCAGCCTCCACTGCATCCAGTGCCATGGAACATTTAGTGCCGTAGTCTATCTTTCTAGACTCATGGTGCTCCACACAGCTGCTGTGGGAAAAGACTATGGCTTAAACGCGCAAACACACACACTCTAATCCGCTACAGTCACATTGCCACTGATACAGACAACACCTGTCCTGGAACCGTGATATAGCCTGCTGAGCTAAAGCCGTGCTTGGCCAGTCTGTCCCAGGCTCTGGGGGATAAACCCATTCTTCTGAGACCACCGCGTCTACTAGTGTCATTTAAGCCCGACACGGTGAACGAATCCTGGTTCCCCTTTGGAAGCTAGTTCGGGAGGGTTGCCACGATACATTGCAGAAGAAGGAGAGGTCAGGAATGACTGTCAACAGACAATGTTATGGATCATCGAGAGAACGGAATGTAGAAAGCCAGTCAACCGCGTTCTATTCTACTGCCTGGGACATCTCTTAATTTTCTATCCTTAGGTTCTATGTGTGTTCTTGTTCACTTCCCTTCATGGATTCAAGTGCAAAAGAGTGGTGTAGAACTATGGTGGAAATGCCCTCTGGTCTAGACCATGCCTACAGCAATCCAATGCTTTTGAAGAGGATTGCACTTCAGGTGAAAGGTAGAGAATTGTGAGGCAAAGTGATATCATAACCGTTTCACTATCCCAGACTGTAGAATTGACATGGGTGAAAGGGCAGGGGGATGTAGGATACATTGTCATCTGAGCTAGTATGAAAACGATCGCATTAGGTAGAGTTAGAGGCAAGCCAGATCAATGGAAGTCACCTATGATTTATTGCACAACATAAGTAACAAGCTGCTCTGTTGCTTTTCATTTGGTTCTATAATGGCGATGTCCATTTATTGGAGAGTTTTGGGTCATACGTGTGTTCTGAACAATGTAGCTTTGAGCTATATGTTTGAGGAATGATAATGCATTATGACACGTTGGTCATCCTTTTAAGATGATCACCTGCAGGAGGACTCTGAAGGATAGTAATATTAATATGATATATGCCATTTAGCAGATCCAAAGAGACTTGCAGTCATGCGTGCATACATTTTTTATGTACAAGTGTGTTTTGCTGTTGTTGATCAGTTAATTGGCTATGTATACAGCTGGTCAACAAGCTAACCTACAGCCGACACCAGTATGATTGGTCAGTCGATCTAACAGTATAGCTTCCGTCCCTCTCCTCACCCCTGCCTGGGCTCAAACCAGGGACCCTCTGCTCACATCAACAACTGCCTCCCACGAAGCATCGTTACCCATCGCTCCACAAAAGCCGCGGCCCTTGCAGAGCAAGGGGAACAACTACTTCAAGGTCTCCGAGCGAATGACGTCACAGATTGAAACGCTAGTAGCGCGCACCCCGCTAACTAGCTAGCCATTTCACATCGGTTATACCGACACCAGTATGATTGGTCAGCCGACACCAGTATGATTGGTCAGCTGACACCAGGTGGCATGGCTGTTTAGGAAATCTTTCCAATATGATAATCCCAGGCTTTATTAGACCATGTAGAAAGATTTTCATTCAGATTATGCTGTGAGATGAACACAAATGTCCTTCAAGGATATCTTAGAAGTGGTAATTTACAGAAATGTGATAGGTGTAGATTTGATATACCAATTATGTAATTACCATACATTGGACTAGGCCTAATAAATATCCAGTATTCAAGAAGTTGTGGTTTTGAGCTGCATGTTTCCTCAATTTGGGGCGGCAGTGGTTAGAGCGTTGGGCCAGTAACCGAAAGGTTGCAGGATCGAATTCCCGAGCTGACAAGGTAAAAATCTGTTGTTCTGCCCCTGAACAAGGCAGTTAACCCACTGTTCCTAGGCCGTCATTGTAAATAAGAATTTGTTCTTAACTGACTTGCCTAGATAAATAACATAGTATGATGAAACCAAATGACCTCTCAGCAGTGGCCCATCATTTTTAGATGATTACCGAGTCGGATCTGTGGTAGATGAATATGTTTTCCAGATGGTTTTGCCTCATGTTAGATGAGGTCATCCAATGTAGTGGGGCAATATTTATCATATACTGTATTATATATACAGTATCTCACATGTAACCGGTAATAAGACTATGCCATTGTATGCTGACAAAGTCTATTCAACTGAATATCTGACTCCATAAAGATGATTTAGCAATATGCCAGAGACTATATTTGAGTTAAAATAATATGATAATCAAGAAAGGTCTGAGAATTGTCAGATTCTCAAAGACAGATATTTAATATCATTGTAAAATGAATGGCATAAACTTAAATTACAATTCCTGATTCCTGCTTACAAGCAAAAATTAAAGCAGGAAGCACCAGTGACTCGGTCAATAAAGTGGTCAGATGAAGCAGATGCTAAGCTACAGGACTGTTTTGCTAGCACAGACTGGAATATATTCTGGGATTCTTCCAATGGCATTGAGGAGTACATCACATCAGTCATTGATGTTGTCCCCACAGTGACCGTACGTACATACCCCAACCAGAAGCCATGGATTACAGGCAACATCTGCACTGAGCTAAAGGCTGGAGTTGCCACTTTCAAGGAGCGGGACTCTAACCCAGAAGCTTATAAATCCTGCTGTGCCCTCCGACGAACCATCAAACAGGCAAAGGACTAGGATCAAATCGTACTACACCGGCTCCGACGCTCGTAGGATGTGGCAGGGCTTGCAGAAACCCTAGACCCACTCCAATTTCCATATTGCCCTAACAGATCCACAGATGATGCAATCTCTGTTGCACTCCACACTACCCTTTCCCACCGGGACAAAAGGAACACCTATGTGAGAATGCTATTCATTGACTACAGCTCAGCATTCAACACCATAGTGCCCTCAAAGCTCATCAATAAGCTAAGGACCCTGGGACTAAACACCTCCCTCTGCAACTGGATCCTGGGCTTCCTGACGGGCCGTCCCCAGGTGGTAAGGGTAGGTAACAACACATCCGCCATGCTGCTCCTCAATACAGGGGCAACTCAGGGGTGCTTGCTCAGTCCCCTCCTGTACTCCCTGTTCACTCATGACTGCATGGCCAGGCACGACTCCAACACCATCATTAAGTTTGCCGATGACACAACGGTGGTAGGCCTGATCGCCGACAACAACGAGACAGCCTATAGGGAGGAGGTCAGAGACCTGGCCATGTTGTGCCAGGACAACAACCTCTCCCTCAACGTGATCGAGACAAAGGAGATGATTGTGCACTACAGGAAAAGGAGGACTGAGCACGCCCCCATTCTCCTCGATGGGGCTGTAGTGGAGCAGGTTGAGAGCTTCAAGTTACTTGGTGTCCACATCACCAAACTAACATTGTCTAACATGGTCCAACATGGTCCATGCACAGTCGTGAAGAGGACACAACAAAATCTATTCCCCCTCAGGAGACTGAAAAGATTTGGCATGGGTCCTCAGATCCTCAAAAGGTTCTACAGCTGCACCATCGAGAGCATCCTGACTGGTTGCGTCCCTGCGTGTTATGGCAACTGCTCGGCCTCCGACGGCAAGGCACTACAGAGGGTTGTGCGTATGGCCCAGTACATCACTGGGGCCAAGCTTCCTGCCATCCAGGACCTGTTGCTTCCTGCCATCCAGGACCAGTCGGTGTCAGAGGAAAGCCCTAAAAATTCTCTGGGACTCCAGCCACCCTAGTCATAGACTGTTCTCTCTGCTACCACACCGCAAGTGGTACCGGAGTGCCAAGTGTAGGTCCAAGGGGCTTCCAAACAGCTTCTATCCCCAAGCCATAAGACTCCTGAACATCTAATCAAATGGCTATCTAGACTATTTGCATTGCACCCCCCCTTTTACGCTGCTGCTGTTCTCTGTTATTATCTATGCATAGTCACATTAATAACTCTACCTACATGTACATAAACTCAGCAAAAAAAGAAATGTCCTCTCACTGTCAACTGCGTTTATTTTCAGCAAACTTAACATGGGTAACTATTTGTATGAACATAAGATTCAACAACTGAGACATAAACTGAACCAGTTCCACAGACATGTGACTAACAGAAATGTAATAATGTGTCCCTGAACAAATGGGGTGTCAAAATCAAAAGTAACCATCAGTATCTGGTGTGGCCACCAGCTGCATTAAGTACTGCAGTGCATCTACTCCTCATGAACTGCACCAGATTTGCCAGTTCTTGCTGTGAGATGTTACCCCACTCTTCCACCAAGGCACCTGCAAGTTCCCGGACATTTCTGGGGGGAATGGCCCTAACCCTCACCCTCCGATCCAACAGGTCCCAGACGTGCTCAATGGGATTGAGATCCGGGCTCTTCGCTGGCCATGGCAGAACATTTTCTTGCAGGAAATCACACACAGAATGAGCAGTATGGCTGGTGGCATTGTCATGCTGGAGGGTCATGTCAGGATGAGCCTGCAGGAAGGTTACCATATGAGGGAGGAGGATGTCTTCCCTGTAACGCACAGCGTTGAGATTGCCTGCAATGACAACAAGCTCAGTCCGATGATGCTGTGACACACCGCCCCAGACCATGACGGACCCTCCACCTCCAAATTGATCCCACTCAAGAATACAGGCCTCGGTGTAACGCTCATTCCTTTGACGATAATCGCGAATCCGACCATCACACCTGCTGAGACAAAACCGCGACTTGTCAGTGAAGAGCACTTTTTGCCAGTCCTGTCTGGTCCAGCGACGATGGGGTTGTGCCCATAGGTGACGTTGTTGCCGGTGATGTCTGGTGAGGACCTGCCTTACAACAGGCCTATAAGCCCTCAGTCCAGCCTCTCTCAGCCTATTGCGGACAGTGAGCACTGATGGAGGGATTGTGCGTTCCTGGTGTAACTCGGGCAGTTGTTGTTGTCATCCTGTACCTGTTCCGCAGGTGTGATGTTCGGATGTACCGATTCTGTGCAGGTGTTGTCCTCACGTGGTCTGCCACTGCGAGGATGATGAGCTGTCCATCCTGTCTCCCTGTAGTGCTGTCTTAGGCGTCTCACAGTACAGATGTTGCAATTTATTACCCTGTTCACATCTGCAGTTCTCATGCCTCCTTGCAGCATGCCTAAGGCACGTTCACGCAGATGAGCAGGGAGCCTGGGCATCTTTCTTTTGGTGTTTTTCAGAGTCAGTAGAAAGGCCTCTTTAGTGTGCTAAGTTTTCATAACTGTGACCTTAATTGCCTATCGTCTGTAAGCTGTTAGTGTCTTAACGGCCGTTCCACAGGTGTGTGTTCATTAATTGTTTATGGTTTATTGAACAAGCATGGGAAACAGTGTTTAAACCCTTTACAATGAAGATCTGTGAAATTATTTGGATTTTTACAAATTATCTTTAAAAGTCCTGAAAAATGGATGTTTCTTTTTTTGCTGGGATTAGGCTCGTTATTGTTATTTTACTGCTGCTCTTTAATTACTTGTTCCTTTTATTTCTTATTAGTATATTTTAACTGTGTTGTTGGTTAGGGGCTTGTAAGTAAGCATTTCACTCTAAGGTCCACAGCTGTTGTATTCGGCGCATGTGACTAATACAATTTGATTGATTTGAACACTGACATTAACAAAACAGTATCTAGTATCTAGGCATGATCAGAGGGAGAGAGACAAAGAAACCATGGCTTGTGCCATGGCCCATAGTTCTTGGGGGAGAGGGAGAAAGAAGTCATAGCCTGAAAGGCCATGCCCCAAGAGTCCCTAAGGTGGAGAGAGAAAGAAAGAGAACCCTTTATTTGACTAAGAAGGAGAGTGCTGCGTCAGATGACCTGGCCTCCACAATCACCCGACCTCAACCCAATTGAGATGGTTTGGGATGAGTTGGACGGCAGAGTGAAGGAAAAGCAGCTAACAAGTGCTCAGCATGTGTGGGAACTCCTTCAAGACTGTTGGAAAAGCATTCCAGGTGAAGCTGGTTGCGAGAATGCCAAGAGTGTGCAAAGCTGTCATCAAGGCAAAGGGTGGCTGTTTTGAAGAATTTCAAATATATTTTGATTTGAACACTTTTTTTGGTTACTACATTATTCCATATGTGTTATTTCAGAGTTTTGATGTCCTGACTATTATTCAACAATGTAGAAAATAGTAAACAATAAAGAAAATGAAAGCTAATTCTTCACATGCGAGTCCAGTTCAGGTGGGCTGGCCAGCCATGGTTGGTAGCCAAATAGGCACGTATGGGAACAATGCACTCCAGCAATTTCCAGACGGCATTTTGGCTGTTGAATGGCCTCCTGACATGTGGCAGTCTAGTTCCACAGTGTCTCTGTCTCTAGTAACTGCTTAAGGGGAGGACTGATGGTGCAGCGGACCTATCAAGGACAGTTCTGGGAGATTCAGGATGGCATTAACATTGGAGAGGTGCAATTCCTGACATGTGAAGGCCCGTTAATAAGTTGATGGCAATTCTTGTCAGTGAGTGTCAGGTTGTGTTGGTTGATTGAAGTGAACACCTGCCTTATGCACTTCTCATGTATGGTTACATCCTCCCCATACCATAACTGTCACCAAGTCAACATATACGGTGACTCCAGGGCAGACAACCAGGATGGTGGACATGATTGTTCTGAAGAAGCAATGTGCCAGCTCAACCTAAACAGGATAAGAGTGCACCGGAACATCCAAATGTGCATCACAAATGCAGTGAGCCAGCAGAAGGTCATGTTGGGATTCAGGCAGACGTGTTAGACTAGCAATGAATCGAAGCTCACTTCTCAGTGATCCTCAGAGGTTTGTGACTTGGAATATTTGATGTTGCCAAGCAGTCTGTTGCCTTTTTATATATCCAGACAAAAGGTGTTTGAGTGTATATGGTGGGAATATTGGATTCCTAACATAAATTAAGTACACAAAAATAGTATTGAGTATAGTTCATAAGCACAGTACACAAATATGAAACATTTCTAATTTTAAAGGTTTCCATATACAGGTGGGTAAACCACCATTTATTGCTAATGTGTCAACCATATTGGATTTTGGACTCCATATTGGATTCGTTGTCAAATTTATGGGGGCCGCCTAACGTTTTTGCAAGAGTAGGGGCTAAACATATAAAACCCACAGAGGAACCTAAGCTTAGCCATGAGCTTAGGAAGGTATTATTCTGCACTTTCTGAGTTTAGGGTGTGTTTTCCTAAGAGACAATTACAGTAGCCACAACATCAAAAAACATGTTACTGTATGTACAACTATTCAGCACTGAATGAGAGCAAATTTGACATAAAAATGTCTGTTGAATAGCTAGCAAAATGTGACGTTGACATTCATCAAAAATATTTATAGTGGATTGTATCAGTGTACTTACAGGTCTATATTTCCAAAATGCTTTACAATATCTTAATGCTATTTGTTTGCGTATGTAGGTCAAACAATTGACACATTTAATTTTTCCAGAGTAAAAACAACTCTTTATAAGCTCTTGAAACAAATCAAACACAACAATTTAAATCACATTAATTTTGGCGTTTCAAGTTTTCTTGTCTTCACACCTCCAAGGGTGTCCGTGCTCCAGGGTTTTATGGGAATGTCCCGCCCTGAAGATTGCCACCGCAAACGTGTGTTTGAGTCTTGTGATAGCCAACATATGGTCGGCCATTCATACAATAAATCGAGATTGAATCATTATGCTGGGCGTCGGCGCCTGCCTGCCGCTACACAAGAGCATCACCCTCTCTCATTCTCCCACTACACCAACATAAACCAAAGGTACATAGGTCACCTAAACCATTGGCTACTTTGCCACTTCTGCCTTATCTAACCTTAACTATGAGGTGAGGTCCTCACACATATTATGAGGTGAGCTACACACATATTTATCAAATTAATAACATACCAAGAGTAAACAGAAACTGTTTCTACTTATTTTTTGCTAAAATAACACGTGACTGCAGACCTGCACAGCGCTTATCCTTCTATCCCTCTGACTTTTGACGTGGAATGTAATGGCCCTTGTAGGACACACAAGGTTGTTATGGGGGAATTAGGGCGCAGATATAGCAAGATGGAAGGAAGAAGGTAATCCTCTTCTGAGGATTGGTTTTCCTCCTAAACCAATGAGGAGGACAGCCCTCCAGCTGGCTAGTCGGCTTAGGGTCAATCACAGCGTCACATGACCATTTTGTAAAGTACCCAGTCTACAGTATGTCCGGTGCTGTCATATCCAGCTTTTCATTGGATCTTCAATCCAGTCTTTGTCCTGTATTTCACATAGTGACAAGTAAAATATGAGTTGTATTGCACAGTTCCAAAGTAGGTAAATGAGTTGTGTACAGACGATGAGACCAAGGGTCATCACTATTCTATCCAAGCTCATTAGGTCTACCACATGGCACTGAGTCAGTTATATATATATCTGGTTCATTTTTAGCATTGATCTGAGGCTCGGTACAGCAAAGGTGTTGAACTCTGACCCATCCTGAACTACGTGTCAAGCGTATATAATTGGGGGCCCTTGTGATCTTTCCACTGGTGTGATTGCACTGCAGATAGTCAGTGAGAATGACTAAGCTAATGGTTGCTAATTGACATCACTGATTAGGATACTGTAAATCAAAAGTGACAGATTGCTAGCCTGTTTTGGACACGCACACGGAGGGATCATCCCAACTATCCATTATCATGTTGTTACTTGTATCTGCTCAAAGGTGTGGTGTTGAGCTGTACAGTACATGTCTGAGTTTTGTTATATTTTTTTAATCATAAGGCTAGTCAAGGTTCTTGCCTCATTCCAAGCAGTGAGAACCCTCCTCCACTTGCCTGGCTCCCTATATCATATAATTTACTACAATGTGTCATGACATTAACGGTTTTGACTTAATATAGGAAGGTACAGTATTTCCCCTGTTTCCAGCTCTTCCCAGACTGTGGTAAGTGGTCCGTGTTCCATTCCCCTAGTCGTGCAAAGGAACTGTCACGAAGCATTTACACCGCATTCATCATAAAGTGGGCAGTGCTCCTGCATATCTGTTTTTCCTCTCATCTATTTCTAATGGAGAAAGACAATAAGACTGCAGTTTGAAAATATGGCACTAAAGAGCTAGCTATTAATGCCAATAAACAATCGCATGATAATAAACTGCTGGCAAAAGGTTGCAATGTCCTTTTTGAGTTAAAAGACAGCCATGTCATCTAAAGAGAGCCTTTGCAGACCTTGTTACCATGATTTCTTTTAAAAAAAAAAGTGTTTTAATTAATTGTGCACAATATACTGCCATAATACCCAATATGTTTTGGTTTGACAACAGGAAAAGAGGAACCGGTATTCTGTCTTCCTTAAATATGCAGTCCGGGATCTCAAGCACAACAAATATGTAACATATTGTATGAATTGGATTCGTGACATATCATATGAATTGCAAAAACATATATATATCTTTTTGTTTTGTTTTGCAGAATGTAACTTATCATAGGGAATGGATGATGTAGTACACAATTGGATGAACTAGTACACAAAAAACGGGGACCCATTTTGGCTCGTGAGTACCACTTTCAAAACTACTGGCTGAAATTATACAAAAGTTCTGGTGCATCACTTTAAGAATGATCTTTTATTAGGTAATTCTTGTTTTTGAAAAACACTGAAAAATAACAAGTTGCCGCAAATACATACTTGCTGCCTTGCAGCTACAAAGTTAGCCAGAGATCTTAATTGTTTATTTACTTGTTTTATCAAAAAATGCTTTTTATTGTCCTTTGTGAAACAGCGCAAAGCCCCCAGATGTCTGGATTTAAATATACAATTCTGGCTAGACAATAAATATGAATCATTGGACATTTTACTAAATTGAACACAAAAATAAAAGTCATTTTAAATCTCAAAGGTGAAGCTATTTACAATGTGCATGTCAACTCGACATCATGTCTAGGTAGGTATTGAATGGATGATGAGTCAGTCCCAGTAGTGCAGCAAGATCTTTACAGTAGCTTCGTGTGTGAAATATTGAAGAAGAAAACATTAGACAAAGTTGTACTGTGGAGACTGAAGTTGACGTGTTTTGTTTTGTGTAGAGCAGAGCAACATGATTTTGTTCATAATTCATAAGAGCATGCATGGAAAGCAACTTAAACAGTCTTGAACACAGTTCCTTCTGGGAATACTTTACATGAGTGTGACCGTATTTTAACCTCTGTTTAGCAGTTTGAATGATAGGACAATGAACTGCCAACTTACACAACATTCAGGACCTTGTGTGTCTCGTCAGGGTGGGACTGGAGGAGAATGATGTCAGTATTTTGTAGTAATAACAATGAAACCTAACAGGCAATAGTGACCATAGAGATCAATACATTATCTTTCTCTACAATAGTGACTAGAGCTGATTGAGTTGTGTGCATAGACGTATAAGAATAGGATTAAATCAAAGATTTGAAAACCATGCAATGAATTCCCTTTCTTGCAAACTGGACACACTGGACACACACACTCAAACACACACATACACTGGGGCGGCAGATAACCTAGTGGTTAGAGCATTGGACTAGTAACCGAAAAGTTGCAGGATGAAATCCCCAAGCTGACAAGGTAAAAATCTGTCGTTCTGCCCCTGAACAAGGCAGTTAACCCACTGTTCCTAGGCCGTCATTGAAAATAAGAATTTGTTCTTAACTGACTTGCCTAGTTAAATAAAGGTAAATTAAATTTAAAAAACACTACATGACCAAAAGTATGTGGACACCTGCTCATTGAACATCTCAAAAGTCATTGGCATTAATATAGAGTTGATGTTGCTGCGGGGACTTGAGTCCATTCAGCCACTAGAGCATTACTGATGTTGGCCGATTAGGCCTGGCTCGCAGTCGGCCTTCCAATTCATCCTAAAGGTGTTCAATGGAGTTCAGGTCAGGGCTTTGTGCAGGCAAGTTCTTCCACACCGATCTCGACAACGTAACCATGCGGCGAATCGCATCTCTGCATGTCTGTCAGACATATCAGTGTGGATGACGGATCACCACCTCAAGCTGAACCTCGGCAAGACGGAGCTGCTCTTCCTCCCGGGGAAGGACTGCCCGTTCCATGATCTCGCCATCACGGTTGACAACTCCCTTGTGTCCTCCTCCCAGAGTGCTAAGAACCTTGGCGTGATCCTGGACAACACCCTGTCGTTCTCCACTAACATCAAGGCGGTGACCCGATCCTGTAGGTTCATGCTCTACAACATTCGCAGAGTACGACCCTGCCTCACACAGGAAGCGGCGCAGGTCCTAATCCAGGCACTTGTCATCTCTCGTCTGGATTACTGCAACTCGCTGTTGGCTGGGCTCCCTGCCTGTGCCATTAAACCCCTACAACTCATCCAGAACGCCACAGCCCGTCTGGTGTTCAACCTTCCCAAGTTCTCTCACGTCACCCCGCTCCTCCGCTCTCTCCACTGGCTTCCAGTTGAAGCTCGCATCCGCTACAAGACCATGGTGATTGCCTACGGAGCTGTGAAGGGAACGGCACCTCCATACCTTCAGGCTCTGATCAGGCCCTACACCCAAACAAGGGCACTGCGTTCATCCACCTCTGGCCTGCTGGCCCCCCTACCTCTGAGGAAGCACAGTTCCCGCTCAGCCCAGTCAAAACTGTTCGCTGCTCTGGCACCCCAATGGTGGAAGAGGCTCCCTCACGACGCCAGGACAGCGGAGTCAATCACCACCTTCCGGAGACACCTGAAACCCCACCTCTTTAAGGAATACCTAGGATAGGATAAAGTAATCCTTCTAACCCCCCCCCTTAAAAGATTTAGATGCACTATTGTAAAGTGGTTGTTCCACTGGATATCATAAGGTGAATGCACCAATTTGTAAGTCGCTCTGGATAAGAGCGTCTGCTAAATGACTTAAATGTAATAATGTAATGACAAACCATTTCTGTATGGACCTCGCTTTGTGCATGGGGGCATTGTCATGCTGAAACAGGAAAGGGCCTTCCCCAAACTGTTGCCACAAAGTTGGAAGCACAGAATCATTTAGGATGTCATTGTATGCTGTAGCATTAAGATTTTCCTTCACTGGAGGAAGTAAGGGGACTAGCCTGAACCATGAAAAACAGCCCCAGACCATCCTTCCTCCTCTACCAAGCTTTACAGTTGGGACTATGCATTGAGGCAGGTAGCGTTTTCCTGGCATCTGCCAAACCCAGATTCGTCCTCCAGACTGCCAGATGGTGAAGCGTGATTCATCACTCCAGATAAGGCATTTCCACTGCTCCAGGGTCCAATGGCGGCGAGCTTTACACCACTCCAGCGAACGCTTGGCATTGCACATGATCTTAGGCTTGTGTGCAGCTGCTCGGCCATGGAAACCCATTTCATGAAGCTCCTGATGAACAGTTATTGTGCTGACGTTGGTTCCATAGGCAGTTTCTAACTCGGTAGTGAGTGTTGCAACCGAGGACAGGCAATTTTTTTACGCTCTACCCACCTCAGCACCCGGTGGTTCCGTTCTGTGAGCTTGTGTGGCTTAACATTTCGCTAGACTCCCTGTCGAAATAAAGGTTGCATGAACATAAATAAAATAAACACAATGCTTTATACTGTAATGAACAGGAGGGATAATCTGTAGAAGTAATCAGATCATTGCAACTCTGACCTAAAACAGTTGGGGCTGCAAAAATGGTTTGATTTTGAATCTAATATATGACCATTATCTCCCTACCTCTCTTCCTTGTCAAATTTCTGCCCTGCTAGAGCTGCTCTGGTCAACTGTAAGTGCTGTTGTTGTGAAGTTTCTCTAGCAGGGCAGAAATTTGACGAACTGACTTGTTAGAAAGGTAGCATCCTATGACGGTGCAACGTTGAAAGTCACTGAGCTCTTCAGTACGGCCGTTCTACTGCCAAAGTTTGGCTATGGAGATTGCATGGCTGTGTGCTCGATTTTATACACCTGTCAGCAACGGGTGTGGCTGAAATAGCCGAATCCACAAATTTGAAGGGGTGTCCACATACTTTTGTGTATATATAGTGTATTCAGACTGATGCGTACCATGTTCAAATGATCCTTCAATTGATTTACAAAACCTGACTAAAAAGAGCATGCACAATCCTCTTTGGGTAAACCTTCTAGACAGGAAATAATTTCTTGAGGTCAAATATTTACATAATTGCAAATTCACATACACTCACTGCAACATAATCCTGTATCACCCACACGAATGTGTACATTTTATACAGTTTACCATCACATTTTTAAACAACCTACCAGAGAAGTCAGGTGCAGACAACACAAAACACAAACAGAAATGTGACTAGAAAATTTGCATCATTACATCAAAAGTGCTTCGGATAATAACTACAATTTCTTCCATTCATCAAAACAAAATCCAGGGGTAGGATCACCCCCATTCCTTTCTTTGATTGTCTCAACACTTAGTCTTTAAACCTGAGCCATATCCTGAATGTCTTCTGCCAATGTATTATGCTGGTGAATGAGGAAGTATGGGATGGATGTATGTCTATTGCATATAAACATAGGGGATGGCTTTGTGCTGGCCAGCATTCATCACACACTGTGGCATAACGTTCCTCTGAGAGTGCCCCATGGCATGACTCATGTCGTTGCTGCTGCCGTCTGACCACGGGGGTGAGTCCATGGGTTCCCGCTTTATGGCGTGGAGCAGTCCGTGACCTTTGAACTCGTAGCCCAGCTTGTAGTCATGCTGCATGTAGCCCTTGTTGTGCTCCACGGGGCCGCTTGCATAAACGTCCATGCAGTTGATGCTCTGGCTGCTACAGAGGGGATCTGAGTGGGACAGTCTCTGGGGACTTAACTGGGACAGGTCCTTGTTAATCACACTCTTCAAGGGCCTGCCGCCCCCCACGTTATTATAGTTCTGGAAGTGGCCGTTGTTGTAGGGTGGGCTGATGGGGCTGATACCCGCCTTGCTCCGCTGGCACGGCGAGTACTGCTCGTAGTAGTCCGCCTCCGACTTCATCTGAAGGCTGTTGTTGTCGCCGTAGCCGTTGCCGTAGCGACGGTCCACGGGCTCCCGGCACGTCCACGGACGGCCGTAGGCGTCACAGCCGTTCTCCGAGTCAGAGTCCTGCTCCACCTTGATGGGCATCTCAGGCAGCAGGCGGCCATCGTAGCACTCGCCGTAGCCGTTCTCGCTCTTCACCGCCTCTCCCAAGCAGTAGGGGTCCGAGCCGTCGGTGGTCTGGAGGCTCCCGTACATCTTGGGCACGTAGACCTCACCACCTCGCCCTCCTCCATGACACATGCTGGGGGACATGCGGTAGGGCTTACCATAGTGGCCCGCCTTCCCAAGTCGATTCGAGGGGATGTAGCCGCCACTCTGCCCAGCCCGGACGGTCCCTGAGGCAGGGCGCATGGGCCACTGGGAGTCCGGGCCTGGGCCTTTGTGGTGGGGGACACCGCCCATAGAGGTCTTGCAGTAGTTGAGGGGCTCGTCCTGGCTGTAGTAGCCCTCCTCCGACTTGTACTTGAGGCGCTGCTGGGACCCCCCGGGGTTGGTGCAGTTGAGGAGCAGCGGGTCCCCGCCATCCACCATCGCCACACTGCCAGCGTGCCTCCTGAAGTGCTCCTCTCTCTCACTGCAACATGGAGTAATAGGGGAGGAAGAGAGGTAGGGAGATAATGAAAAATGTATTAGATCTAAAATCAAACCATTTTTGCAGCCCCAACTGTTTGTCAGAATTGCAATGACATCTGATTACTTCTACAGATTATCCCTCCTGTTCATTACAGTACAAATAATTGTTTATTTTATTTATATTCATGCAACTTTCATTTCGACAGAGTCATGCATACACATCAACACACATCAATATACACTATACACGTCACTAAACACATGAACACACATCACTATACACAGTAATATAAACATCAATACGAGAGATATGATCGTATAGGGAATGAGGCACTTTGTTGCTATGTCAACAAGAGAGGAATACAATTCTCCCGCTTTATCCTGTCTCATCAGAACAGTGTGTGTGGATTATAATAATCGTACATTTCTCATGTCCTTTCAGCTATCCGTTTTGTCCGTTCAAATAATCAAGTCAACAACAACATTGACATCGAATTCTCAGAATAACAAAAACGAAGCCATATTTATTTCTGGGAATTATTTAATCTTTTCCAGGATCTAAACACAGGCAGGCAGATTATATAACTCCCTGCCAAAGCTGGGGATCAGTTAGCCTAGAGAACGGCGTTATCTTCCTTCCCTTCCCTACAAATTGTATTTCAATGCCCTCAGTGATAAATAGATACATGTTTAGTTCTTAAGACCCCGACTGTGGCTCAATGACACTTTCTGGGCTAAAGTCTGTGCATCATGTTGAGGCTAGGCCTACAGAGACCAAAACCTATTGAATGTCTCTTTAGTGAACTCTGCTGGTGAGAGCATGACCCATTCTGTCATTTTTCAACACCACAAACAATATCTCTCCTTCTCTGTCTCTCTCCCTCAACTCATCATTCAATTCTTTAATTTAGCTGGTTTTGGCGGAGGGTAAAAGAACCATGGACTGTGGAGACACTGAGGTCGTGGAGGAGACACTGAGGTCGCTTCAGAACAGCTTTAACTGGAATTAATGGGAAGCTCTTTTGACGTATGATCGTCGATTCCCCTCAGAAGCAAGGATGCCCCCTCTTGCCAAGGTATGCTTCAGGTTTATAAAGTGTGCAGACTTCTGTCTTACATCAGGATAACTTAGTATCAGAGTCTGTCAAATCCCTAATGCTTAAGTCATGTGTATTGGACTTATACTCTGAACAAGCGTTGTGTCATGAAACATCATGGTTCTATGGTAGAACAATAGTAATATATGAAATAAACCTGGAATAATATCAAAGTCTAGTGAAACGTATTTTTTTTGAAATATCTGTACTGCCTCATGAAAGAAAAGTCCGTTACGTAGTAGCTTTGAATGACTTCTACAATGTTTGAATCAGATGTTGTATGATGATCCATGTATGTACAGTATAACCTGAACATATCTGTTTTAGGGCTTCATCACTATCCCCCTACAGTTACAAAGGGTTGATTTATAATAGAAAAGTATGCCATTTTGTACTTCTTCATATCAACTTTGGAACCACCTCTGTTGGAGAGTGAAAAGAGGATACTATTTTGGAGATATTACACATTATTCATAGTGAACACAAGAGGGGGTGGTTGGGCCCTAGCTGACTACTACTGAGTGTGCCCTCCAACTCAACTTTTACCCTCAAAGCCAGGTTTCCTCCCTAATGATCCATGAAGCACAGGCCCACGTCCAAAAACAGAAAATCCATTTGTTGTCCTAATTGAGTATTGTGAGCCGTCCAAAGCTCATTTTAGTGTGTGTGCGTGTTTGTGTGGTGTTTGTGTTTTGAGGGGGTGGAAAGAGAAAGAAGCCAGCTTCTGTGTGAAGCTATTGTTCTTGATGTCACAGGTCGTTTCTGATTGGTCTAGGCGAACAGGGGGTTGAGCCCAATACTTGGTTAGCAAGGCAGCCTTTGCCCTTGGTGACCCAGATCTGTCCAGTTAATGTGCTGGGCCTAGCTTAGCCTGGCTCCTTGGCTGACCTTGCCCCCTTTCTCACTCCAAACACTTGGACTGTGCCAACTCTGTCCCAAATCTAACTATTAGGACCACACTGAAGTTGCTGTTCAAAGAAATTAACGAATGGTCTGAGAATGGTTGGTCTGCAGATAAGGCAAAACTAGATTGACTGATCCATGCTCCAAGGAGTTCCATCTCCCATCCGTAAACGTTTAAGTTAGTAGTAACCTTATAAGGCATGACATAGCCCTGATCATCAATAAAAAATGGGAGTTTGAAATAATATCACTTGAAGCCTAGAAAGTGAGTACATTTACAAGTATAGTCAGTGTAAGCCTATACGATGATGTCAAAGTCTAGCTGTGTCCTTCCGTCCTTACCCATGATCTAGTGCAGGGATGATGCCCCCTCCGCTCTTCTGCTTGCCCCTCATCATCATGCCCTTCATCTTCATCTCTGTGATGGAGGGCAGCAGAAGAGGCACAGCCACACAGAACAGGGCCAGCTGCGGGGGTAGCAGGGCCCCCGAACCCGACTTCTTCTTCTGTCCCTGGAGGAACTTCAGCCGCCCCTGGAACTGCATGGTCTAACACAGGGAGACAAGGTTAGAGGTTACAACTTTGAGGTGGAGTGTTTAGCACCCAAAATGGTCGAGAACTTGTTTTTGCCAGATGCTATTTAGGACACTATAATTTGAAGCACAATTATGGTATGCTATTAATGAATTATGGCTGACAACTTGTCTGATCTCAGCACTTTTGGTAATGATGAAAAAAAGTCTCGATGCAAGCCAAGTTTATTCAGTCACAACAGCCTCGAGAAATAACAGAACGACCAAAGCTGTCTTTGCCTGCCATGGAAATGGACCCGTTGACAGTAGGATCCCTGTTGACCTTCCCTACAGTGTTCAAATCAAGTCCAACTTCAAGCCCCATCCGTTTCCATTGACGGATCCAAACCTCCAAACCACTCTGGTCAGAACTATGGAAGGTGGACCAATGGCTGTAAATAGTAAATACATCTGTGTCCAAGCACCAAATCTTCTGGCCTGCTATGTCCGGGATATGGGAACATTCTATGTATACCTACACTCAAGCTACAATTTCAGCAAACATGACACCAAATGGGAGATCTTTCTTTGGTAAGTACATCCCAGTCAGCTCGCATTAGAGGCATCATGGCTGGGTGGGTTCTCTGGATGGGTTTGTCCCACTCACCAAAAAGCCAGAGGTGCTGTCCAGCAGGCAGCGTACACGGGAGATGAAACAGCGGTTGAGGAAAGAGGAGAACTCGGGAGCGACTCCCCCCACCTCCTGAGAATGGAACAGGCTGCTCACCACAAAGTCTTCTCCTATAAAAAATAAATAAACTAACATTCACTATATTGCCGGTTTTCCCGTTTCTTACTGTAGACAAGCTTTAAAAGACGTACAGTATAGGTAAACAATTGCAGAGTCTATTGGGTTAGAGATAGGCCTTCATAGTTCTCATCCCTGTGGTGGAGAGGTGGCACTGGAATGACGTGTGTTTGTGAGAAATACGAAGGCCTAGCTAACATAATCGAGTGTAGTCTGATGGGGACTTTCCGCTCATACATTGACCATTAATCACAGTCTGGTTAGTGGATGTGAATAGAGTTAACAGCACAGTTAACAGTGTAGTCTTACTGTTTGTTGAATCAGTGCTCCTCATTTCTGCTCGCTCACTCCCACTGTTGCTAGGCAGAGGGCCTCCCTCCACTAAAACCCTGTGACCCTTCCTACCTTTACTGTTGCTCGTAATTATATACACACCAGTTTCTGCGGCTGAATGGTGGTCCTGGGACGAGCCGTGCTGGCTGGGGTTCATGGCCCAGTGGAGTTGTCTTCTGAACTCCTGCCGGTCATCCACATGGATATAATCAAAGACGTTCTGGTGCATCACGTCCGTCTGCAAGGAGGGAGAGATCAAGACAATTACACATCAAGGCCCCAGAAACTGTTAGCCATTACTCCCACCCATAACCCAGAGCCCTCGACACTTAACCGCTGCCATGGTTCACTGGATTGGCCCAAAGGCCTCACACGCAGAGGGTTCTGGAGGTGACACCAAAAAGTGACAGACCCAAATAGTTCTGTTATGGGTCCGGCTAACAGGCTGCTAATCTGTCTCTGTCTGCTCAGATTTGGATTGGTGTGATTTTGTAAGGGTTTCAAAGCTGGATCGAATCTTGTTTAGGACATTTTGTGGTTGGAATAACTTATGAATAACTTGGAATATTAAAGAAAATATTACGCTTTGTTTAAAGAATGTTGACTGTTTGAATGACTAAAGTATGACATTGCAGTGAATGACTTTACACAACTTGAGCTACATTTGACATTTTAGTCATTTAGCAGACGCTCTTATCCAGAGCAACTTACAGTAGTGAATGCATACATTTCATACATTTTTTTTTTCTGTGCTGGCCCCCCGTGGGAATCGAACCCACAACCCTGGCGTTGCAAACACCATGCTCTACCAACTGAGCTACAGGGAAGGCTAAATCGTGCATTCAGAGCAATATCCCCAGCAGCTCTGAAAAAGTGGCACATTTACTGGAAGATTCTCTGAGATCAGCTGGTTGTTGTTGCCAATATGTTAAAACAATTTTGTGTGCTGCTGCTGAAATTCCACAAGGAATGCCTTCACTAAACTACACAACGGGCAACATTTACAGTGGCTCTCCGATGTCACTGAGCCACGGGGCCAGCGAGGGCAAGTCCTGTTTGTCAAACATCGCGTGACACCAGCTCCTGAAGAGCAGCCCAGCCCAGCCCTGCTGAAAACCCCCTTACAACCCAACCCAGCCCGCATTTGTAATGCCTCTTTCTTTCCAGCAATAGCTGTGCTTTCTGTCAGGGAAATGACAGATCCCCACTGAAATATTCAACCTTCCCCCCATAATTTCCACATTGGAGACACGCAAGGTTTTTTGAACATTTGCCTTGCAAAACAATTCCTCCCACCGAAGCACATGGCAAGCGCCGCCACAGTTCCCACCGGCAGACAGATCGGGTGTCTATTGTGTGAGATTCTCTCGTAAAAAAAGAATAAGTGATATTTTCCCTGGCCCTCGCGTCTTGATCTTCAAAAGCATAATTACAACGGAACAAATAGGATCAAGGCGACAATGCTGTTTCTGCACCATTCCAGTGCTTTCTTGTGGTGTCGTCCCTAAAAACAGTCCTATATTTGTCTTCAGTGCTGCCTATTAGTGTGTCTGTCTTCTTTATGGCTTCTTAATTATGGATGCCTGGAATGTTTTGTCAAGGTTTAAGTGGTATTATCAGACGCTTTCTCACAATCACACCCAACTGCATGATGTATACATAACGCCACAACTTGACAGTTAGAAGCCATAAATTAAATATTCAACTATAGTGTCTCTTCTGTGTACATGTATGATATACACTCTATATACAAAAGTATGTGGACACCCCTTCAACTGAGCAGATTTGGTTATTTCAGCCACACCCGTTGCTGACAGGTGTCTAAAATCTAGCACACCGCCATGCAATCTCCATAGACAAATATTGGCAGTAGAATGGCCTTACTGAAGAACTCAGGGACTTTCAAAGTGGCACCGTCATAGGGTGACACCTTCCCAACAAGTCCGTTCGTCAAATTTCTGCCCTGCTAGAGGGACCCCGGTCAACTGTAAGTGCTGTTATTGAGAAGTGGAAACGTCTAGGAGCAGCAACGGCTGAAGCTAAATGGTAGGCCACACAAGCTCACAGAATGGGAGTGTTGAAGCGCATAGCAGGTAAAAATTGTCTGTCCTTGTTTGCAACACTCACTACCGAGTTCCAAACTGCCTCTGCGAGCAACGTCAGCACAAGAACTGTTTGTCGGGAGCTTCATGAAATGGGTTCCCATGGCCGAGCAGCCTCACACAGGCCTAAGATCACCATGTACAATGCCAAGCGTCAGCTGGAGTGGTGTAAAGCTCGCCGGCATTGGACTCTGGAACAGTGGAAACTCGTTCTTCGGAGTGATGAATCACACTTCACCATCAGGCAGTCCGACGGACGAATCTGGGTTTGGCGGATGCCAAGAAAACGCTACCTGTTATAGCAGCAAAGGGGGGACCAACTCCATATTAATGCCCATGATTTTGGAATGAGATGTTCGACGAGCAGGAGTCCACATACTTTTGGTCATATTATGAGTTTAAGTTTGTTTTGTATTAGACAATTAAGCAGACTTACACACCTTTTAAAATATTCATTTAATGTTTTTTAAAAGGAAAACAATGATTTATACTGAGTGATCTATAGTCACGTGTGTGTGTGTGTGTGTGTGTGTGTGTGTGTGTGTGTGTGTGTGTGTGTGTGTGTGTGTGTGTGTGTGTGTGTGTGTGTGTGTGTGTGTGTGTGTGTGTGTGTGTGTGTGTGTGTGTGTGTGTGTGTGTTGGTTAAGACAACTTATGGGCTACTGTGAAATGTAAAACTTCTGTGTTGGACTATTTTCTAACACAGTTCTATGTCAGACCATGCAACATCCTTCTGTAGGTGGTTCTAACTGACATTAAATGTCAGGACTAAACACTGTCACAGAAACCTTATTTTTCGCACCACTTGTGAAATATAATTTGTGAAATATAATTTTCATCTTCCCCAATCCTCTACAGAATTGAGGGACGATGACACAAAGCCACTTGAACCGGACACGGTTGAATTTGTCTGTGAACGCGGTTGTGTCATAAACCGAGCACTCAGCTCCGGAGTGACATACGGTTATCTGGCACGCAGCAAGGCACCACTTTCAGACCACTTCAGTTTTCATTCCATTTTAATGACGCTGTTATTGCACCCGACTCCTTGTAAGGCAAGTGCAGGCACTCTTGCAGAATAATCTCCCGCGCTCAAACGTCTGCCTTGTCTGGGGAGCTGGGGGTGCTGCTAATAGTGTTAAAGCACTTTATCCATGACTGTGAGGGGAAATGATTTAAGTAGGGAAGGACAGGCATGCCCAGTTGATAACATCAATAATTAACGTCGCGGAGGAAGTCGGAGAAGCTGGAGTTCGCCTCGTCTTATGCCTGCCCGTCCCGGTCACTACCTCCTGACCGCCTCAGAACCTCTCTCTCTCTCTCTGAAGAGCCTGTGGTGCTGCTGAGCTGACCTCCCTGTCACCTCTTCCCTCTGGTGAAGGGTTCAGGGAGTTCTTTACATCCCACCAAATAATGTAACAGACCAACATAGAGAGATGGAGCAAAGAGAATGGAAGAGGGAGCAAAGAGAATGGAAGAGAGAGGCTAAGAGAGGTCAGGGGATGGAGAGATGGGGCGAAGGGAAGAGAGAGGCTAAGAAAGGGCATGGGATAGAGAGATGGGGCAAAGAGAAGGGAAGAGAGAGGCTGAGAGAGGTCAGGGGATGGAAAGCCAAGAGACAGTGGCAGGGTAAACTAGGCCTTTGACTGACACCTCAACATTTTGAACTGTTGTGACTGTATCTTCTTTTATGTGTCGGCTGCTGCGGCCGGCTCCCATTGGGACAACAGTTTCTACCAGGCCATGGCCCCTGTCTCAACTCACAACTTTCTTGGGGCTCTCTCAATGTGCAGAGTACATACACAGTCCCGCTACTCTAGTTAGCCTGGCTGTCGCCCTTAATCGCTGCTTCACGACTGTGGTAAATGTCAGCAGAAATACCTTTAAATTAACGTGTGTTATCTGTTACCAACATGCCCAAGAAGACCATATAAAAGATATAAAATTAATTTCAAAAATCTTAACAATGAGACATACCTGATGGAAGCCCAAGTAGTCGACGATGGTGGAGGAGGCATAGAAGACCATTCCATCGCTGCTCACCACCAGCGCAAAGCCAGTCAGGGACTAGAGGGGGAAAAAGAGAGACAAAGGTTAGTTTGCATGAATCCTGATAGCGGCACTTGGCTTTGGAGCTTGGCTCATCTTGTTTGGGTTATTTGCAATTTAATATCACAGATATGAGGGTGAGTTTTTACATTTCCTGACTGTGTTTGTCTTCCAAAAGCCCTCCCAAGGAACACCCAAAAGATGACAACACCGAGCAACTCCATCACAGAGGTTTTCAATCGACTGCCCTCATTTTGAAAGTATTCATTAAATGGGATTCATACAGCTCATTCACAACAGGCTGTCCACAACTGAGGTGGGAGGGAGGGCAGTGGAAGCGGAGGAGTCGGTTCCCCAAACTGTAATTTATGAACTTCCCAGTGTTTGTACTGGGTCCAAGTCTCCGGCGATCGCGTGACTGGCGCTGTGCTCCTGCCAGAACCTGTCACCTCCAGTTTACTGTGAGCAACACCAGGTCAGCCCAGGCTGCTACACTGCTCCAGTCCTGGCTAATAACAGGCTAGCACTGGGATTACTACTGCTGCTGTTTGGCTATGTATTGATCTATTTTCAATGCTGCTGTATGTTTGGGGTGTGTGTGTGTACAGTCCATGATGGATAAGGGGTGGTCTGGTCTGGTGTGGTAGCTGTCTGTGGGCTGAGGTTTATGTTTGCCCTCTGAGGCCGCCCCGTTCATACAGAGAGTGGCACAACACAAGATACACAGCCACTGGCCTTCTGTTTCCTCAACCTCAAACTTACAACACGCCTGACTTCAATAGGCTTCTGTTCTTTGTCGACTTCTTTCTCACCATTATTTGGCTCATGTCCTAATTCCCTAGTGCTCCCTCATTTTGAGTGACAGACATATTTAACCGCTTTACTGAAAAGCTAATCCCAGGGCCGTGTGTCTGGTGGTGTAACTTCAAAATGGCCGTCACACTATCTTAGTGAATGAGTTGTGATGCCTTGCATGATGCATTAGGACTACGGATCAATTAACTCACTTAGAAAGGGAACGTCTGGATGACGACAAAGAACAAGAAAGAGAAGATCTATGAGACAATGCAAGAAAAGTATCTTAAATGATGTAGCTTCTACCATAACCTATTAACACCCTTGACACCTGTGTCAATGTAAACTTTTTCTAATTTGACGATACAACAATTTGACAGTGTGTTTTGATTTTGTGTGTAGATAAATATGTTGACCACAAAAACCATTGCAATTACTTAAAGGACTTTGGCAATAAAGCCCTTTACCTACTTCCCCAGATTCAGATGAACTCGTGGACACCATTTTTATGTCTCAGCGTTCAGTTTAAAGGAAGTTGCTAAGCAGCGTTTGTGCAATTGTTAACGAGCGCTATCACCATGACTGGTAGTCTATGGTAACTGCTAATACGCTAGCAGATACCACAGACTTCCACTAATTGAGCTACTGCTAGTTAGCATTGGCTCACAAAACAATCTCTAACTTCCTTCATACTGGATGCAGAGACATAAAAATGGTACCCATTAGTTAATCTGACTCTGGAAGTAGATAAAATGCTTCCTTGCCAACATCCCGAAGTATCATTTTAAATATAATAAAGTTGAATAAATTAAATTCACTACTGATCCTCCACACCCCAGGTTGAAAACAATAACAAAACCATGTTAATAGATAACAGGGAGACACAAAGATAATCCACCCTGGTAATTGCCAACTGATGTATGACATGTCTCTATATCACTACTGAGCCTTCCCAGATCCTTATATGGTGAGCTCATTTCCCTGGCATGCCATTTAATCCCCTGTATATTGTGCACGCTCACTGCTAATGTACTAATGTATACAGGTACTGCTCTGAGACGTGTGTATGTGTACTTGCATGTTTGCGTGCATGGATCTCTTAAGTTCGTGTGGCTGTGTGCGTGTGTGTGTGTGTGTGTGTGTGTGTGTGTGTGTGTGTGTGTGTGTGTGTGTGTGTGTGTGTGTGTGTGTGTGTGTGTGTGTGTGTGTGTGTGGATAGATAGAGGCTCCCCTCCCCTCTGTGTGTAGCATTGTGGATGAAGACAGTGTTTGACAGGTTTAAACTGCACACTCCTGCAACAGTCAGGGGGGTTGCTGACCTAGTAAATGCACTCCCCCTTCCCCCAGCAACCAAGCATGGTGTAACCAAGCACTGCTCAGCAAAAACAGCAGGCCTGTCCGTGATAAGCTGCTCTTGCATTCCGGCACGAATATCTATTATCGTTCTTTAACGCAGGTGTATGGGGGGGGTAATGATGATACTGGATATAGGAAATGGTTTGTGTATTAGTAAATGTTTATTACAATTCATAATGAAGATGTAGATCTGGTATCCCTTTCTTTGATTCCTAATGTGGTTTCACCAGTGCTTAATAGGACTTGCTAAAAGCATTCACAGCACTATAACAGTCTAATACATACGTGCTGATTAATGAATTCGTAATACATTACACACCAAGACGCTTCATAGACAGAGCTGTCACTGTGTTCATGATGCTGCAGCACTCTAGCCAACCCTTCAGATAGGATATGTTCTCTCTTAGCGAGATGCCACTGTATCACACTATCCATACTATCCCCTGGTTGGAATTCTCTCTTTCTCTCTTCCATTTGTTTTCACAAAGCGAGAGGGGGAGCATTTTAAAATCACTGCTTCCCAGCATTTATTTTTCTCCCGGTTCATGGAATTCCGATAGCATTAAGTAATGGAAACTTGCACCTGCTCCTGGCCCGGACAAGAAAACATTTCAAATTCAAAGTCGAAAGGCCCTCATGGGTTCTATAAACGAGGTGGAAGGTTAAAAGCTTTGACTTACAACTCTTAAGAGGCAGTTTGCACGCATTACCAAAAATACGCTCACTACATTTGGACACGGCAGAAGGCTGCGCTGAGGGAGAGAGGGAGAGAGGGAGGGGGGTGGAGGGGTGACATGCCTTTGTTTCCACACATTTGATAGGTTTCCTCCTCTCTCGCATTGTCACCGCGAGATCAAAGCAGCAGTGCCAGGGTCACGGTGAAAAAGAGCTGTTCCTAGTGTTTTGAGTCATCTGCGGCAGCCGGCAGGGAGAGAGAGGGGAAAGTCACTGGCATCCTCTCGCTGCCCCAGGGGAGCCCGTCGCCACAGCAACGGCAACCACCGTGAAGCTAGTCATTTCTGGAGTCACGCAACGAAAGGCGACACATTATTGCCACAATCAATTGACTCTGTTTATAACCTGTGTTGTGACAGCCTGACACTTTAACCGAAGCCTCAAGGGGCTCGTGTGTGTGTGTGTGTGTGTGTGTGTGTGTGTGTGTGTGTGTGTGTGTGTGTGTGTGGGTCAGGAATAGTGTTATAACCCTTTGTTTAATAAACACTGATTAGCACATTGAATGCCTAATTAGATCACAAACAATGATCTGAGCACACTGTTGTTCACGTGTGTATTATAGCTCAGGACTAGCTGCAGTTGAGCTGGCCCTCTCACGAACATACTATTGTTCACATTCATCAGCCATGCACCTGTTTGGCTGGTATGGAGTCAGTCACTTCATAATGCAGTGGTACAGACACTTTAACAACATCTCGTATTTTGCAAGACTACTCTTCAATCTTGCACCTCCTCTCTCCTCTTATGCTCTCGTTTTAGCACCAGTGACTAAGATTTCTCTCAGTGCATTTTCAGCAAGTTGACATTTATTGTCATGAATCTTGCACTGGAGGCAGAATTGAGCGATTTCCGCTAGATGAACCAGTCAAAATTGGTTATTGTAAAAATTCATCAAAACAAAAATGTGCTTTTTTGGTCTTAATTTAAGGTTAGGATTAGGCATTAGGTTTAGCAGTGTGGTTAAGGTTAGGTTTAAAGTCCAATTTTAGGACTTTGTGGCTGTGCCAGTTAGTGACCACCAATGCTGCCTCCAGAATAAGATTCATGGTGAAAAATGCTAACCTGCCCATTTCCATGGCTCTGGGTTTTTAAGTCAGTTTCCCATCACCAGCCCAGCAGGGGGCCAACTGGTCATGATGAGTCCACTCTGGTATCTAGTGGAGCTAAACTGCACTTATCCATTCCCTCTTTCTCCACCATCCCCACGCCCGTCATGCCATATTAGATCGCTCCAGCGGAGGTCAGAGCATGGGCAACAGCCCTCCCTTCCCCTGCCCCTCACCCCTCGCTGTTGTGTCACTGTTGTGACAGGTACACTCTCTAACCATGACAACACACACACACACACACACACACGTTTGGCTGCTTACCTCCAGAAGGAGCCCACTCTCTGTTATGCTGTTGCCCATAGCCATAGGCAGGCTGTCTTTTCTGGGCTCGGGGAGGGGGTTGGTGGATGGACTGATATGTTTTCTGTTGGACGGCTTCTCATGAGTCACTGGAAAATATGAGATAGGAAAAACTCATAAATGGAGAGTCCCCACATTATATACGAGTTACAAAGTGTCTATTCTCTATGACTAGACTTGACCTTAACTTGTTCTTAGTTAGTGGTGGACAAATTCAAGCGATTTGCCCAAAATTTTTTATCAACTAGCTTTATCAGTATGGAAATCCATGTGAACATCGATACATACAATTGTATTGTATGGGAGAGGAGAAAGGTAAATCATTAACATGTGTTAGGCATAACCCCGACACAACATATTCCCAGTTAAATACAAGTTTTAAGCAGAGAGGATGGGGTATTTAAGAAGAGCAACGTTTACGGGATTCCCCAGACACGTTTCCACCACATGGCTCACTCTTTACTTTGGAAAAACCTCACAAAATGGCATTTTCTGAACTGATTGGCACGAAACAGTACGCACACACTGGCAATAACATTTCCCCGAGACCATTAAACCCCTAGAGCTCTCCTGTTATCCTGCACTGTAAAGACAAAACACACAGACTATCCTGTTTTATTTGGTTTCTTACTCGCTGTTGAACGTATACAAGGTCAATTCAGAAAGTAAACCAAATGCCAATTCCACATTTTCCTCATTGAAAAGCATTGAAGGGAATTGGAATTGCAGTGTACTTCCTGAATTGCCTGGAATTGACCCCAATCTTACTCCACACAGATTGGATCAGTGGCCGGCCTGTCAAACCTACACAGTCAGGCGCACTCACCGGGCCATGGTCCCAATGAAGGAGCAAGCGCCAGGACCTTACGGTGTATTCTACCAACAGGACTCATTTTAACCCGCTCCCTATGCTCCACTCAGCCACAACCCCTCCTTCATTTTTTCCACACCTACGCTGGTTCTACAGCGCTACGCCGGCGAGCAGCAACTTTTCGTGACTTCCGGCAATTTCCCTGCACTTAATTCCGGCCGAGGCACGCAAGCTATTTGAACCACTTTTCCCCCCACTTGTGTCTTGTTCTTTCTCTTTTTTTTCTCAATTCATAATATGATACACAGGCTGGAGCTTTTTACCACAGGTTGAATCTTTACTTCAATACACAAGGCGTATTCTACCTTCTTCACCACCGACTCTCCCCTCACGCACTCGTATTCTACAGTCCCCTCAGTTTAGTCTGACTGGTGGAAACCAGGGCAGGTAATGAATCAGAGTTTTTCAATGACCATGTTTTTTCTCTAACACACACACACACACACACACACACACACACACACACACTCACTCACACTCTACTCTAGCCCTTACGAAAGCCTTGGAGAGGATGCGAGTCCGGAAAGACAAACATACTGGATGATTAATCATTGGAGTTGTGCTTCCTCAGCCAACAGTGACTTTATTCATTACCCTTGTTTTGGTGTTGTCTCAAAGAAAACAGAAAACCTAATGATTCAACGTTTATATGCTCTCTATTCAGACACTCCGTTTAGGTTGAGGTGACCACTGCCAGGATATGTATACTAGAGGCCCAATTACGAGGGTATAAGTGGTCCTTCTTACTCTCCCTGCTTTAAATAATACAGCCCTCAAATGTCAGTAGCAGTCTGTGGTTGAGCCAAGAACATTACAGGTGTGTTCCTAAAACCACAGGACTTCATATATAGTCATATATGGTGCATCATCTAATGCATGGCTAATACCCATCAGTCAGATACACAACTTGTGAAGTGGACACATTGGGAAGGAGGTGAGGCGCCCTATGTGCTCACAGCCCCCACATTTTGAAAGTGAGGGTACTCAAATGGGTACTAAACTTGGGCATCCATGGCCGGGGACTCCTCCAGCAGTCTCAGGCCCAGTAAGCTGAGATTCCCTTGCCTTTCTTCAATCAGCACCACATCTCAACTTAGTGCTTCCCCTGACCTTTCCGCAGTGCTTTGTTCAAGTAGAAAGGGGGGGGGGGGGGACAAGGATGCTCGTTTTGGTAAGGCTCCAATGAGTAGGCTAGGCGTTTGGCTGCTAATGAGTAAAGGAGGACAAACTAGTACGGTGGTGGTGGTGATGTGTGCAAGTTGGAGATGGCATCTGTTGACTTGATCGTGTTAAGCAGGGTGTCAGCGCCAGAACCTTTGGGCTTCCGTGGATGCTGCCTAACGATGGGGGTGGCTTGGGGTGTGTGTTGGGGGATGCAAGGGGGGCCAGCTTCTGCCGGTGGAGCCAAGTGCGTTGGAAAAAGTGGGGTTCGTCACGCACCCTCTTTACGTGTAACATCCCTCTCTTACCCACTTCCTCCCGTCTACCAAACGAGGAAGCGGAGATAGAAGCTGTGGCGTGACATGTCACGAGATCAAATCATTAATTCATTTGTTCACCATGCGACACGCTCTTTTTCCTGGTGTAATAGCCCATTATAGGCACACAAAGATATGTTTCACAAGGCAATGAGCAACTGAGAGAACCAGTCTGGGGTTCAGAAGGAAGGGAAGAGGGGAGGGAGGGTAGAATGATAGGTATTGCGTGCAAAGCTGGAAAGTGTCATATCTCATTGTCTGTATCCTCTCACAAGCTTTCTGAGATTGCTACCCATGCAGTTCATAAATAAAATAAAAAAAGCACTCACATTTCTTGAGTAATTTCGTCCCAATTTTTGGGGTTGAATGGCAAGCCTAAAATGACTGTTTTAGTAGTCTACTCATTAGATCTATATTCATTCATGCAAATTGCTCAAAAAGTGTGAATTCATTACGAGACTTTAAAAAAATCAAAACAGCCCTGTCTTGCATTTTCCCTGTATGTCAATATAGTATTGTCAAGTCTCCACAGAAGTGTAGTCTTTTATTGCTGCTCCGTGGGAAGGCCTAGCGTTCAGCTCCCAGCCTAGTAAATATTACAGGGGTGCCATCTTTTGGCAGAGCCTGTGGGCTTTTAAAGAGTTCCAGTCACATGTGAGAGCTCCACTTTGTTCCCCTCCCCTCTGAAAGGCCTTGCGTGCACGCAGAGAGAGCACACATATCTTCACTTGAGGCGATGGGGTGGTGGGGTTGGGGAGGGGAAGGCAACTGGCTGACAGCCACCTCCTTTGCCTATTCCTGCCTCCCCTTTCTCCCTCCTTCTGCAGCTCAGGAAATCGACAGCAGAACGAGAAACACCAGAGGGGAGGGAGGGAGGGAGGGAGGGAGGGAGGGAGGGAGGGAGGGAGGGAGGGAGGGAGAGAGAGAGAGAGAGAGAGAGAGAGAGATGCAGTACAGGCAGAGTAGGAGCTGGCTGACCGAAGCCCCGTTGTCACGCAAACTAACCGTCTGTCAATCTTCTCTCTGGTCCCTGACAGAGCGCTGGCATCTGGCCAAACCCTTGCGTGCAAGCCGGCAAGCTACATTAGCCTATAAAGAATTTCATAATAACAACAGCTGTTAAATATTGATGAATCCTGGCAAGCACTGAATGCTCTCTGCAAAGGTTAAGCCTGCAGTGTAATGGAACCTAATTCTTCATTATGATGTATCGAATATGCGGAACTCTCTTTTTTAGGTAATGTGGCATGAATTTGAGGACGGACTAACTAAAGGAAGAGGGCAGCTACTTCGGCAGAGGATTTGTTCCGCTGTAGTTTCTGCAGAGAAACAGAAGCCATTTGTTGTCGGTTCAGTTGCTGAGTTTTATTGCCTTGTTATAATGCCATAACACTGTAGTATAATTTGTGTTATTGTTATCATTCTAAATCCAATACCATGTTCACATTAGAACTATAAATCCTTAATCTGACATGTTGTTTTTATAACATAAAAAGGAAGTTTGTTCCATGTAAAAGATAGTTATATCTCAGTGAATATGTTGTTGTAACCCAGACTTGGCAACTCTCCATTTCTGTTTCATAAAACAAAAGCCAACTTCAATTGGGGGGGTGTGGGGAAATCACACATTTCATCTTACACTGTGGATTAGAATCAAGTGAGTGATTTCATGGAGAGCAGGACAGCTAGCGGAAGCCATATCTCTAGAGGGAACTTTTTTTTTCTCTGTGAGCACATGAAAACAAAAGGCTCACTTGTAGCTGAAGATACAGAGCAAAGGGAAGTGATATCATGACAAAGAAAAAAATTCTATCATATAAACAGAGGTTTTCATAGAAACATGATTGCTTCCATTGCTGTTATAATTGGCTCAGAATTGGAGGGTAATAGAAGTGTCTACATAGACCCCTGTCCTAACTGACAAAACATACAGTAACTTAAATGTTTGAACTTACGGCTTGAATGTCACTGGCATTTAACTGGTGTAGCTACTTCCATTCAGTATATTGTTTGACATTCAAAATAGACTACCGTAGGTTTGTATATTACCCTGACATATCTGAAGCTAAAGGTAACTCGAGCAAAAGATCTCATGGCAAAATGACAGCCTTGACCACCACCATGGCAGCAATGTGGCCTCAATAACATTCCGGAATGCTCCATGTCATGGAATGGGAAAACAAACCAAATCCATGTTTTCCGCTACTTATCCACTCCATTGGGAAGACCAACAACATGCAAATACGTTTAAACAAATGGCCACAAAGAGTGTATGCATTAGCATGAGATGAGGAAATTAAGCAGGAAGCATTTTTTTCAAGTGCCCAAATGAAATCATCAGTGAATTTCCATTTGCTTATAGGCCTACTAAAGCGCCGTTCAATGATCTGATGGTCTGTTTTGCCAGTGATCTTAAAGTTCCTGTGGATATCAATCAAATATTTTATTCATCTCCAGCAGGTCAGACCAGGATAGACCAATCTGTGAGTCCTTTTCCTTACCCCCCCCCCCCACCACCACCACCACCACCACTAGTTTCCCAGACAGGATTAGAAGAAGGAGACACACACGGTGAGAACGTTCCCTGGGAATCAATGGGCAACTCCATTGTTTCAGCCGCAGCGGCACTCTGACTGACTGAATGTATACAGCAGTTCTATTTCTATCTGTAGTAAATACTGGCTTCCTTTGATAAACTAAACTTGCTAATTCATTTGTTTCTGGGTTCCTCCTCTTCCAGATGCCAAGTGTCGTTGCGATAAAACTTGACTCTGTTATGGGCAGGGGCTGGGGGACTGGCTTCTCTGTTGCTTTATCAACAATATCTTGTTGCCCGTTGAAGTTCTCTCCCGTCCCAGTCATATGGGTTGGGGCTAGCCATCCATTCATGTAACAGAGAGAGACCAAGGGGTTGCGTTTTACAGTGATATAAAACCGGAGCTGGAGACCTCACACACTGCATTGTCTGAGGCCTCAACACCCATTAATAACCTACTTTGTGTGTGTGTGTGTGTGTGTGTGCGTGTGTGTGTGCGTGCGTGCGCGTCAAAAGCTATTTATAGCTTTTCCGTTTGATTCATGTTCTGACAAGAATGGTGGGAGTGCAACATTCAGAAAACTGCATGATAATAAAAGTACAAATGGGGATTGCAACTCGCCACAATAAAGAGGCTATTGCTGTACTTTTCTATTTACATCATCTCCATTTTCACAAGCAGGGTGCAAACATACTTAACCAGCGATTCATTCATTGTTTAAATGGAGAATGAACTGAGGGTACTTTCTCTTAAACGAACTTTAATGTATTTACAAAATATAGGCCTAATATACGTACACACATGCGAGTCAACTCTTTTAGTAAGCTGTAAACTCATTTAGTAAGCTGTAAACTGTAAAAATGTAATTGATTTTTTATTTTTATTAGAGCACAATCTGTATTGAAAAGCTCCCATTTACACTAAAAACAAACAACTTTGGGACTGAAATAGACATGTTTCCAAATGTGGTGTACAGTATAAACCATCCATGTTTTATAGCATTTTGAAATGATGGCAAATACAGAGAGGGGGAGTGAGCGCCATATGGGATGTTGTGTGATCTTGGCTCTGTAGCAGAGTTATTGTAAGTGTTTGGTAGGGTCCAAGGTCCTAAAGTAAATCCACTTAATCAAAGTCAGAGTAAAACACACTCTACTTTGGGGCCCAAGGCCTCAGTTCCAGAACATTAAAGAATTATATAGCAGATCACATTTTGTATTTTTCATTCAGTATATTCAATCCATGTGAAAGCTGAATCGTCTCTGCAATTTTTTCTTTATGAAAATGGATTGAGACTTTACTTTAGCCGTGAGTTAAGAACTCACTTAAAAGGAGAAAATGTTTTGCCGGTAAAACAACAACGATGAACCTGACAGTGAATCCCTTGAATATAGCTTTCCAAAGTGATTGTACTTATTTACCCTGTGTGGGAAACACTTAAGACAAGTCAAACAACGCGCTAGTCCTAAGAATTATTCGTTTTGGAAATCATTATTAGTTTTGGAGCCCTCTATTTTGGTATCTTGCATGCGGAGCAACATTCCACCACGAGAAGAGAAAGAGGAGAAGGGCAGGTTTAAAGAGAGCCTGAACAGACAAAGAGAGAGAAGTGCACCGCAAGCAATGGATTCCGACGTTTGAAGCCTATCCACAAGAGAAAGCGCATACGCTTATAAGCACAGCTGGTATTGTCCTCCTACTTAACTGGTCAACACTTAGCTTTGGTCTGTTTTGAGGTTACTCTTTCTAGCTAACCAGTGCAGGCCAGGACCTGACACCTGTCTCAGAACGATGTGTTTTTACTTGGAATGTTATCGTCACCTTCATCTGATGAAGTATTGCAACAGTGAGCCCATGGAATCTTTATCCACACAACAAGAGAAGTAATTTGTTAAAAAAAGATTATGGTCCGTTTCAGCCCATTGAGGGAAATAATAGCGCGCAGATGGTCCAGCGAGGTGAATCCATATGGGAGCTGGGCCGGAGAGCACCGCAGTAAGGCACCCACAACACGCAATGCGAGCTCACTATGCTAACCTGAGCAACAGCAGCATCCTTCTGCCAGTAGGACTTTGCATCTTTTCATGTTGCACTACCGTGCCTGTTTAACATTAACGCGAAGGAAAACAGCTTTGTGGGAAAGCATATGTAGGCACTGAACTGTTCTCTTCAGTTTCATTCAACATCTCCAGCCGGCAGCCACTACACCTATTGCATGCATGTTTATATCTTTATCAAGAGTTAGTATAGCCAAGCAGTATGCACAGCAGAGCGTAGGTTAATGATAATTAGACGGTCATTTTCCACTAAGCAAAATTGTGTGCCTTGCTTCAGCTCTTTAAAAGTATTTTTTTGTATTTTTTTGTGGTAGTGGAAGAAGTGTTCTGATTTCTGATTTAAATAGCAGATAAGTAGACACAGATTTAAAACGCTCCATTTTTTTGTCTAACTTGTTGGGAAAGTGGTCAAAGTAGATGATTTGTGTCAAACGTCACAATGTTTACTCAGTCATCTCATGCTTTGAATGTGCTCCGCCAGTGCTATCATTTGACATTTCTGAAAGTGATATGGCAGTAAATTCAACAGTGGGAAGTTAGCGTAATGAATGTAGTTGATGCAGTGACAAAAACAATTGTATCTATTGATTTGTAAAAGTTATTTGTGTTCTGAATTAAATAGCAGAGAAGTAGACAGATGTCATATGTTTAAATTTTTTGTCTATTTTGATTGGGAAAGTGGTTAAAATGTCAGTTGTTTCTAAAAGTTGGGACATAGTAGTTGATGTTGTTACTAAAACAGCTTTACCGTATGATTGGTGGTAGATAATTCTGTTCTGATTTTTCAGATTTGAATATCACAAAAGTAGACCAAGATCTCATACCGTCTACAATTTTGACTACAGTGCTAGGAAAGTGGTCAAAGTAGCTGATTTGTGTCAAAAGTGACATTGTTTATGAAACAGGGTTGGTTGTTTCCACTTGCCTCTAAAGAAAGGTGTATTTAATGTTCAAACATTCTTATTGGTTGGTTCAACTCTGATGACAATAAGGCGTGTTGTGATTGGCCCCGCTTGCAGATAGGGGGAGATCGCGAACGTCAAGTCTTCCCAGTATGAAAATGTGATGCAAAGTGTTGGTCATGTTCTGAATACTGTTTTCTATTTTCTATTTTACAATGTGTACAAGTTTGCTGTACATTACTGATTTATACATGTATATGGTAACCGTTAGGGATTGAGGGGCTTTCTGGGATGTGCTTTGGCATTGGATTGCTGTAAATAAATGTGTTAGCTAGCATACACCGTTGTAATGGTCACATAAGCCCACTGCTAACACAGTTGTCTTCATGCTACAGATTTTGCCATCAATGCCGTTAAGCCCTGCACAACTAACGTGCTGTTTCCTATTTAACAACAACAACATAAATAAATGATGCTCAACTGGGACGACTGGCTGATGTGATTTATTTGGACAAAACACAACGCAAGGAGAGTACGATTTACATCTTACATTTTCAGTGAATAGAAGAATGTTGGAAGTCACAGTTTCAGAATTTCAGTTTTTCACAATGGGAGGTTTAGAATGTTGAATAAATCCCATTAAAGTGGATGCAGTTGAATAAAAGTTATATAGTTTAAAAAGTATAAATGGTATCAAAAAGTTGTAAGCAAGCACTCTATTCCAGACCAGTCTACACGTTTTAAAGATTGAATGGCATTTCTAGCATAAACTGTGTAAGAGGACTAGCGAGCTTAATAATATTTTTTTAACAATATTTAAAGTGTGGCTGCTGTCACAAGCCGCATCAGCCACACTTTGCTGTTCAAGCATTGGACCAGTAACCGAAAGGATGCTAGTTCGAATTCCCAAGCTGACTAGGTGAAAAATCTGTCTATTTGCCCTTGAACTTAACCCTAATTGTTCCAGGGTCGCCATCAACAATGACTGATCCCTGGCCGTGACCCCACTCTCCGAGGGTATCTCATGAGTGAGATATGCAAAAAAAATACATTTCTATTTTACACTACAGGTTACATACACGGTTGTACATGTGTGAAAGAGGACAAATATAAGCACCCCCATTTTACCTTTTGGCCACACTAATCAGATTGCTAAGAGTTAGCGTGAGGCTTAATAAGCTAGTGTTGTTGTGTAACATTACTGATGAGGGGAGACAGAGAGCCAATGAGCTGAAGAGTCATGGACCCTGTTGGCATTGACATTGTTAATACTGCCTCTGATGAAAGAGGTACAGTAAATGGGCACCACCTGGCAACAGTCCAATCGGCTCTCTATGCAGCGATGAATGACCTGATTCACAAGGCGAGGGCGGACCTTGCAGCCCGAGCGACAATCTACCTGTCACACAACACCTCGAAGTCGACCAAAGATTGACATGCTAATGGCGATCATGAATTAGGTATGATCCGGATCACGGCTATCACTTAATCCCTAAACTGTGGGCACATTTACCACCTTATGCCCACTTAATTGCAGTTCCTAGTCCCGGCCTCTAGCTGTTGCTGTGGTTTTTGATGTTCCCCCCTGGTCACAATATCATGGGGGTACATCAAAGAATAGCCAGGTATTGATTCTTAACAAATCAGTAATCAATAACAATATGGATCGTAATATGGACATAATATGGATCAGTGCAGTCAACAAATGTTGTGTGACATTTTCTTTTGGCTCGTATGTGACTTTGGATTTGACATACTGCATGTCATAAAACATCATACACAACATTGTTCAATGTCATGTGCCTCGTTCGTGACCACCCACTTCAGCCAACTCGACAATCTCCCATTCGCCCCGTTCACATGTCACAGCCAGCATTATTTATACATACAAACATGGTTTTCCCTGTTTATTCCAATCACTTCATTATAATGTAAGGCGGGTGGAGAGAAGAGAATGGAGGTTATTTTCCCATGCATCCCCATTGGTGCGATCTTCCTGCAGGCTGTTGAGGCTCACGCGCTTGACGGCGAGCGACCACCAGATCACGCAAGCCTGCTAAAAGGGGAAAAGCCACAGGAGTCACGCAGGCCCCCACCAGAGCTACACAGCCAGCCCTGCTGAACTCTCTCTTTCTCTCGATGTACTATGTGTGTGTCTATATATATATATATATATATATATATATATATATATATATATATATATATATATATTTTATATATTTATATATTATTTTATATACATACAGTGCCAGTCAAACGTTTGGACACACCTACTCATTCAAGGGTTTTTCTTAATTTTTACTATTTTCTACATTGTATAATAATAGTGAAGACATCAAAACTATGGAATAACACATATGGAATCATGTAGCGACCACAAAAGTGTTAAACAAATCAAAATCTATTTTATATTTGGGATTCTTCAAAAGTTGCCACCCTTTGCCTTGATGACAGCTTTGAACACTTGCCATTACCTCAACCAGCTTCATGAGGTAGTCACCTGGAATGCATTTCATTTAACAGCTGTGCCTTGTTAAAAGTTAATTTGTGGAATTTCTTTCCTTCTTAATGCGTTTGAGCCAATCAGTTGTGTTGTGACAAGGTAGGGGTGGTATACGGAAGATGGCCCTATTTGGTAAAAGACTAAGTCCATATTATGGCAAAAACAGCTCAAATAAGCAAAGAGAAATGACAGTCTATCATTTCTTTAAGACATGAAGGTCGGTCAATACGGAACATTTCAAGAACTTTTAAAGTTTCTTGAAGTGCAGTCACAAAAACCATCAAGCACTATGATGTGACTGGCTCTCATGAGGACCGCCACAGGAAAGTAAGACCCAGAGTTACCTCTGCTGCAGAGGATAAGTTCATTAGAGTTACCAGCCTCAGAAATTGCAGCCCAAATCAATGCTTCACAGAGTTCAAGTAACAAACACATCTCAACATCAACTGTTCAGAGGAGACTGAGTGAATCACGCCTTCATGGTCAAATTGCTGCAAAGAAACCATGTGTGCATGTATGGTTCCCACCGTGAAGCATTGAGGAGGAGGTGTGATGGTATGGGGGTGCGTTGCTGGTGACAGTGTCAGTGATTTATTTAGAATTCAAGGCACACTTAACCAGCATGGCTACCACAGCATTCAGCAGCGATACGCCATCCCATCTGGTTTGCGCTTAGTGGAACTATCATTTGTTTTTCAACAGGACAATGACCCAACACACCTCCAGGCTGTGTAAGGTCTATTTTACCAAGAAGGAGAGTGATGGAGTGTTGCATCAGATGACCTGGCCTCCACAATCACCCGACCTCAACCCAATTGAGATGGTTTGGGATGAGTTGGACTGCAGAGTGAAGGAAAAGCAGTCAACAAGTGCTCAGCATATGTGGGAACTCCTTCAAGATTGTTGGAAAAGCATTCCTCATGAAGCTGGTTGAGAGAATGCCAAGAGTTTGCAAAGCTGTCATCAAGGCAAAGGGTGGCTATTTTCAAGAATCTCAAATATAAAATATATTTTGATACTTTTTTGGTTACTACATGATACCATATGTGTTATTTCATAGTTTTGATGTCTTCACTATTATTCTACAATGTAGAAAATAGTAAAAATAAAGAAAAACCCTTGAATGAGTAGGTGTGTCTAAACTTTTGACGGGTACTGTATATATTGCTCATCCAATGAAGCTTTAGCGTCCAGTGTACACACTATACAATAACTTGTCTTCCGTTCCACTTAACTACTGTCACTCTCAATATAGGCACATTTTTCTAACTATCCTTCCAAAGAATTCCCTCCACAATCTATGCCCCCCTAGATTTCCGCTACATTCCGTGCTCAGTGTTGTTTATGAAAAAATCAAACATGAGGGCAAAATACTAAACTGACTGGATTCATTTGAGATGCAGGATGCAGTCGCTAGAGGCTAATGGTTTGTCTAACAGCCATGGCCACTGGAGCTACTATTCCAACCGTCTGGGAGGAGGAGGAGGAGAGGAGGGAGGACAAGGAGAGGATTTTTATGCTACTATCCCAACCGCCTTCTCCAGAGGGGTGAGGAGGAGGAGCGATGGAGGAGGAGGGGGAAGGAGGAGGAGGGGATTTTGGTGTTGTTGGTGAGCTGCGAGGCCACTAAGCCATGCGATTATCATATTACCACGTGATCTGATTTGGGGCTGGTCCCTCCCTCTACTAGGAAAAAAAGCAGAGCTCTTCTCACGGAAGCCCGAGGGGGAGCTGCCAGGGTGTAACGGCATCACCTCTGAGGTCAATTCAAAACCTCCTCCACATTACCGCTCCCCATCGCTCCATACTCCTCTCTTTCTCTGTTCATATCCCTCTCCCTTAGTCTCCACCCGTAACATCAAATAACCTCACTGAGTGAAGCAGTGGATCAGTTGAGTGCATGATGAAATAGCTGAACATAAGTTACTCTCCTGAATTTGTCCCTCGTTACCCAAAACAACCAGGACAGCACCAGACAGCTGTTCCATCTGTGTTAATCGCTTCTCGATCGAGATCAACGTGTAATGGACCGTTGGGGCTGGGCCTTAAGCTTTTGATGTGCACGGCTTGTGATATTTTGAGGGGAATAATTGCCATCCTAAACATGAGTCCACTGTGAGAATAATCCCCAAAACGGACACCTCTAAAATGCCTATTGTGTGTGTGTGTGTGTGTGTGTGTGTGTGTGTGTGTGTGTGTGTGTGTGTGTGTGTGTGTGTGTGTGTGTGTGTGTGTGTGTGTGTGTGTGTGTGAGTGAGTGAGTGAGTGAGTGAGTGAGTGAGTGAGTGAGTGAGTGAGTGAGTGAGTGAGTGAGTGAGTGAGTGAGTGAGTGAGTGAGTGAGTGAGTGAGTGAGTGAGTGAGTGAGTGAGTGAGTGAGTGAGAGTGTGTGTGAGTGAGTGGTTGTTTCTATGTTTCTATGTTTACCCTCATATACAACTGCCCAGTGTTTACAATGTTTTTCATTAAACCAGATTACCGCAGCGTATGAATCTGCCTGGGTTTTACTGCTGATCCGATGAGCAGCTAGGTCAGGGCATCAGTGAGCAGCCTGCCAGCGGAGCTCCAGTCAAGCAGAGGCTTCCCTGATTTTGGATCGTGCCATAGAGTAACAAGCAGGAGACCTCCGGAGGGCAATAGGGACAGTTGCCTGGCCTAGCTAGGCCCAGATTGGGGGGGGGGGGGGAGAAGGGGAGCTCCAAGGCCCTGTCGGCCCTGTCAGGGACTGAATCATGCAGCTGTATCCTGGGGAGAGGAGGGAAACAGACAGGGGGCCTAGACCTTGGAACCTTGGAGCTGCCACAGCCATGTCCCTCTCCCCCGACTACTGACACAGAAAGACCCATGGAAAGCTGGCAGCCTCTCAACCTCCAGCTGCTTTTGTCCTGGGTCTCCCTCTTCCAAAACAGGGAATGGAGTAATTATCTGTACTATTCAATAAAAAGCTCAGCATTCTAGATTCTGGCAAGGCCTTGCCTGCCTCTGTCTTTTTTTTCTCACACTGATGCCTTGCATCTCATATCCTAAAGGTGAATTGGCACAAATGATCCTAAATATTATTATGGTTTTCATGTGAGTCAGACTTGATTCCCGTTGCAGGTGTAGGCTACAGCGATTTTAAATCCCTCATTTAGGCAAAGGGCAAAATGAAACGCTAGAAACGACATTTCTTCTCATTCCTAAATGTTTCTGGATTGAAAACGATGCCAGTCAGTATAGAACTTTTTGTGATGGGATAGTGGAAATTAGAAAAGGTCTTCTCAATCCCTTTCTCAAAGCCTAAAAGAAGTAGACGGGTGTTCAATGGGATGGTGAATCCAGCTTAAAGCCGTTATTTTTTTCGACCAAATGACTATCAAAAAATGAATCTCACAGGCAATATTTAGGGGGAGTGGGTGCCAGAGATTTCGCCCAGACCTTTTCACGAGAACGGGCCACTGTTAACAAACTCCCTGTGAAGAGTGAATGGCCTGAAACGGCGACCTGCAATCTTACATTTTGCATATCAATATTGTAGATCATTCATGATTACTCTTAGTGGAGAAGAGGTCCTTTAAGTTATATTGGAAACACGTGGACTTCACTATGTTGCCCTATAGAGCGCTCCTTCAAAGCCTGTTTTAAGGATCATCTGTCAGATCCTGTCTCAACGTTAGAGACAGAAAGCTAATCAAATATTGCCAACGACTAAACGCAATGATGTCTAGACCCATCAGGACCTTTGAAGACATGAAGCCATGCTACAGGATGTCCTGAGAACATGTGGGAACCTTAGTGAGATGAGAAAAGAGGGAAATTGGATATGTTGCATGTGTGCCCTGATGTGCGGCACGCTTTGCCAGATAACACTGGTAATTATCGCTGCCACAGTAATGAAGTTCTCCTATCATCCTGAGCAAATAAACCGTTTTTTGGGGGTTGGTGTTTTGCTAGCAGCTGAAGGAAGAAACCTGTGGCTAGGATTGTTGGAGCGGGGCCCATGATTGGCTGGATGGTTGGAGAGGGGCCCATGATTGGCTGGATGGTTGGAGTGGGGCCCAATTGTTGGGCAGCCAGACCATGTGGTTAGCTAACATCCCCAGTAGTGGCAGCCATAGACTATGTACCAGAGTCCTATAGACAGATCTATCTAAAATGCATTAGGGCTGATGCGCTTGATGTTGCAGTTGAAGGTTATACAGACATGATGTCAGTCAGACGCTACTGATATACGAATGCTTCATACAAAACTACTGAATGGGAACATAAAGGCTATATAGCCTTGGTAGAATGTTTTCATGACTTGTTCCTATCACCTCAAGTCTTTGAATGTAAGATGTGCTGGTTAGAAACGAAGGGCCCAGTCACATCAATCACACAGGAAAAAGGAAAAGGACTGTGGATATGGTACCCTCAGACATAATGAAGGTGTATTTTAAAGGACAGGTGTGGTCTCACATTGATATCCAATGACAACGTTTTCTAAAAGGAATAGCTAGCATGGTGTGTTGGTTTGACAAAGTCTTGATTATTTGTGGTTTGAAATGTTGATAAGAAACTACAGCAACAACCTACAATATGGTTACCTCATCCTTTATGCATTGGTAAAAAAAAAAACTTGCATTTATGATGAGTTTCAGAAAAGTAAAATAACTGCTGTGTCTCCATTGCACTTACAGGGCCTATATGTCACTCTGCCAGTAGTTTCCTTCATGTTTTCCTTACAGTGGAAGTTGATTTATGACACGCCCACAGGAATCTCTTTCAAATGACTTCAGTATGTTTCCAGAGCGGGGAACATTGCTGATTTCGCAAAGTATCAGCAAGCTCAAAAATACTCCTTGTGTCACTTGGAGGAACTCACGCAAGCCTAGAGAGGCCGTTGAGGCCGTTCTCTCTCTCTGAACCTCTTCCACTGTGACCAGTGGCTAGTTTGTTTGGTTTCCTTTATCTTTCCATCAGAGCTCTCTCTGTTCTGCACTGAGCTGTGGAAGCAGAACCAATGCAATACCCCCGACCAGACCCGTGACCTCTCTCTCTCTCTCTCTCTCTCTCTCTCATGGATGCTCTTTACCAGCTAAGGGAACAAAAAAAGATGAGCCAGACAAGAAAGGCATTGAGCCAGACGGAGGCAACATGTGCTAAACTCCTTACTTTCTCACCCGGCCGAGCCGACGCCAGATCAGCAGTGTGGTGTAACGTTACGGCGGCGCTCGCTTACATCACCGTGCCGCGGTGCATCCACAGGGGCCACCTGTGCTCTCAAGATTTTCACTGACTTCACACTTCATCCAATGACCCACCCGATCCACTTGCATCATAATATATCCACTTGCACCAGATAGCAACCTTATCCAGACATCCAGTACTGCTGCTTTCCATGTGACTGAAAGGGAGCAGTAGGGGGGGGAGAGGAGGGAGTGCAGAAGGGGGCACGAGGGGACGAGAGGGAGGGGCGCGAGGATAGCGTGCAAAGAGCTAATGGAAAGTTTTAACCTCAAATTAGTCACATCAGTAGCCCGCAATTAAGACATTTCGGGGTGCCAAGTTTACATGCTTTACATTTCAAAGGGCAAAGACATGCTGTTTCTTTTTCTTGACGTCTGTCTTATATTACATTTATTAATTGCGTGAGCTGATTTTCCACTGCAGCGGGCAAAAGACTGCCATCAGCGATGGAGGAAACTCGTCTGGCATTTGATGGAAAATCTGAAGCGGATCTGTTCCATATCTAGAACCCCCCCCTACTTTGTAACCATGTTAACTATCCTGCTCCCATCTGCAGCTGCATTTCAATGGTTCAAACCAGTCACATATTATATTAGGGGAAGTCAAGGGGGTCTGTTGTGTGCTTGTGGAACTATTCCATAATAGAGACGGTGATTCAGAAACACCAGTGACTATTATCAAAGCCCTTTTGGAAACACTTGAGGGTTTTAAATGCTGTTCACCCCTTCCTACAGGCTCTAAAGTTAAATGAGGTGGTGAAAGATTTGAACTTCAATCTGTTATTCTATAGCAAAATGTATTTACCTATACTCGAATCAGTACAAATGTGACTGGACGGCCATGTTAAATGATGGTAATTATTCTAGACTATATGCAATCAAGGTTAAAAAAAATCCTAAAATAAACATGTTTGCTTGCAATGCTGTAAAATGTCAAGAAGATAAAACATAAATTGACATAAATCAATACAACTGAACCAATATTTTGCTTCAAAAATATTACCATACATCATGTTACCTGCATACTTTACCTATTTGTTAATCTCTTAAAGCTGGACATTTGTCAGTCTATGTCCTTGTCTGTGTCTGTGTGTGGTCGTTCTCTTCACTAGCGCTTGATTTGTTTCCACTTTGCTCTGTGGTCCCGTTTTTATATAGAACGTTGTAACGTATCCTTAAGAGCTACACCTGGGTCTCTGGAGTTTGGGTTGGAATCTCCACTCATTCAGCCGGGACTGATTTTGACCCAAGGTCACTCTCCACACTTTCCGTATGATACGACTCCTGGTTTAATAAGCTTGGAAAAAGAAAATCAACTGTCCAGGGGAAGGTTTATGAAGAGACATCAAATGCTAGGTGTAGTCCGCCTTCTAAACTCTACAACCCTCTCTTCCATGCACCTACCCTTATCCCGTCTGAGAATAGAGAGCAGATAAACATGCAACAGTCCACCAACTGCAACTGTTGGACTACCGCGTACCACATTTCAAAGAGCCAAAGAAAGAAAAATAAAAACTTAACAGAAGGTTGAACATGTCATTGAGCCCTGGACATTGACAATGATCAATAAGGCCCAGGAGAGTTCTTTGTTTAAGATGGTTAAAAAAAAAAAAAATTAACGTCATTCAAATCAGCGATCATTTCCCTTATATCTCCAATGAGAGAGTTTCTAATAAAGAAGCGATGGACCGTGGAGAGAAAAAAAACACCATCCCATCAGGGACAAAAAGTAAGGGTTGGAGGAGATCTGAGGAGGACCGTAAAAGAGCATGGGCCAAATCCAACCCCTGCCATTGGACCGTTAAACAGGTATGTGTGAGAAAAGTCATAGGCCTACACTCTGAAATGATTCTGTTGAAACACCTCGATGGGAGAGGGCCAGATGTGGCTCAGTCGCAGTGAGTTGGTGCGGGTTCATGTTTCACTGTGCCCTTGGTGGAACTTAGTGGTTCTTTGTGGACCGGGGTTCTTATAAAAGACAAGCGGCGAGGACCGACCCAGTTAACCCTGGGCCATATGGTGAGCCTATGCTAGTCTAGCTGTGCTGAGAAAATCAGACTCTGGGCCTGTTGTCGTCTGAGGAAGGCTTCTTCCACAGACTTTTTGGACTGTTCTGGAGTCACAGAGCCAGGGGGAAACACCCATGAGTGAGGTGAACAACAGTTCATATCACCACTCTCCTCTCTCTTCTCCTTCCTAGACATCCACAGCTTCAGTCCGTCCAAATATTTTGCCCTATGTGGCACAGTGGGAGCTGGCCGGTCCGGTCGCTGATTCTGTGCAAATGCTAAAGTGCTGCGACAGGGCAGCATGGAGAGTAGTGTGGACTTGAGAGGGATGGGGATTTAATGGTGTCATGTCAGCCCACAGAGAGGCCAATGGCAGACAGGCCCAAATACTGCCACTGCCCACTGTACCTACCTGCTCTTTCAGTGCATTTATGCTTTCTCATTGATAGAGAACAGAATAATAATTTACAGAACAGAGAGAATGCCGTGGTGCCCCTCTCTTTCGTGCTAATGTTTTCTTTGAGGTTTTGGTAACTCTTAATGTCTTATTCTGGCAGACTTTTTGGAACTGTACCCCACTGGGCACACACTGGTTGAATCAACGTTGAATTGACATCTGTGCCCAGTGGGACGTAATTCAGTAATCCTCACCTTAGAGCCTTCTGAATAATTCATTTGGGACGTAATGGTATCATCAGTCTCTGCTTGTTATTGCTGGGTGCAGCGTCACAAATGGACGGATAACGGAGAAGTGAGAGAAAGGGGGAAGGAGAGATGGAGAGAGCAATGGAGCTGCATGCACTTGCTGCTCCACTCCTCCTGGCACAGATGACTTTGTGTGTGGGTGTGTGTGTGGGTGTATGTGTGTGTGTTTACAGAAGTGTGTGTGTGTGTGTGAGTGAGTGTGAGTGTAAGTGTGAGTGTGTGTGATTTCACCTGATCTCTGTTAGCCCACCTGGCAAAATCCCACCCCTCCCTTAGGCCCCCAATTTAGCCTGAGCACAAAGGTTTTGGCCACGCCGTAACAGACTTAATGATGTTTAGCCATTGATTCATCTATCACCCCCATTAACCCCATGGCTTTACCTCTATAACCAAATGAGCCCTAGTCTATTTATCTATATCGACATTGCCATGTGACTTTAATAATCCTCTGGAGATGCAAATTCTTTCATGCTACAGCTGAAGGATCTGAGCAATCACAAGGGGAACAGGTTTTAACGCTGTGGGAAGAATCATAACTGTACATCTGGATTTGACAATGGCAAACGGGGAGAGAATGGCAGTTTCCCAAATGCTGTTCTGATGTATGAATGAAAGTACATTCATTTCCATACACATGCTGTACTTACAGTAATCAATGAGGGATACATACAAAGCAGCTATATTACAGTACAAACACCTCTGAGTGATATTGAACTACTGTTCATACACAGAAGCTTCAGAGACATGCCTATTATAAAGTACTGTGTTCCAAGTTCAAATGAAACAGGAAAAAGGAAGTGGTCTTTTTCATCTTGACTCACTTTTCTTGATAATTACATTTTAATAGATTTAAAGCCACTCTGCGCTTTATCAGGCAAAGCCAGAAGGCCACACTACTCAAGAACAGGGAGCAAACAGATGTAGGAGTTTAGCCATATCCCATCGTTCAGATAACAGCTCATTTGATAACAATAACAGAACATTGTATTCACTTGATCCAAGAAGTGTCCTCAGAGGCGCCAAGCTGATTCCTTCTTATATTGGGACACCTGCCTGACACCTCTGGTTACATTTACAGTCACAGTGTGTTCTGCCGGGAAACATTTAAAAGTGAAAAAAGGAACAACACATTCTACCAAATACTGATTGGATTTGACTTGACAGGGGTTTTATTTGCAAAATAATAATCCTGCAATACTGTGTTCATGTACACTACTGGTACATTTTTTTAGAACACCTACTCATTCATGGGTTTTTCTTTATTTTTACTATTTTCTACATTGTAGAATAATAGTGAAGACATCAAAACTATGGAATAATACATATGGAATCATGTAGTAACCAAAAAAGTGTTATTAAACAAATCAAAATATATTTTATATCTGAGATTCTTCAAAGAGCCACACTTTGCCTCTTGACAGCTTTGCATACTCTTGGCATTCTCTCAACCAGCTTTATGAGGTAGTCACCTGGAATGTGTTATTTCATAGTTTATGTCTTCACTATTATTCTACAATGTAGAAAATTGTAAAAATAAAGAAAAACCCTTGAATGAGTAGTTGTTCTAAAACTGTTGAACGGTAGGGTAAATAGAATATCAACCTGTCGCAGAGTGATAAACACTTTCTGTCTTCAACTTTAGGGAAGGAAGATATTTTACCACATCCCTATGCCCTTGTTAACATATTCATTTGATTAACTATACAAATACACCAGTTTCGCCCTAAAATAGTTATCTACGGGGAACTGTTGGTTCCTCATAGTAGTGCAGAAGCAAGTTCTGATATGATGACATGGCCTAAATGTGACTAGCCTGTTTAGACCCGCCCATTGTCAAAAATCCTGTTGTTGTTTTTATTACTGGTGTGGCTGATTGCCATGCGGAGGTAAGTCCCAGAAAGACACCCACGACTGTTCGAGTCCATCCAGAATCTCCTGTCAGGGATAATGTGGATCATCCAATCCGATTTCCCGGTGAGGTGAGTGTAGAGAAGAGGGAAGGGTTTGGCCAGTCATGAGGCGTAAATCTGATACTGTTACAGCATGTGATGAAAGCCACCTGCACAAACAGCACTACAAAGGCTGCCCTGTTTTCACAAAGACCTTCCGTTTAATTCACTTTTAATTGAGCCTGATCTCTGACAGCTGACATTTTGGATTTATGGAGGCCGGAATGTCCGTAAAGACGCATGACTCATTTGTGAATGGCCATAGGTGTTGCGCAATGTGCCCATTCAGGGTTTTTTCCTACCACTTATTATCAACATTTTGTTCTATAATAAACTGTCTCCTCTTGTGACAGCAGCGTTCATAGATGCTTGGTGAACGGCCTCTCTATTGAACGCAGCGCCGGACGGTGAATCCACCGGACGTCCCGTGAGTGTTGTGTTTACATAAGGGCAGCCGAGGAGATGTTCAGTGAGAAATACCCCCAAAATACTTCATGATTTACAAACCACACTACAGAGTTATGCAACGTCAAAACATGTGGCCTCCATGCAAAACAAACCCTCGGCACGCAAGGCAAGAAGCCACGGAGGTCATTCTGCGTTGGGAGAGCCAAGTTTCTCCTGGGCACTGTCTCCGTGCTCCACTTATGCTGAACGTGTGGTCTGAAGTGCTCACAACAGTACGTTTCTCCCAATGTACAGTGCCTTCAGAAAGTATTCACACCCCTTGACTTTTTCCACAGACTCTTTCTATTGGCAAGCCTAAATAAATTCAGAAGTAAAAATGTGGTTAACAAGTCATATAATAAGTTTCATGGACTCAGTCTGTGTGCAATAATAGTGTTTAATATGATTTTTGAATGACTAACTCATCTCTGTACCCACACATACAATTATCTGTAAGGTCCCTCAGTCGAGCAGTGGATCTCAAACACAGATTCAACCACAAAGACCAGAGTGGTTTTCCAATGCCTCACGAAGAAGGTCACTTATTGGTAGACGGGTTAAAAAAAAGCAGACATTGAATATTCCTTTGAGCATGGTGTTATTAATTACACTTTGTATGGTGTATCAGTCACTACAAAGACATAGGCTTCCTTCCTAACTCATTTGCCAGAGAGGAAGGGATTTCACCATGAGGCCAATTTTGACTTTAAAACAGTGATAGGAGAAAACTGAGGATGGATCAACAACATTGTAGTTACTCCACAATACTAACCTAAATGACATAGTGAAAAGAAGAAAGCCTGTACAGAATACAAATATTTCAAAAAATGCATCCTGTTTGCAACAAGGTGTTAAAATAGTACTGCAAAACAATGTGGCAAAGAAATTAACTTTATGTCCTGAACACAAATCATTATGTTTGGGGCAAATCCAACACACATCACTGAGTACCACTCTTCATATTTTCAAGCATGGTGATGGCTGCATCATGTTATGGATATGCTTGTCATCGACAAGGACTAGGAAGTTGTTTAGGGTAAAAAGAAAATGAATAGAGTTAAGCACAGGCAACATCCTAGCGGAAAACCTGGTTCAGTCTGATTTCCAACATATACTGGGAAACAAATGAACCTTTCAGCAGGACAATAACCTAAAACACAAGGCCAAATATACACTGGAGTTGCTTACCAAGACAACCTTGAATGTTCTTGAGTGGTCTAGCTACAGTCTTTCCTTAATTTGGCTTTAAAATCTATGGCAAGACTTGAAAATGGCTAAGAATGATCAACAACCTACTTGAAGAATATTATAAATAATATTGTTCAATTATTGTACAATCCAGGTGTGCAACACTCTTACACTCGTGCTTCTACACCTGCATTGCTTGCTGTTTGGGGTTTTAGGCTGGGTTTCTGTACAGCACTTTGAGATATCAGCTGATGTAAGAAGGGCTATATAAATACATTTGATTTGATTTGATCTTGGAGACTTACCCCAAAAGACTCACAGCTGTAATCGCTGCCAAAGGTGATTCTAACATGTATTGACTCAGGGGGTTGAACACTTTTGTAATCAAGATATATTCGTTTTTTTTCTTTACTTTTTTACAAATGTTATACTTTTTCTTCCACTTTGACATCGCTGAGAATTTTGTGTAGATCGTTGACAAAACTCTATTTAAATCCCTCCTTGTAACACATCTAAATGTGGAAAAATCAAGGGGTGTGAATACTTTCTGAAGGCAATGTAAGTCAACTGCTAAAATGGATTTACAGAGCACATGGACAATTCATTCCTACACGAGGTTTGAGAAAAGAGTAGTCCTACCCTGATAATTTGCACCAAGGGTTTTAACACTGAAGAACACCAGTTTCTAAAATGTTCCCAATAAAGTACACAATGGCCTTCTTGTTACTCTGCAAAAGAGTAACCAATCATCTGATAGGCAGCACCTCCTGGTATTGTCCGTCAACTGGTCAAACATCATTCCCAAAATATAAAACAGTGGTGATGTCCCCTCTCACCAATCACAGCCTTCATTTCAGTCGACGCAAAGATCTCTGTCAGATACTGAGATGGATCAGAGAAGTGAGAACCTGGCACTCTGAGCTGTTTATTGAAACAATGTTTCTCTGATTTGATTACATTGCACTAATCTTCATGGATGGTGGATTTATTATGCAATTGAGATTTTACAGCATTTCCCTAGTTTGGACAGCTCCGTCACTCAAAACTCCGCAGAAAGTATAAACATAATTTAAATCCAATTTATCAGCAGTGTAATTTGGAAGTTTGCTTGGCGGAGATTCTAGATTTTCTCTGGAATGATAGAATGTCTTAGGTGCGGCAGTATGCTTCCTTAGAGCCCAGTCAAAGAGTGTAAAATAGTAAAATGGTGAAATTAGAGATTAATCAGATGACACTAGGAAATCTAAGACGACTGCAGCTGGATACCTAAACTTATACGAGGACGATCTGATGGGAAACTGGCAGTGAGTGCAGCATCACTAGTAAACTGTCCTAAAAGTCATTGGTTGTAAAGTGAATGGGATCTGCATGTGTCCCTCTCATTGTTCTCTTCTCATAATGGACACAGACAGTTTGACTCTGGGGAGAGCAGTGCTGGCGGAGGTCATTTCCTGTGTAACACCAGAGGGAAGGGAAGTCATCCTATTGTGTTCTCTCCCATGCTTATGCCCCCTTTCCTGCCCATGATGGCTAAGATGGCCGCCGCTGCCCATGACGAAGACTTGGACTAGCGGGGATGATGTAAGACTAGTGACTCACCATTTTATTTTTAGAACAGTTAGAGACACTGATTGAATTAACATTCTTCACATCATCTTGACTTGTATCTATTCAGTTTTCAAACCCCTATAGGTTAAATGTTGGGGGCACTGTTGCATCAAAACCAGTGAGTCATTTCTGGAATAAATATGATAAATATTAACCCTCCCAAACTGTTAAAAAAGTTTCAATCAAAACGCAGTTTAGTTGTGCTGGTATATGGTACATAAATCCCAAAGAGCATTTGTGTAGCACAATATTTATATTGTACACCTCTTTGCCAAGATTAAGCTTAGCACACACTCAAATCAATAGCGTACCATCCCTATCCTGACTCAAGCCATAAATGTCTTAACATAATTAGAAAAGGCCATACCAAAATCATGCAGTAGCGTAAGAGTTTAATGTATTACTTCCACTGGGGTGCATAGACTGCACTCGCAGAATGCGTCTTCATTTGCTAGCAGCACTCTCATCCCACAGATTCACAGCACAGCCAGTGTGACATGCACTCATTCGAGAGAGGGAGGAAAGGAGGGAGGAGAGGGAGCAATTTACAGGTGGAGGGATGTAAATGTAAATATTGAAAATGTGAACAGGAAAAAGCAGTGGCACTGTCCCCATGGGGAAAAACTGTCACCGCCACCTCTCCCATCTCCTCTCCTTCTCTCTCTCACTCTACCTCTCCCTGCTGTGCTCTCCATCAAACGATTCAAACATGGGATTCGATGTGCAACACTGCGGCGGAGGCTGTCATTATCATTCACACACAATCTATACACAGTGATATAATGCAACGCTGCAAGAGTGTCTCTCTCTCTCTCTCTCTCTCTCTCCTGTTGAACTCAATAACCTCAGCCTAATAGAGGATTTTAAAAGCTTTGAGGGTTTTATCAACTCTGGCAGGAGATAAAGACTAAAACGACTGTAAATTCAGCATTAACTAGAGAGGGTCAGGAACGGTGTTGTCGGAGTTAATGACATCACCACCAGAGAAGTATCTTCAGTCTTTGCAGTTTTGTACTGGGACAGTTACCGTGACAAATCGTTCATTCATTCATTCATTCATTCATTCATTCATTCATTCATTCATTCATTCATTCATTCATTCACTTATCCACTCATAACTGATAGTTTCCACACAGTTATGGCAGCAGACAGGAATCTTTCCTTGATATTCCCAGCATGTGATCCTCATACTGGAATAGGATACCTGAACCCGGAGGCTCCGTGAGCCCTGCTGACAGAAATAATCCTGCTCTCCTTTTTTTTTATCACTCCCTTTTTATATCCCGGCCATCTAAGCACGCCATCTCCCTTTTTAACTCCTCCTGTTTAAATTCCTCTTTATTTTTGGTTGCCTCAATAGTCACAGGCTATTAGACTCCAGAGATATAGATCAGCACCCGAGCCAGTCTGTTTTTAAAATCTCACACTGTCCCCCTCTGGCCGCTGCCTGTGAAGGATTGCAGTGTGTTTGTGAGTGTGTGTGTGTGTGTGTGTGTGTGTGTGTGTGTGTGTGTGTGTGTGTGTGTGTGTGTGTGTGTGTGTGTGTGTGTGTGTGTGTGTGTGTGTGTGTGTGTGTGTGTGTGTGTGCGTGCGTGTGTGTGTGGGTGCATGCTTCTCTATGTCTAAGTATGTGTCTGTATAGGTTCATCAGTAAAGATTTGCGTAAGTGTTTTTGTGTGTGTGTGCGTGCGTGTGTTTTGCGGAAGCTCAAGCTCATTTCTGCAAGGCTGGTCTCCTGCGCTCCTCTGTTCGACAGATCGTTTTCATAACCACTTTTCTGAGGTCAGAGCCCAGACTGCTGCAGTCACGCAATCCCCCGCCTGCCGTCCTGCACTACACCACTACCACTTCACCAAAGCCTCTTAAAGGGCCAGCAGTCCCTTTGTCTCTGCTGCTGTTTTATTAAAAAAATATATATATTTAACCTTTATTTAACTAGGCAAGTCAGTTGAGAACAAATTCTTATTTACAATGACGGCCTACACCGGCCAAACCCGGACGACACTGGGCCAATTGTGCGCCGCCCTATGAGACTCCCAATCACGGCCGGTTGTGAGCTGAGCTCAGCAGGATGCTATGGTGGCAGGATGCTATGACACAACTGTGGTTGCTGCTCTTTAATAAAAGTATTAACATACACACTACCACTCAAAAGTTTGGGGTCACTTAGAAATGTCCTTGTTTTTCAAAGAAAAGCTAAAATTTTGTCCATTAAAATAACATCAAGTTGATCAGAAATACAGTGTAGACATTGTTAATGTTGTAAATTACTATTGTAGCTGGAAACGGCGTACAGAGGCCCATTATCAGCAACCATCACTCCTGTGTTCAAATGGCACGTTGTGTTAGCTAATCCAAGTTGCTAATTTTAAAAGGCTAATTGATCATTAGAAAACCCTTTTGCAATCATGTTAGCACAGCTAAAAACTGTTGTACTGATTAAAGAAGCAATAAAACTGGCCTTCTTTAGACTAGTTGAGTATCTGGAGCATCAGCATTTGTGGATTTGATTACAGGCTCAAAATGGTCAGAAACAAATAACTTTCTTCTGAAACTCGTCAGTCTATTCTTGTTCTGAGAAATGAAGGCTATTCCATGCGAGAAATTGCCAAGAAACTGAAGATCTCGTACAACGCTGTGTACTACTCCTTTCACAGAACAGCGCAAAGTGTCTCTAACCAGAATAGAAAGAGGAGTGGGAGGCCCCGGTGCACAACTGAGCAAAAGGACAAGTACATTAGATTGTCTAGTTTGAGAAACAGATGCCTCACAAGTCCTCAACTGGCAGCTTCATTAAATAGTACCTGCAAAACACCAGTCTCAATGTCAACAGTGAAGAGGCGACTCCAGGATGCTGACCTTCTAGGCAGAGTTGCAAAGAAAAAGCCATATCTCAGACTGGCCAATCAAAAGAAAAAATGAAGAAGGGCAAAAGAACACAGACACTGGACAGAAGAACTCTGCCTAGAAGGCCAGCATCCCGGAGTCGCCTCTTCACTGTTGACATTGAGACTGGTGTTTTGCGGGTACTATTTACTGAAGCTGCCAGTTGAGGACTTGTGAGGCGTCTGTTTCTCAAACTAGACACTCTAATGTACTTGTCCTTTTGCTCAGTTGTGCCTCCCACAGTTGGGCCTCCCACAGTTTGCGCTGATACTTAAATACATTTTAGCAATTACATTTACTTTTGAAACTTAAGTATATTTAAAACCAACTACTTTTAGACTTTTACTCAATTAGTATTTTACTGGGTGACTTTCACTTTTACTTGAGTCATTTTCTATTAAGGTATCTTTACTTTTACTCAAGTATGACAATTGAGTACCTTTTCCACCACTGCCGCCCTATGGGACTCCCAATCCCTGCCAGTTTTGATACAGCCTGGATTCCACTCCACTCTGACAAGTCAGGCCCTAACCAGTCAATTAGTCCATTGAAACTCAGCGCCTATTTACACCCCTCTCTTTTTTCCTCTCAACAGAACGAGGAGGTTTTTGTGTTTCTGTCAGACTGGGCCATGACATGGTAATGGCTGTCTGGAGCTCTCGAATTCCGATGGCGCATTGACAAAGCCTACCATTGTCCACTGACCGCCTGTATCCGACTCCCATGTTCTCCCCTGCCCGCACCCTGTCACAGACGTACTGTGCCAGCCAACATACAAAAACAACTGAGACTGAAGAGAGGGGTGGGAGAGGTAGGGGTGGGGTGGGGTGGGTGGAAGTCACAATTTGAGAGGCTGCAGTGCATTGCGTGTGAAGGTCGGGGCTAGAAATTGTCACATGTGGCCAAGTTCAGCGACTTAATTGAATCCAAACCTCCGGACAGACCGAGCGAGCTCCAGCAGTTCCACACAGATGGGGTGGCTGTGGCCATTTGATGTTTCGCTATGCTAATTGTCTTAGCTTTCTTTTCAAACGCTGTAATTTAATGGCTGGTCCAAATGAGCTCCTGGATGCTTTGAAATGTCATTATCTTAGGGAAATAACGCTGACACGTACTGTATGTGCAGACCGTAATGTCGAATAAAAATGGCCTCATAGGTTTTGATGTGTTTTTCCAGATACATCCTGGAATCCCTGTTTTTGATTTTCATATTATGTCATCACTTGTGAACCCGAGGCACCCTGAATCCTGAGCCTTCTGTGAATCTACCCCAAATATTGTGACAACCAGAGGTGGCGGTAAATCTGGGAGGGTGGGAGGGAGGACGGGGAGAGACAGAGAAAGATCATACATGATACACAGAGAGAGGACAGACAAGAGAGAGAGTGAGAGGGAAGGAAATAGGGAGGGAGAGAGAGAGAGACAGAGACAGAGAGAGTCAGAGAGGAGAGGGGAGAGAGAATGATCATACATGATTCACAGAGAAAGGACAGGAGTGCGAAAGAGAGAGATAGAGGGAGAGACAGAGAGACAGGGAGAGAGACAGAGAGACAGAGAGTCAGGGAGGAGGGGGAGAGAGAGAGAAAGATCATATATGATACACAGAGAGAAGACAGACGGAAGAGAGAGAGACCGGGAGAGAGAGCGAGAGGGAGGGAGGGAGAGAGAGACAGAGAGAGACTCAGCTAGAGAGTCAGAGAGAGAGAGAGAAAGAGAGAAGGAACACCAAGGTGTGGTGCCGTGTTGTGGGCCTCGCCAGGCCCTTAGGCCAGGGAGTGGTGTTGACACAGAGGCAGAAGGGTGTAAACTCCGTCGGAATAATTGAAGAGTCAAGGAGGCAGTACATGACAAGACAGGAGCACTTTATCTGCTACAAGAATCATAACAGCACCAATACAAGTGATATAGTTTCATCTGGGCCCAGTCCAATGACAACAATGCCTCCACATATAAAGATAAAATATCATACTATGTGTCACTCACGATATTACCACTCACAAAATGCATCCCCCTCCTCAAGGTCAATGATATTTTCACATGACACACCCCTTGTATTGAACCCAACAAATGAATGAACTCAAAAATTATAATTACAACCACAAATAACAATAACTGTAGCGACCCTGTGTTTCTAAACGTGGATATCGACTTTGCCACTTCAGCATGGTTTTGTGGCACAGCCGATGCCATGCAGGGCTACGGGTCTGAAGGTTGAGGGTTTGTCAACCACCACAGACAAGCTCTCTCCCTGTCTGTTTCATTACACTACAATCATAGCTGGCTGCAGACAGTGATCAGCGATGCTATATTTATAATTTTCCACCAACAGGTTTCTGTGCCAATGCACCACCACACAACCAATTAGCAAATCATAACTGCATACTGATTACCGACTTCGGGTGCTTCAACATCATGGGTTGAGTTTTCAACACCATAATCAAATAGACTAGACCTATGTCCATCTTGACAAACAGAAAATACATCCCTGCATACCTTGTACCCAGTATGGAAGGCTTGGCTTGACAAACTCCGAATGTCATTAAACTTTTTGGTGTTTTGTAACTAATGACTGCTTACATTCATTAAATGGCTGGTAAGTAGCCTAATCAGACTAAAACATTGTGACTGGTTGTGTTTATGCCACACATAAAAGGTAATACATTTTAAAAGTGAAATGACAATTATTTAGGCTATACCGAAGCATTAGGTTGTAGGTGTGCGAGGAATAGCCGCTTGGATTGGAGAGGAGGCAGAGCGCATGTTAAGCATTCCTGAATAACTGGGCCTGCCGGGAGCATATGTGGCCACATTATTATTGGGAGAATGATGATTCGCAACAGACAGCACATTCAGCATCAGAAGTAAAAATACAGCCGGACTGGCCTGATACTGTGCCTTCCTAGACCTTAGAAACTGTCGACAGTAGACCCATAACTGAACGAAACATTCAATTCACAGGGCTCTTGCGCCTTTATTCATATGACATATAATTGTGTACTCACTTAAAAACAATAATGCAGTATTTCATTGCATTGTGGTGTTGTAGGCTAGTCGAGGTAGGATAATTGTATTGTCCTTTAAACAAGATCAGTAGGAGAGCTTTGAGTGGCGTGTCTCACGTCTTCACCGTTCTTTCGTGTGTAATGATGCAACTGGCCTCTCCGCTGCCTATCAGCTATTCTCTTTGTTCTTGTGAATTTATAGAACATTGGTGTAGCTTTTAATGATTTTATGTGTGGTATGATTGCTAATTGGCATATTGCAGATCTGGACAAACAATCCACCTACCACTATTGTTACTATGAATGGATAGACAGTTAGACTGTATTGACCTGTAGTTCGCGCGCAGAAAAGCGTAGTGCATAAGGGAAGTACCAAACCTTGAAAGGGTAGGCGCATGCAAGCAGATGAGGACATTTGTCTAGAATGGAAACAATTATATAGTAAAACCTACCAAGCGGTGAATGTAAACCGGGGGGGAAAAAAACACACCATAAAGCAGTGAATCATTGAAAATCATTTAGATATTGCCGTGATTAAACCACGGTATGTGGAAATACATTAACGACATTGCATGCCAACGGATCGGTATCCTGTAGATCCGACTTCCCTCTGTGAAAGGGCCTCTGCGTCTCCATGAATGTGCCCTTTGAGTCGTCTCAGCGCTAGGCATGTTGTATTTACTGTATCAAGTAATAGGGGTGATGTTACTTCAAACAGCCACTGGAACGTTCAATTGATGTTATTATGGTCTTTTTTTTCCCTACGTGGTCCGACTGAGTCATGTTCATGGCTCCTTGTGTTGCACCCTTAAATTACTCTGTGGATCTACTGTGTGATGTCTGTTGGCGGCTGGGAGGAAAACACTGGAAATTTGTTACAGGTAGAGAATTCCATCTGAATATGGAAGTTTGGATCAAAGTTCAAATTCTTAATTCTATGGTTCAGAACTTCCACATTTCCCCGAGAGGAGATCTCGTGAACCCATGCGAGAAACTGATAAGAGTGAGAGAAGAAAAAAAACGTGTCATTCAACGCCTAATGAAATGTCGATGACATCGTCGACAACGGCTGAGGTGGGAGGCGACGGCCAACAGGTCCCAATTGGGATTGGGTTTGGGTGCTGCTCTGTTGATGCATATTTAATACTGGCTCTCTGATGAAAACAAACACTAGTACATTAGTGTGGAGAATTTCCCCGGCATCGCACGCAACCTATACGGGTGCTCTGCCAAGGGAGCCCCAGCAGCTGCTGAATATGAGCATAACATACTGTTCCTCAGCTGGCCAATTTAAACATGATACTCAGGGCCATGTCAACAGACCGTGCGTGGCATGGAATTCTTCCTTTGCGCAAAGCTCCCGTTTGTAGTTGGTACAGGGGCACATCTCGATGAACTAATGTTAAAAGAAAATAGCACGCCCTCGACCCTTAGTCATTTCTTTTTGAGAAATCGTGTTAGTTGACATTTGTCGAATTCAAATCAAGGATTCCGTCACAATAAGAAGACATTGGATTATTGGATATCGTAGTCATTCATTCTGCATTGTCCCATGAGTAAGTTATTATAGCGATCTGTACACGCTCTGTATTCGTAGCACTAGGCCTCACTGTAATAAAGTTAGGATCAGGGATGATTTTGACAGTAACTGCTTCAAAGTGGGCTAGTAGGCTAGAGGCTCGGGTTACCAGGCTAGACTATGGTTTCACTTTGTTATTTCAGATATGGGCACTTCAAGTATGTGCCCATGACAGCTCAGGTGTGCGACCAACTTACTTAGAAAACCATGGTGATGCATGTACAGTAAGCATCATTAACAGGCAATGGGGAAGAGTGTTTGTGCTCTTTGTACAGAGGCCAAATACAAAGTGCTGTACAACTGGCATAGGGGCCGAATTCATTAGCTCAGATTAGCTAAATTTCAGTTGCTATAATGATAGACATATGGGATGAGGCCTGTAAAATGCCAGTGCTTTGTAACTGAGTGCTATTTAATTTGGAAATGAGACAAAAGCTATTACGGAAAACAAACACATTTCCTTTTGGGTCTTTGAGAGGTGCCAAAGCCAGCCCATAAATAAGTAAATATCACTATGAAATCTTTACGTGTTTAACTGGAACTCTTGGCTGTTAGAATGTTGAAGCTGTTTTTTTTATCAGCTTGTTAATTAAATCATTATTATTAGTTTATGCTCAGATAATAAATGACACTGCAGTTCTCAAAGAGACACATATAAATGGAATAGGGTGAGTTTGACACCGTGGCACAAACATTCAATGAAAGGAATGCCATGCAGACACTAAGCACCACAGACTCCATCTTGTGAAGAGAAACACTTCATCAGAAGTCTACTGATACATTCTTCTCTACCCATCTCTCAAGTACAGCTTCTCTTCTCTGTTTTATTTTACTCCGGCAGCTCAGTTTTAGACATTTAAAGCCTCAAAGCTGATCTCCCTGCAGTGCTGAGCGACGTGATGTCATTCAAAAGCCTAGTGAGGCCGAGGCTGTAAATCCTGCAGCATTAGGGCCTGGCGTGGCCCTGTTTACTGTCAAACACTTAAGACATACCTTAGTTTCTTCTGTGTTACAAATTGCGCTTGGGGGCTTGAGAGCCCTGCCAAGGAGTAGTCACGCAAAGGGCTCTGCAGCGAATAACTGGAGCATTCATTAGTCGTAACTGTCCTCTGCCACTTCTCATTCAGAACAATTACTCCCTTATGTGCTTGGAACCATCCACTCGTTATTATCCCCTAACTGTTGTTTGGGTTAGCTTTTTTTCTCCAGTTCACTTTCTTTCTCTCGTTTAATTTTTCTCTCTGTTTTCTCTCCCTCTCTCTCGCTCTCTCTCCCTCTCTTCTCTCGTTCAACAATAAAATACTTTCTGCTTCACTCACTTCGTTGCCATTGCTCTGTGTTATACAATATGTCACACAGACAGGTGGTCCAGGAAATGACATACATAACAACGTTTTCTGCATATTTTTTGGTGCTTTCTAACCCTAACCCCCCCAAAAACATATTGGAATAACTAAATGAAAAATTCAACTCCAACCCTTCGTTTCACATCTGTATTGAGTTACAGTGTCATGGTGTTTCCTAAATATTGATAATGTTAGGAGAACTGGTACTTTCTTCCCTTCATATTCTTTGTGATAAACTGGTACTTGTATTGAACTGTTACTGGGGCATATACTGTACAATGGAGTAATTCATCCTATTACCACATAGAACCAGATCAATTTACAGGACAGTAGGCATTGGCTGGTGAATCCAGTGACAGCATGGTAACCCAATGTCCAGTACAGTACAGCACTTTACTGATTGGCCGGTTTTCCATAATCGCTCCCTTCTTCCCCACCAATCTTTGCCCACATTGCTAACTTGGGGTCATGCCCAGGGCCACCTTGTTACCCCGACATTACTTTTCGCTGGAACAGCCATAATGAAAAGCTTGCCCCTCGATTTATTCATTAACGGATCCTATTACTGCCAACAGTGCGCCCGTTGTGAGCGCCCAACTCAAATTGGCGAAATCCTGCGTGATAGCTAATATGTCCTGATATAGGAAACTGGCAATGGGGGGAGACCGGACTCCTGCCAACAGGTCCATGGTTGGTGATGCGTTGTAATTAATTGCTTGATTACCAAAATCTACTGAAAGGCATGGTTAAATGCACCTTTGAAAAATAAAGGTGTTTAGCTGGATTATATGTCCCTGAAAACTGGACAGACATGCAAACACACATTTAAATATCATTATCAATACATTTATCCATCTAAAATATCAGATAAAAAATATATAAGATGAATACATATACAACAGCTTTCAATACCGAAGTGCTTAGGTTTAAGTTAAACAACTCAAGTCAAACAATGGCTTTTTTGGGGGGATTAAAGAGCTTATGTTTGGTAAAGTATTATTGTTAAGTGACTGCTTTATATAAAAGTACCATGTATGTAAAATGTGCATGCAAAATGTGTATGTAAAATGTATATGTAAAATGCATGTATATGTAGCAAAAAAGCGTTCCATTTTTTTTAAAGTTATTTGTCCTCCGAAGAGGGTGGGTTGTGGAGGGGTTAATACACTTAAAACATTTTTTTTTTAAATAAAGATGAAAAGAAAGTACACATTTTTAGCCCTTTTTCTCCCCAATTGGTGGTTACATTCTTGTCCCATCGCTGCAACTCCCCTACAGACTCAGGAGAGGCGAAGGTCAAGAGCCATGCATCCTCCAAAACACAACCCCGCCAAGCTGCACTACTTCTTGACACACTGCTCACTTAACCCGGAAGCCAGCCGCACCAATGTGTCAGAGGAAACACCGTCCAGCTGGTGACCAAAGTCAGCTTGCAGGTGCCTGGCCCACCACAAGGAGTCACTAGGGCGTGATGGGACAAGGAAATCGGCCTCCCCTAACCCAGACGACACTGGGCCAATTGTGCGCCACCCTATGGGACTCCCAATCACGGCTGGTTGTGATACAGCCTGGAATCGAACCAGGGACTGTAGTGACACCTCTAGCACTGAGATGCAGTGCCTTAAACTGCTGCGTCAACTCGGGAGGCACGTTTTTCACAGTCTCAATGAGTTATCAAATGAACTCTCTACATATGGGGCTCCCGAGTGGCGCAGCAGTCTAAGGCACTGCATCTCAGTGCTAGAGGTGTCACTACAGACCTTGGTTCAATTCCAGGCTGTATCACAACCAGCCGTGATTGGGAGTCCCATAGGGTGGCGCACAATTGGCCCAGTGTCGTCTGGGTTAGGGTTTCGCCGGGGTAGGCTGTCATTGCAAATAAGAATTTGTTCTTAACTGACTTGCCTAGTTAAATACTAATAATAATATGGCTGCAATAGTAGCACATCTGCAAACCATACAGTGTACTTACACAGAGGAAAACAGGTATTTGTATGTGGTTGTTACAGTCTTAAATGATCAAATCTAACAGCCCAATAAACATTTCATTTGTCATAACAAACATTGTCTTTTTATAACAGCTGATTAACATTTGAAGACCTTGTTGAGTGCAAATTCATATTACCCCCCCAAAAACATGAATCTAAACAAATGAATGAACAGCAGGAGTTGCTAACTGAGAATGAATTGCTATATAAATGGAAAACAAAGCAATAGCTGCTTCCTACATATTGCCTATGTAGCTCGTTGCCAGTACATTGAGATGTATAAAGGCCTAAGTGACATGCAGGGGAGGGGAACATCATTTCGCTTGTCTGACCTTAGAGCTTAGCAGGCTGCTTGACTGTGATTACAGAGGACAGACTCCAACAATGGTGTTGGGCCAACAAAGGGCCTCTCGGTTCCATATGAAGGGCACACAAACACCCCGCCATTCTGTGTTCTCCGCTCTGTGCTGCTCTGTGCTGCTCAACAGTAACAGTTTGCTGTTTTCGGTTTGCAGTGTGAGGCCCCTCAATAAGGATTTGTGGTAATTCACTTATGGCCATTTGTGATCCTGGGGGCGTCCTGTGGGCTTTGTTCGCCAATGGCCACTCAAGCGGAGAGGTCAGCTCAGACAAAGGGAGTGTCACGCCTTTGATTCAAACGGCTAACGCGTTAGACATTAGGATCCTAAATACATACACCAGCTTGCCATTCAGACCCTTACTGCACACATACAAGAGGTTAACATGTTAACACTATTTTATGGTATTGTATAGAGCTGAGTTACCAGGTTAAAGCTCTTTGCAGTGAATGTTCAATTCAGCGAATAGAATCGCATTATCGTATTAGTTACCTCAATGGGAGGAAGAAACATTCATATTTGCATTGCAAATGGCATGATAAGCATACACGTATACTTATGTTGCTCATGCAAACATAACTCTCTCACGCAATGCATAAATAATTACCCACGGCGTTGTATGCAACGACAAAGAAAAGGGCAATAATGGCATTTAGGTTTGTCAGGAGCTGTCGGAGAGAGAGATGGTTCAAATCTCAGAGCCGACTGGGTGAAAGATCTATCAATGTGCCCTTGAGCTAGGCACGTAACCCTAATTGCTCCTGTAAGGTGGTCTGGATAAGAGTGTCTGCTAAACGACTAAAATGTCTCTCTCAGTGGGGTTGATAATCACAGAGCCTCAACAACACTCCTCGTCCTTCATTCAGGGGAAGAAAGGGGACCACTCGTCATCACCAGAGCCATGCATTTACGGAGTTCAGCAAACCTTTTTACAATGTTTAATATTGTTCTAACTCTAGATATTCAGATACACAGAATCCTTCAAATATTCCCCAGGTTATGGAAATAGGGAGCTAACATGGCTGTCATAGAATGTTGTCGTGTCATGAAATGTACATTTCCTAACTCTCTAAATACATGGCTCGGGTCATCTTCAGGTTCCCTCGCAGGGGATAATCGGGAGAGATGTAAAGATGAGCAATCTGATGTCCGTTGTTGTAGAGGAAGAAGATATTGTGACGGACATGGGATTGGACACACTGGGTTATGTTAGCTGTAGGAAGACAATAGTAGGCCTTTCTATAAACCACACCCGTTTATAATGCATCACGATCACATTTATAGTCCCCGCTATCGCTTTATAGGTGGTTATAAGACTCACTAAAAGCATATAATAGAGCATTTCTGAATGTATGTACATGCTGTAGCATCATTCACTATGCACGAGACAGAATGTACACATACAGGAGGTCAGAACACCATGAGAAAAGAGTCCACGTTACAGTAATTCAAAAGACAAAAATGTTTGATATAGGCAGGAATGACCTTTGTCTTCTGAAGAACGTTTGGGGTGACAGGGAAGAAAAGTGGAACGGAATCAGCAGGATGAGGAATGAAGAGGAATGCGGCCACAGGCAACCTAGCTAGGATTCTGTTCTGTGCCTCTCTGACACCGCAGCACAGCAGCAACGGCTCGTCACTTTGGATAATTCGTCAGACCTGTTTTGACACATGACATTCAACTGTTACGATACGTGGAAACCGCAGGATCCCCCGGGCGCAATATATCGCGTGCAAAATATCTGACCGTGTATCTACAGGAGACACACAAGGTACTGGATTTACAAGGGTTGCAGTCTTTACTTTGTAGTGGGATCGGGATAAATGTTCAAGTGATGACTTTATTGTCTGGTTTTATTGTTCCATCACCATGACACAATAGTTGGGTGGCAGTTTGGTCACAAGCACCAATTGAAAGGTCAATTAGTATGCTTTATCTGTCTGGAGATTGGTGCCTTTGTTGCCTCTTTTAGTCATTTACACAATTAGCCAACCATGTAGACGGCACGGCATACTGAAACATTTGTTCTCTAAATGCTTTTAAGATGTGCGACTCCACACATCATTAACTTTTGGGGTGGATGACTTCAACTTGTCACAATCACTAATTGATAAAACATTACGGCACACTTCAACTGTTATCCCTTGTTCAGTGTTGTGAGTCTGTACCCAGAGTGTACAAAACATTAAGAACACCTTCCTAATATTGAGTTGCACCCCCTTTTGCCGTCAGAACGGCCTCAATTCGTTGGGAAATGGACTCTACAAGGTGTCGAAAGCGTTCCACAGGGATGCTGGCCCATGTTGACTCCAATCATTCCCACAGATGTGTCAAGTTGGCTGGATGTCCTTTGGTTGGTGGACCATTCTTGATACACACGGGCAACTGTTGAGCGTGAAAACCCAGCAGCGTTGCAGTTCTTGACACATTTAAACCGGTGCGCCTGGCACCTACTACCATACCCCGTTCAAAGGCACTTAAACCTTTGGCTTGCCCATTCACCCTCTGAATGGCACACATACACAATCCATGTCTCAATTGTCTCAAGACTTAAAAATCCTTCTTTAACCCATCTCCTCACTTTCATCTACACTGATTGAAGTGGATTTAACAGGTGACATCAATAAGGGATCATAGCTTTCACCTGGATTCACCTGGTCAGTCTATATAATGGTGTTCCTAATGTTTTGTACAGTCAGTGTATATTGTATGTACTGTACAGTATCTCGATATTGTGGAGACATGTTTGATCCTGTGCCCACCAACCCCATGGAAAATACTGACACAGTTTACAGACTTTCACTGTCTGAAATCTCCTGTTGTAAGTCTTAGCTTACATGTCAACAACATGTTGACGCATCATTGCACTCTATAGTGCTAAACTAAGGGACTTCTCTGACCAGAGGTTTCATATGTATGGGGCAACTTCCTGATTGACGACCTCAAGGTAGAAAAGTTTAGTGGGACACAAGGGCCTTTGTGGCGTGATTAAAACCGGAGCCCGTCTAGGGCCCGACATATTGCTGACGTACATTGAGCATGAGGTTTAGGTTCCTGTAGCCATCCTCTTCCCCATTCTTGGCTCATTTATAGTGCTGAGGACAAAAGAGGCAGACATGTCTTACCAAAGCAGTTTCCTCAAAGTGTTGCACTGTGGCAGGAAGGCCCAGTCCTTAGTTTCATGTCAACTAGTACCTGACATTTAGTTACATCACATTGTTTCCACAGACAACTCCCTCTGGCACACAGCCAGGTTTGAATTTACTATGCGCAATGTCAACAAGTCTGCGTGCGAAGCCAACATGCTGATCTAAAAAAGTACAAATATTGACAAAGTTCCTCAGACTACAGTACAAATGTAGGATCTTATTTTGGCCTATATTGTCACAGCAAAATAATCCTGCAGCAACAGGATTTGAACATTTAGTGGTTAGGCTATTAACTTGCCAAAAGTAGACTGCATGAAAAGTGCAATACTGTTTTCAGTGCATTTATGTAAATCACAAAGCTCATCTGCATTTCCTGCAGTGCAAGAAAATTCTCAGCAACAGAATAGTGATCAAATTAAGATCCTACATCTGTATTAGGTTGGAAAACAACATTTGGAAAGATTTTATAGGATTATCACAGATAAAGTGTAGATAATGCAGGCTGTTGAACCTCTCAACACAAAACAGAGCCACACTGACAGATGGATCTAATGACACACATGTTCCAGAGGTTAAAATAAGTGTGAAATCCGATATAGAGGCCTTTAAAACATCTTGATATACCATGTAACGCATAGAAATATAATTGACCTCATCCCACACATTTACAGTAACTCTGTGGTGACGGACATCCAACCTGTTATGTAAGGAAGGAACGAAGATGGAGACAGGGTTTTTTTGTGTGATAGTGTGTGTGTGTGTGTGTGTGGTGTGTGTGTGTGTGTGTGTGTGTGTGTGTGTGTGTGTGTGTGTGTGTGTGTGTGTGTGTGTGTGTGTGTGTGTGTGTGTGTGTGTGTGTGTATGTGTATGTGTGTGTGTGTGTGTGTGTGTGTGTGTGTGTGTGTGTGTGTGTGTGTGTGTGTGTGTGCGTTTGGGGATTTGTGGGCGCGTGTGCGCCCGCGTGCATGCATGAGTGTAGGAGTGTGCACGTGGCCCTAGGGGATTTCGATATGATAGTACACTCTCTTGAAGAGCACAGGGCAGTCAGACTAAACAACTGTTATTGTGATACCACAATACAGTCGTCATGCACTGAACTGAACTGAACTGCTCTGGCTCTGTGTCATAGAACACCATTAGTTTTCACTGGATGAGACTAGTTCTCTTATTCGTCCCTAATGGGAGCACATGACGACTGTAGAAGACCCAATCTAATTACAGGGGGAAACGCATCCTAAACAAGCAATATGGCCCTTTGCAGTTCCTTCTGATTCGGTTTAGAATGACGGGAGCTCAAACAGACTTCAATCAGACTTCAAGTCCCACGTTGCACAATGGATGCTCTCTGAGGACTGGGTACATTAGAAACGCAAACATATCTCTATAAATCATTGTTGTGTTTTCATTGGAACTTCAGAAATCCACTAACGCTTTGTGTGACTCCGTCAGACATCCCCAGCAGCACTATCAGAAGTTTATAAGAAGCAGAGATTGCTGCCAAGCTTAAATTTATCACATCTCTAGATTGGATTAGGTTTCACAACTCTGTCTGAATCTTTCAACATGGGCGCTGTATCTCAGAGAGGCCGGAAACAGAGTAATTGAAAATGAAAAGATTATCTTGCATTGATAATTGTTAGCCAGCTGAGACACTAACGCGAACATGCCCAGGCTTGTATTTGATCAACCCTCAGTGACAGATATAACCAGAGATGGCAAAAAAACTTGACGCAGCAGGAGGTCCCATTTGTCCCAGGAGGTCCCAGCCATCTGCCTTATGCCTGTCCTTGTCCAGAGGAGGGAGTGTCAGGGAGGAGGTGTGGGTGAGTGCCAGTCCAATGTGCCAGGCCCCGTAGGGTTGACGATGGGCGAAAGGGAAACCAGATCAGTCAGCCACGAGGAGCACGGCGCGCCGCCCGGGGCGAGAAGAGAGACGGTGACAGACGTTGTCAAAATAAGCCTTAGTCACACCTTGGCTGGCAGTCCAAATTGTCTGTAAGGCCATCCTCCCACTGCTTGACTACCAAGCCCACAGATGGAAGTGGAAATGCTCTGCCTGGGTAGCAAGGCATGCTGATTGGGTGCTGAGGAGGAAGTGGTTATTTAGTACAGCACTGCACTGCACACAGACATGGCTAATGCTTCTTTATGTCTATGTCATATTTCAGCTGCTGTTTGCCTCGCATCAACACACATACAATAATGTCATGGTCTTTCTGAGTAAGTAGCAACTAGAAAGTATCATACACTTAGGACTGTTTACCATTATTTGGTTGAGCAGAGCAACTCTTATGTGGGTAAGGGGTCTCTTGTGAGATATTGTTCATCTTTTAGAGTTGAGAGTGTGGGTGGCATTCTCTCTGCACTGTAACGTTGTCTCACACTTCCCAGCTGTGAAATCACACAGCCACACAGCCCATCACACAGCCCATCACACAGCCTGTCACACAGCCATCACAAAGCCACACCACACAGCCCATCACACAGTCCATCACACAGCCCATGACACAGCCCATCACACAGCCCCTCACACAGCCCCTCACACAGCCATCACAAAGCCACACCACACAGCCCATCACACAGCCCATCACACAGCCCGTCACACAGCCCATCACACAGCCACACAGCCCATCACACAACCCATCACACAGCCACACAGCCCATCACACAGCCCATCACACAGTCCGTCACACAGCCCATCACACAGCCACACAGCCCATCACACAACCCATCACACAGCCACACAGCCCATCACACAGCCCATCCCACAGCCCGTCACAGCCCATCACACAGCCACACAGCCCATCACACAGCCCATCGCACAGCCCGTCACACAGCCCATCACACAACCCATCACACAACCCATCACACAGCCACACAGCCCATCACACAGCCACACAGCCCATCACACAACCCATCACACAACCCATCACACAGCCACACAGCCCATCACACAACCCATCACACAACCCATCACACAGCCACACAGCCCATCACACAGCCCATCACACAGCCACACAGCCCATCACACAACCCATCACACAACCCATCACACAGCCACACAGCCCATCACACAGCCCATCACACAGCCACACAGCCCATCACACAACCCATCACACAACCCATCACACAGCCACACAGCCCATCACACAGCCCATCACACAACCCATCACACAGCCACACAGCCCATCACACAGCCCATCACACAACCCATCACACAGCCACACAGCCCATCACACAGCCACACTGATCTCTCTGCACTGTAAAAACAATACACATACTATAGATGTTTTACTGTAATTCTAGGCTAGTGCACCCAGCAGGCAGACACACACACACACACACTCATGATAAACACACATCACAACTGCTGCTACCAGACTCTTATTATACTGCACAGTTCATACACTGTCCCCCATCCCCCCATCCCTCCCATCCCCAGTACACATGGAAATATTGGACCATCAATTGTGCCTTCCTGTATTATACTTATGCTAAAAATGTTTATTCTATTCTACTGAGACATTTACTTTATGTTCGTATTCTTGTCTTTTATATTTTTTAATTGTTGTTGCATTGTCGAGGAGGAACCTGCAAGTAAGCATTTCATTGGACGACGTACACCCTGTGTATTCCATACATACGACTAATAAAACTTGAAACTAACATCCCTCTATTCTATCACACTTTTCATTATGTTCCACAGATACTATTTATCTTAACTTATTGTTATTCTATAACTACAGGACATGGCATAAGTGTCTTGCCTTGGATTCAAATCGTATGACTCTAAAATACAGCCATTTCAATGATCCTCCAGTTCTTCAGTATATGCCACTTTCCATTCCTGCAGCCTTTCAGAAGCTTGCAGTGCGTTAGCAGGGATTAGATCCCCAGGACTGATAGAGGAGAAGAGAGAAAGGAGAGCAGATGGGCCTGTCCTTCATTACTGGGTCAGGACTGAACCCATCTGATCCTCATCACAGGCCCTATTGACTTCCTGATAACGGAAAATAAATAACATCTGAGAGGTAGCGTGATAGTGGATAGCACAGTGGACCAGGAACATTGGGGATTCACTGGTGAAGTTGCAGAGTTATTTGGGGGTTTCTATTGGTCCCTCCTGCTACGTTATGTTGCATTACAGTCATAAAGCAGACGCTCTTATCAAGAGCACCTTATTGCACAGTCATTATATAGTATATTGACTGTACATGTGAACCCACAACATTGGTGCAGCTAGCACAACCTAGAACATACTACTTAGCAAACATGCTGGAACATTATTACGCTGAATGTTTTTGGCAAACCTGTTAGTTCACGTTAAAAACCCAGGGATATGCATCTATTGTTATCTTTACCGAGGCAGTGTATGTCCTACAAATGATTTGGGTTTACCCTTCAATTACCCTTCCTAATATACAGCGTTAAGCACATTCCTGTGTGATTGGAGACTGAAGAGATTGAGATTGAAAGGACTCAGACCTGTCGTGTGGGATAGACTGTGAGGAGCTTAGTGGAATATAGAATACATGGGGGGAATAAATGGAAGCATGAAGACAAAAGAGAACGGTTACTTAATCTGCAGTGTAAACCCAGAGCTGACTAATTACACTGAAATCCCACGGCTGTGACCCGCCATTAAAACACGGCGGGGGAATTACAGCTCACTGCTCTGACAACAAACAGAGACCCAACGATAGGTCCTGTCACAGACACAGCAATCTGGTGTCTAAAACCCAGGCAGATTCATACGGTGCTGTAATCTGCTTTAATTAAAACATTGTAAACACTGGGAGGTTGTAGATGAGAGTAAACATATAAACGCACGCACGTACACACACACACAAACATATGCGCACACAGACACACTCTAACACACACGCACATATAGCTCTTAATTGTATTGTTTATATAATTTGTTTGTTGTGTTGCTTGTATATCGTTCTATTTAAAAGTTGTGTCTATCAATGTATTCGTGTTTTGTAATTTGTCATGTATTTTTTTTATTTATTTTTTTCCGCCCCAGGAAGAGTAACTGCTGCTTCTGCAAAAGCTTATGGGGATCCGAACAAACAAATTAACAAATAAACACACACACGCTCACAGAGGGGAGGGGAGGGGAGGGGAGGGGAGGGGAGGGGGAGGGGAGGGGAGGGGAGAGCTGTGGTTCTCAAATAGTGGGTCATGGTCAGTGACTTTTGGGTTAAGGCTTAACATATTCTTTTGTCTATTTATTGGGTCACAGGCAGGTCAAATGGCTTCAGCGGGGTCAGAAAGTAAAACATTGGGAGCCACTAGGTTAGAGACCTGAGATATATGTGTAATCAAGGCTAATACGACTTACCTAACCATACATAGGGGCAGCGAAGGCAACATTATTGGCTTTTATGATTTGTGTAGCAGAAAACACAGAGAAAGGAGCTACGTTGAGCGTAGGTTGATTGCTTCCAGTTCTGCAAATGTCTGCAAAGGTTTAGTGCTGGCTTCATTGTAACCTAAAGCTTTTGCATTATGTCGAGGCACACAAGTTATTGACTACTCACAAACCCATGGGGGAGACAGGATTGGATACTGTTCAACTTCCTTCAGTGAGGATATACAATTGGAATCTACAAGGATTCTATTGTATGCCGACTTAGTCAAACCATATTTTATCTGGATCTAATGTAGTCAACTGTACTGCCTCCAACCATGCAGCTACCTTAGAGGCAGAATCCTTGGAGAGGGCCTGAGAGCTGAACATGATAGATGGATCTAGTCGACACACATTCAAAGTTCAAATACCAGACATCCATGCTCATCACAGTCCTCAAGAGCACTGGAAATAATCTGCATTGATTTAAATGAGTACTGCACTACACAGTGGTTAGCTATCATGACCTCTTAACATATAAATTGAACAGTAACCAATAGGTTGTTGTATATTAAACAATATACCTGTATACAGTATATACTGTAAGTATCACGTATGTATTCTACACTCACATAATGCCAATAGGTCTTATAGGCTTGATACAAACAAAACCTCAATATTTTATAACATTTTCCAATTATTGTGGGTTATCCAGTTCCCTTAGGCCCTTAGGGTAAATTTGCACGCAACTGTACACACTACACTCTTTACTACTGTATACTCTGTTCTGCTCCACCCAATGGTACGAGACAGGGGCGGACAGGGGTCAGAAATCAGCCCTGGCATTTCTTACACACCGGCCCATTTTCTTCTTTGAGGCCCCCACACCAGCCCATTTTCTTCCTCAAGGCCCCATTATTAGCCAGAACATTACCATTTTGCGTAAAAAACCCAAATAAGACAAGCCAACTATGTTAAAAATGGACCAGCCCATCTGGCAATTGCCCAAAATGCCAAATGGCTAGTTCGCCCCTGGTATGAGAATAACCGCTATCAGCCACTGTCTCCTGATCCAGCCAAAACCAGACACCACGGCCCGTATCCATAAAGCGTCCGAGAGTAGGAGTGCTGATCTAGGGCCTTTCAGATAACAATTGTTAAGATTATATGGACAGGTGGGGTCCTGATCCTAGATCAGCACTCCTAGTCTGAGATGCTTTGTGGATACGGCCCAGATATGTCGTTATTGTTTCTGTCTTTTCCAGTCATCCTCCCATCTGTACACCCCCCATCCTCATCTCCCTCCTGATCCTGCCTCTGAGACCTCTAGTCCCCCTAGTGGTGGGAAGGAAGACAGCACCCTTCTATTCTGACTGGGGCCTATAATAAACCACTAGATATAATAGGATAGCGCAGGCACAAGGCGTCACTTTTATGTGTGGTTCTATTCCTGCTGTCTTTACGAGGAAGTCATGTAACAAATGAGAGCTGACTAGATTCAATTCAGAGAATGATCGAGATCTGAGGAGGACAAATGCTTAATGCCAAAATATAATTGATCTCATTAAATAGACCTAAGCATCAAAGCATCTAATCTGCTCACCATGACTACAATCCTCTGTAGCTCGGTAGGTAGCGCATGGCGCTTGCAACGCCAGGATAGTGTGTTCGACTCCTGGGACTAGCCATATGTAAAATGTATGCATGCATGACTGTACGTGACTTTGGATAAAAGCGTCTGCTAAATGGCATGTATTATATATTACAGATAAGAACAGGCTAAATTAGAATAACGATTCCTTTGTATGATTAGTTCTTCACTATGCCCACCACTGAAGTTAGGACCCATTTCCAAGCTACTGTATGTTGCTTTGATGAGATCTGGTCCCTCTGTGATCAAATCCATTAAATCCACCATGTCTTCATCTCACACTGGCACTTTTAACAGCCTTAGCACCTGTGATCTGCGTGATGGATAAACTGCCCTCTAGGTCAGGTTAATGGGGTTAAAGGGTGCCCGAAAGGTGCCACCATGCAAAGAGTTGAGAGGTCAGGGAAGTGCATCAGGGTATGTGAGTTTTGACCCTGCTTCAGTGTCATAGAGAAAAGGACAACAGAGTACATCAGTCCTGCTCCTGCCTTCCTCCAAGCTAATTGGTCATTCCAGCCAAATCGTTCTCTACTTGACTACAGTATACCTGTTCACCCCAATCCATTCTAAAGCCCAACAGGGACTGATGTGATTGGGATTGCTGTTGCATCCTCAAAGGAATTGCCTTGAATGAGGCAATTTATGTTCATTGCCCCTGTGCCCCACTCACACTTCAGCAGGTAGAATCCCTGTTCATAATAAAGGCAAAAAAAGAATTGGGGTTGAGCATGTGTTTTGTTTTAGATCTCTCTCTCTCTCTCTCTCTCTCTCTCTCTTTCTCTCTCTCTTTCTCGTGTTTCATTTGAGCTTTCTCTCTCTCGTGTTTCGTTTGAGCTCGCTCTCTCGCTCGCTCTCTCTCTCGTGTTTCATTTGAGCTCTCCCAATCTCGCTCACTTTCTCTTTCTCTCTCTCACGTGTTTCGCTTGGGCTCTCTCTCTCATTCAGCTGTTTCCTGAAAGCTTTGTTTTGACCTCAGTGCCATGGAGGCCACGGGCCCACAAAATGTTTTTAGGTCTTTTTCTGAAGTGCCCCATAAATATTTGAACGCTCTGTGGATGAGGAGTAACGAGGGAATAGAGAGAGCGAAAAGAGCCAGACACAAAAACACACTGATGATAGATGTTGCTGGAACGCACCCGCCTGTTTTCGTTATTGTTTGAATACGCAAGAGACTTGAGGGGAAAGTAACGACTTAAAAGAGAGAACGAACATTATCAGGTCATCTGGCAGAGAGGAAAACATCTTTCCCCACTTTAAAGTATTCCAGATTGTTGGTTGATACTCTACTGGAGGGACACTCTGTAACTCAGTGTAACTTAGTGCAGAGTATAAAAATCAAGTCCAGAGCATAAAAATCAGGGTTGGCATCAATTGAAGGCAGTCAATTAAGGAAGTGATTTGATTAGAAAGCTAAAAGAAAATATCAAACAACTTTTGAAATAAATCGGTTCCACTTCAGTTTGTTGGGAAGTCATTGAAAATAGATGTCAGTTTTCAATTATTGAATTGAAATTTCAGTTTACTTCTTGAATTGACTGCCCTCAATTCGAATTGACCCCAACCCTGATAAAAATAGCCAAGACCTGGATGGAAGACAGCTCATGAGATAGACAGAAAAGAGGAGGCAAAACAAGAAAAAGGGAGGAAAGTTACGATAAGCCCGAAAACTATTTGTACAACATTACAGTATAAGATAGTGGAGAGTTATGTTGATTGTTGACAAAGTAGTGGAGAGAAGCTAGAATATTTAATATATACATTGATTACCATTGATTATTGATTATCATTGATTACCCCTTGTCAAGCCAACCAACATTTTAAATATTGCAAATGAACATCAAATAACCTGTTCAAATGCACTTGTGTGCTAAATGACAATTTACTTTGAGTTTTTCTTACAACCAGAATGTTCTTAAAACTATGCCTGAGGATATGTTGAATAACCATGTGTCTAACACAGTTTGTGTAACAAGTGTGAGACCCTGAACAGGATATTTCAATTGTAGGTCCAGGCAACCACACAAGCTCCCAGGCTGCTACTGAAAAGACTGTGGATATATTCTCAGTTTGTCACACCGTGCCCAGGAGCTGAGATCTCTGACTTCATGTCTGTCCCTAAAAAGAGAACAGTTCTCCTGAATGTACTGCTGAATGTATCTCCACTCACACACACACAGACCGAGATCTATATTTTGCAGTCGACTACATACACTTACTGTGTAGTATAGTGTAGTTTAGTGTAGTGTGGTTCACCTGATCTGTGCTGTGTCTTGTGTTGTAGTGTACTGTAGTTTCTGCGGTGAGTCTCTACTCCCTGTAAGGCATTGGGGGAGGACGAAGCGTCTTCTTACCTGTGAAGAAGCTCTTGACCCGGAGGTAGCTGACACTGAGACGCAGCACGGACAGTTTATCCAGCTTGGAGATGATGTCTGGGGAAAAGGGCAGCATGCTGGCCAGCCGGTCCAGCTCCGCGTTCAGGCGGTCCCGGTGCCTCTTTGACGGGTTGGACTTCTCACTTACCGTGGCCGGTTTCCTGGTGAAAACACAACAGGAATATTTGAGTGTCTTTTATTGTGACGGGTTGGTAGCTGTTTGATTCTAAAATATCTGTCAGGCTCATCTGTTACCGGAGAGATGCACTGTGCTTTTGGGTACAGTACGGCCAAGAGTTATGGTTGTAGCAACAGAATATAAACAGGGAATCATTTTGTAAATCATTAAAAGATACTCATATTCTTTGAAGAGTTTTATTAGAGTCATCTTTATTGACTCAGTCAAACACATTGATATAGTGAAACGTGCAATATGTGAGGTCAATATACATACATGTTTCATTCAGCAATTGCATACACACACACACACACACACACTCAAACACACACACACACACACACACACACACACACACACACACACACACACACACACACACACACACACACACACACACACACACACACACACACACACACACACACACACACACACACACACACACACACACACACACACACACACACAGGGGGTAACAGCATTGCCAGTGTCAGATAATCAATACTAACTCTAAGGGCTTGAACACACGTTTGCCTGCCAAGAGTGCTAGCGAACCGAATGCAAACCGATTTTACATATAGAATCGTGCAAAAATGACGTCAGTCAGACGTCAACAGCACGCCGAACGATCGGTAGACGAATGGGAGATCCACATTCAGTGCGATGTGTGCGACCCTTAAGAGAACCTCTACAGACACAGATGGGTTGATAGCCTCAAGCATCACCCAAGCCTGTCCAGTGACTCAAATCACCACCCCGAACAATCTCGGTGGTGCCCGTCTCAGATCTCCACTGCGTGGGTGCAACAGGTTCCCTTACTACTACCGCTGTCCCCTGGCTGAACACTCTATCTCCTCCCTGCATTGGTCCTGGTCAACGGGAAGAGAAGGTAGAGGTAACGTCAGCTGAACTCCCTCGTGGTTCAAAAGAGACTTGGTTCAATGTACAACTGCAACAAGCTGCAATAGGATTGTGACTTTGAGAATGTTGTTGAGGAAACTCACAAAGCTATTACAGCTGGTTGCCTTACAACTGTACGTTGAATCAACAGTGCTGCATCCTTAGGAGTCTGATTTCTGTCAGCTAGCTACCCCCTGACTCTCTTGCAAGCAAACCCAGCGCTTCAATTAAACCAGTCACGCCACTGTTGTTTACTAGTCCAAATGGTTGGTTGTTTCACGTTTGTGTCAACCGTCACACTGTTAAAGCAATGTAGATCATTGATTGAGATTCATTTAAAATTGAATTACATGATTGTATATAGTGTTCTCAAATTTGACATAAATTGTAGCTCACTGAAACCTGTTGTTGCTGTTTAACATTTGAACTGTTAAGTGCTACAGTAGCTGACGGCTAGCTTGGTTAGCCTATACGGTCTTTTTCTATGGCTAACATTTGAAACCATCAGGTTTCCTACAAGTGATTTTAACTATGCATCACATTTGAAAAAGTCTGGAACCACAAGCAACCACAATAATCTGCAAACGACTCCTGCCTGCTGTCACTAAAAAACAGCAAATGGCACTGATATTACTAATAGTATGTCCATAAGAATAAGAACCTGAATATCAAAAGTAACCTTTACATAAAATTAATTTATCCAAACTGATTATATCTATTACATATAATTCAACCCAAAGCCATGTGAATATTCGATATGTCATAGCATGAATATGACTTCAGCAAATCTGTAACATTTTAAATTCGTCCAAACTTTTGCAAATCTTACAAATGTTGTTTAAAAAAAACGTCCAGTGTTTGGTTGGTAGTATAACAGTAGCTAATGTATGTGCATGCTACTTAAATACGAAAATATCACACAAATAATAAACTACGTTTTACTATTCGGCTATCACAACAGCAAAAAAAAGTAGGAGAAAAATACACATAATATCCATAAAACAACTTTCAACATGCGTCAAATATTAGAATATTATGGAGAAAACTTGTGATTCTTAACTGTTTTTGAACGGGCTTCCTTCTTTTCCTGCCCGCATACATGCAGTCTCCCGGTGGTATCATCGTCTTGCGCTCTGTTAAGGTAACAGGTGCGCTACAGAGAAGATGGAGAAAACTTTTCAGCGTCCCACATATGACATAAGCTACCAAAGGTTTAATGAACAGCCGAATGAACTCCATAAACAGTACATTATGTTAAAGTAGTTCATAGAAGTCTAGTGATGCTATCAAGATCGAGTAATCAGAAAGAAAAGCCAGAAGAATAGAGGATAAAGGCATAACTATGTCCTAAACAGTTATAAAGACCGTCAATATTTTGTTTACACTGGTGAAACGTAAATATGATGAAAGGCGCAAATTCATAGACAAATCTATGCTGCCAACTCTCACTAAAATGATTCGTATCAAATACATAAATTATGTAGCATAATAAAACGTTGAATGTCATTTTAAAAAAGGCTACTTGGAACAACAAAAAAAGAAAAAACATCAAATTAAAACACTTACCAAGAAGGTCTGTCAATATTACTTAATTCCAGTATAATGTTAGATTGGTCATTCAAATTGAATGGGTATATTATAGACGGCACTTCCTACGTGAACAATAATAATTCCTCGAGAAGATACAGCAAACGTCTACCAGAGCTCTGAACTGATGTTTTCAAAGCTCGAGGCAGATGTGGTTGATGCTTTATACCGAATTGAGTCGCCTTCACTTCCTCGCGTTTCAGGTGGCGGATTCCTCTGAATGACATGTCGAGCTCTTCGCACGCAACTGCCTCGCAAACAGACTGCGCGCGCACACACATTTACACACATACACACACACACACACACACACACACAGAGAGAGAGAGAGAGACATTATGAGCAGCACAAGGGGAGGGATCTCACGCGAAGCACCACACTACAAATCTCTATGTAGCAGGGAGATTTTTACTGTCGAGCGCTGTCCGAAATGGAAAGGATATTTGGAGCAAGCATTAGGAAAATTATATTGCCATTGAAATATCCTTTGGACAATTACCTGGAATCGTTTTGGATTCGCAAAACCACCTTTAAACAGTCAACTATTGCTGGATATACTATCTCCTCAACTTGGTTTGAATGGTGCGTTTGGCATTTATTCTAAGTGGTTTCATTCGAAGGATACGCCAGGAGTTTTAATGTTGTAAAGTAATGTGTTATTTTGTTTACTAGCCCATAAATAAGTCCGTGCTGTGTTGTATTATGATGGTTTTAAAATGATCAAATAGCTTGAACTGGGGCTAGGCTATAGGCCCTATACAAAGACGCAGCGAACGTAGAACAAATCCAACCAGTCAAGTTCAGTTAGCATTAGGTCGCTGCCAGATGCTAAGAGATTTTATATAGTCTATACTTACATTTTGATTAAATGTATTGCCCCTTTGTGTACACAGGTTAATCATTATGGAAGGCTATATACTGTACAAAGAGACAGGTTGGAGGGTGCAGTAAGAGACTAATTTGCTCCATGACGAATCATTTTAGCTTAATTCAATTGATGTGATTGTCATATTTGCTCTGTATAGGTTTTTTAATCTGTAAAAAGTAAAAAAGTATATTATTATGTAATTGCTATTTTATATTCACTGGTGAGAACTTGACTTTCACCTCATTTGTCATTAATTTACTGTTATGTAACTGGCCTTGATGTGATTAAAATATCTGAAACCAATTTTAATGAGCTCCCATGTTTCTTGTTCTTGACTTATTTTTATCAACACACAAATGTTGTAAATGTTATGCAAAGGGTGTAAATAATACTTTACTCTCTCTCTCTAGCTCACAACACACATGCCATTAATGAATGAAGCAACTGCAAAGTAGATGAACACAAACATCTGTAAAGCAGATTTCAGATTAAAGCTTTATCCTCAAAAGGTTATCTTATAAAACATGGAATCTGACTTCCCAGAAATAGGAAAAATCCTATGTAGAAAATACACTTAGGAAGGCTTGCATGTGGAATCCAAAAAGAGGAAGGAAACACAGAGTGGATGAATGAATGAAGGAAGGATTCATCTTGTGAGGGTTCAACCACCATGTGTCTGTGTGATTTAAGTTAAGAGAGAGAGAGAAAGTGAACTCAAAGAGGAAGCTGGTAGGATACTGTACAAACCATTTAAACAATACAAGCTCACCTACTCTCCAGACAATGGCTTGCTTGACTGTAGTTCACATGGCTGCATATTATATCACCCTGTGGGGTGAGAGTGGGAACCATCTTCATGAAATAAAGATCTGCAACAGGAAGGACTTGGAGTGCAATGCTTGTCTTCTGTGACTTAAATCATGATAGACATTGGCTTCAGGGTGGTTTCCAGATGTTGACAGGGCCGGCTCCAGGCATACATTATTTTTTGTTGTTGAACAATTAAAACATTTTTTTTTCTTTTTACTCAGTCGAGGTCTCAACTTACTGTTCAGAATTAAAATAGTAGAATACACAAGGTGCAAGTTCCCGAAATGTGGTTATGTCAGCCATGTCAGCTAACAATTTTTAGATTGGTAAATTAGTCTTGCCAGCTATCTAAACTTGTAGTAATCATGGCTAAATACTGACCGGGCACGCAGGACACATGCCCAGGGGCCCTGAACTCTATGAGGCCCCTATTGATTTTGGTAGTCAGTCTCAACCATATATCATTAACATTGCATTAGTCATGGCAAAATGTGTAGAATGGCAGGAAATGTGTTATAAAATTGCTAAATGTTCTCTCTGCCTCATGGCAAAATGTGTAGAACTGCAGAAAAATTGCTTTAAACCTGCAACATTTTCTCTACACGCCATGGCAAAATGTGTAGAATTGCAGGAAATTAACTTTAAAACCAAAATTTCCCACCGCCATCATGAGGGGGCCACTAATCTAGCTTAGAGCATGTAGACCTTGCTGTCGCTGGACAGTTTTCCACTGTAGATTGCACTATATAAGGTGCAGTGTCTGGACCACTAAACAAACTACACTTCACTCCCCGAAAGGTTGTTTGCTGATAAGTCTGCCTTAAAGTACACTCTGGGCCCTCTGGCCCTGCTTGTGGTGGCTGCCTGGGCCGAGGAAGAGGAGCTCTCTGCCTCCGATGCTGCTGGAGAAGGCCAACAAGGACGTTGTCAGTATCCACAGCGAGCCCATGGTGGTGAATGACATCGCCTACGACAACGACGCTGACCCCTGCACATCTCGTGGCTGCATGTGGCCCAAGTCCAGCGACAGCATGGTCTACATGCACTACACCGTCACCAACGGGTACTCCTCCCGAGAGAGGTCCATCATCGAGCGTGGTCTGCAGTCTTTCGCCGGCTTCTCCTGCATCAACTTCGTCAAGCGCAACAACCCCAGAGACTACCTGTCCATCCCTCAAAGGGTGTCAATCCTACGTTGATTGTCACGCCAACGCCCAGACGTGTCTCTGGCACGTTCCGGGCTGTCTACCACGGCACCACCAAGGACGAGCTGCTTGCACGCCCTGGGCTTCAACCACGAGTAGACCCACAACGACGTGACAACCACATCCGCATCCTCCTGGAGAATGTCCAGTCTGACATGGCGCACAACTTCAGGAAGATTGCCACTCTGAACCAGGGAACCGGCTACGACTACATTTCCATCATGTAGTAGCACAAGTACGCCTTCTCCAAGAACAAGCCAAATGTGGCGCCCATCCCCAACCAGAATGGGGAGATCGGCAAGGTATACCAGATGAGCCAGAGAGACAACAGGCTATAGTGTTAAATAGACACCATCAGCGCCGGGTGATGACCTTGAAAAGTCAGAACAAACCCAAGAGGACGATCCACATTGAGGTTGTGACAGTGACTCTGTGTTGAAATAAACACAGGGTGATGTTCAGTCAACCGGTATTTATTCCAGTAGGATGCAAATAAACTTGAGTGAACTAATCACAAAAATAAATATATTCTTTAAATATTTAATACGTACAGTAGGAGAAGATCCGCATATTATTACACCAATTTGCATACTAAAAACAGATAGCACATGTTTAGTGATGCTCAGATGGCCCATCTACTGTGTTTTAGCCTGATAACCTTATAACCTACAGTATCTGCCAGTCAATGGGTGATACATCAATGTTGTGGCAGGTGGAGCCAAAGGGCCTCCCAACACAATCAGTCCCTGCCATAGCAGGCTTTAGAATCAATGTACAGTAAATCCCATTGCATCCTTAACCATAGTCCCTTTAAGATTAGTCTGGGCTCAAGCATTAGGAAGCTCGAGTCGTTGTAGCAGAAGCATGCCTTTTGCACACAACCTGGACAGCGCTCAGTGTATGGTTCTATACATGACATTAACCCATCTCATACTGCTGCCCCATTTTAAGCCAGCTGTCATCTGTTTTGAATGGTGAAGGGCTTCATTGATTAAGCCCTCATTTTGCATTGCCATGGATTTCAAGCTGAATGTTGTGACAAAACATTCAGTTCTAATAAACATGAATGAACATTTACTGTCTCATCAAATGCAATGCATTGCAACTGCCATTCCTAGTGACCCTCGAAAGGGACTTCGGAAGTTAACACTCATATTCGAAAACCCTTAACAACCCTGGCATATCACATCCGTGTATGTTTCTAACACACTTTGTCTTGAGATTATGCTGTAAAAGTGTCATTATGTTTCACTATTGTTTGATGTAATATATTCCGTTTTTTTGCAAGTTCTGTCTTCTCCCCCCTTCCACCAATCCAAACAGAGTGTGAGTCAGAGCACAGTGCATTGTGGGTTTTGATCTGAAAGTTGAAGTGTTCACACGATGGCACCCATTGGACAATGACAGTTGTGTAATCCTGTTTTGGAGCGGGTGAAGATTATGTCAGCAGACCAGTGCATGCTGTGACGTGACACACACACACACACACACACACACACACACACACACACACACACACACACACACACACACACACACACACACACACACACACACACACACACACACCCAGGGTACACCTTTATGACAACTTTCATAACCCATGTACAGTAGGGTGATTTCAGGAAAATCCTTTAGCATAATCCTTTTCTGGCAATAGTTTCCTCTCGGGCATCGTCGCGCTGATCTAGCATCACCCTATAGCAGTAGTTCTCAAGCTGTGGGTTGGGGGACAGGGGTCCAGGTGGGTTGCATGCTGGATTACATGTTTTGTGCATTGCAAAACATGTATTTATTTGAAATACAGTTTTGGGATGGAAAAACGCTTTCAGTGTAAACTGCCCTATGGGACTCACATAAGTGAATGCAGCAGCCTTGGGTTTGACATCTATCACTGTCCAGTGTAACTGACTGATTGAATATATTAGATAATCAAAAGTAGTAGGCTGCTCCAATTGCGGGCAGCAGCTAGGTAAACATTCTCTGCAGAACGAGTAAGTCAACATAGCACTATTGTGATGGTACAGGGACTCTATTTGTTATGCAATGTTGACTTACTCATTTGGGAAGTAATTATAAAGCACAGCAGCATCACCTGAGACATTTGCTGCAAGCATAGAGGCGTTTCTTACATTTTCTGAAATGAAAGGTTGACTGCAGCCAGCCAGAAGGCATTGGTGACATTCGCTCGGTTTCCATCCAAGTGGCGACAGATTTTCATGTAAATATTCTAAAATCTGCATTAAAATAATATGCAAATGTGCCCACCAGAGACGTGTTTCCATCAAACGGACTTGTTGCAGATAAATCTGTGCTGTGCGTGATGACGTACCGCACAGAAAAATTAATCTTGTGGTAAAATTAATGCACTGAAAAAAATATACAAGTTAAATCAGTTTCCATCACATTTTCAATTCTACTGATGGGTTTGGTACGCGCGCTCCCTAGCCAACAGCAGATATAGTGCGGGTATAGCCTATATTATGAGATTATTATGGGCAAAAGAGCGAAATCATTTGTATTTGTTAAACGGCATCCAAGAATCAATCATGTCACCAGAATAAGACCCTCAATATTTATTGGAAAGGAGAATCAAGCTCATCACCATACACTTTCCCCACCCGGTGGTTCATTATCATTACATGATTATTATTATGTAATCTGTTGCCTAATAAACTGCATGATTTCCAGAGTCATAGTGGGAGGACCACATAACATATCATCGCGTGACTCCAAGCTTAATTCGATATGATGGTTATTACGGTATATCAATATTTGCGCATAAAAGTGTTTCCACCGCCATTTCTTTCATAAGAAATGTTTAAGACACAAAAATATCCCAACTTGTTTAGCGTACTTCGTTTTTGTCAACATTTGGAAAGTTTACCAACAATTTGCTGTTTCCATCAGGCCTGTCGTGACATTCTTTTATCCAACACGTACTCGCATAAAAAGGTTGGATGGAAACCTGATGACTGTCTTCAAAGAACGTGTTACTAACATATTGTCCTCCAAAATCGAGGTCTTAACCTTTGAACACAAATGTCTAACTTCTGTAAAAATCCACATTTCCAGAAACAACCATTACTTGCTAGCCAGTCATCCACTGGTCAGCGGCAGACTTCAAAATGTTTAACTGGAGCTGAAAGGTCAGCGAGAGGTTGACCACTTCCTCTTCCCTTCATCTCTTTAATCTATTCAGTCACACAACTCAGTAAAAGAGGCCTGTATGCAAACTCACATCAACCAGCACTCTGCAGGAAACAGTTGGAAGAGAATGCACATTATCTTGTATCTTTAGTCTATATAGCCTCTGTTCTATTTCTCAACCTTTTTAGTTCCATTCTGTGTATTTGACCTCATGTCAAAATGAGTAGTGCACCCATGACGTAGAACAAGACAATGATCAAGACTAGAGATTCACAACCAAGGACAACGGACAGCAAAGCAACAAAGAATGACTTGTGACATCTCACAAAGTATTCACAGCCTCAATGATATCCTTTGAAAGAATGAAAGCAAACAAAATATCCACAGTACATTTATAAACTGATATTATATTCTACAGGCTTGTGATTGACCAAATGTGCCAGGAGCAACATAGTGGAAGTAAATCTCTAGATACAAGGTTAATGGGTTCAGTAAGAAACCTCAGGAGGGCATACACAATGTAGGGTCTAGTCTATAGACCAAGACTTTTCACTTCGAATTGACATTGAATAAATACCATTGGAATGACAAAAGAATAACTGACTAAATATGAAGAGAAATAGTTTAAATAGTTGTCAACATTTCACACACTATGTTTGCACACTTCTCTTTCATCTCTTCTTGTGTTGCAAGCCGGTTGCACTCTTTTGAATGGATCTAAGCTTCCCTACCAAAGACCTGGCGCTGACATGTTTTGTCTCACACGTTATCATCAAACAGACCACTGCATGCTGTGAAGTGGTACACACACAAACACACACACACGCTACAGGCTTTAAATATTTTGCTGTACGGCCACTCTCACTTACACACACACGCCACGCACGCACACACACACACACGCACGCACGCACGCACGCACACACACACACACACACAAACACACACACACACACACACACACACACACACACACACACACACACGCCACACGCCACACACACACACACACACACACACACACACACACACACACACACACACACACGCCACCCACACATGCTACAGGCTTTAAAGCTTTTGCCTCAGGTGCCGTGTGGTTTTAACTACATTGTCTAGTCCTGTTAGTGGCAGTCAGGCGTGGTAATAGAGGGGATCTTCCATTCTCAGGGTGTCTGTTTTGACACAGCACCGGGCCAAAATGCTAGGCAGTGCTCTGAGTACCTGGCACAAAGAGTACCTGGAACCTTTCAACACATTACTGTATACTACTGCTTTGAGATTCCAATTTGCTCTGCATGTCACCACCCAAATATTTTGCATCCCTAAAATCACAAAACACCATAACAGTGTGTGTTTGTGTGTGCTGTATATTTTTCTGTCTATCCTGTAGGGTGAGATAATGACTTCAATAAAGAACACACCTCTATTAAATGTGATAATTGTATGTGTGTTTCATGCACACGCACACACACACACACACACACACACACACACACACACACACACACACACACACACACACACACACACACATGGATATGAGCTCCAAGTGGCAGTTTACATTAGGTCATAACTCAGAAAGAAGAACCTAGGCTCCTGGGTCCTGACCCAGACAGACACCCAGTTTCCCTCCATCAGCACATTTTGCACTGACACACAAGACGACTTCCCCTAGTGGGTGACATCTTGGATCAAGTCGGAGGGGTCCTCCTAGTCGTGAAGTTGTAAATCTGGCAAATGAAAAACAAATGTGAGCGAACCATTAGAAAACAAACAAACTCAAACAGGGATGGTAGCAATTAAAGGAAGATCCATCCGGTGATGATGGTTTCTGTTGCTAATCTGCTCTGTTCAAAGCTAGATTTGGAGCAGTGGTTATATGTCTTAATAAACTGGTTTATCAATTTTATATCTGATATACCTCTGGGTTCACTATTCCCTTCAGAAGATCTGTCTCAACCACAAGGAACTTTAGCTAAAACTTAAATGTTAGATTTAAACGGTTGGTGTGTACTATGTCATACTATATTACACAGAAAAAACAACTGGCTCTTAAAAAGTAATGCACTACATAGCAAGAAAATACACTTTGAGGAGTGACTCATTACATTTGTATCCCATATGTCAGGAAGCCCATATGTCAGGAAGCCCATATGTCAGGAAGAAGCTAACTCATTCCAAATGTTTCTGGGCTGTCAATGGGGTCTTACCTCGCAAGATGATTTTGTATCCTAACACACCAGACGCTGAATGCTCAGAAGGAAACATTTTCGACACTAAGTCATTGTTTTCAATCAACACAACAGGCCATAATAGTATCCATGTCGTCTGAGAGTAAGACATCATAAACAATGAGACATAAGTGAAAACATGCCAGTAATCAGTATTAGGGTAACACTTTATAACAACTTTCATAAAAAAATAATTAATAGGCCTATTTCATAAATATTTTATTATTTGTACATATTTATAAACATTTATGAGCATGTATAAGGGTCATTCCACAAAATTTGTGCCTTTTGTGTCCCTTTTATATTTTAAGTAGAAATTGTGCATCAGTATATACTTTTCTAAGCCTGTTATATTAAATGAAGTGCTCTTTAATATAGAACACATGGAGAATGCAATAAAAAATGAATTTGAATAAAGGCTTGCTAAAGTGCCAAAATTCAGCATTTTGGCATGTCTCTCCGTCAACACTGTGTCACTTCCAGGAAAAGTTCAACCCTCTTAATCCAAAAATGTATCCATGTCTCACCATCATTGTAAAGCCCTCGTTATTTTGTTGCTTTGACAAAATCATCTCTGCAGATTATTATTTATTTCATGTTAGTGGAACAACCGATAAGCATTATAAGCGTTGCAATTTATAAGCATTTCTAATATAAAACATGTATAAAAATGTTGCTAAAATTGCATTTTTATGAAAGTTGTTATAAAATGTAACATTATTTCCATATGGAAATCTCTCATATGGCAATGACAAAAAAATTATGTTGGAGGGGTCAGGCAGTGACTAAAGCTATATGTAAGGTAACACTTTACTAAACTTCAACAACTGCAAAGACTATGTTATATCCTGACTACTCTGAATGAAACTCGAACTTCAAGTCAGGTAGAAAAGGTGACTTATGAAACACGTTAAAACTCTCACACATACAGTCGGATTATTGAAATGCCCTTGAAATACATTAACAGTAGCAACAGTGACTGAAAACATGGCTCCCAATCAAGCTGCTTTAGATGCAGAAAATTGCTTACACATCTTATACGGCGATTGGAGCCCAAAATGGACAAACCGCAGAGGATACATTCTCACAAACTGTGTGTCAGAGATTGGGGTATCCACAGCAGTGATGTCTGCACCTTTCCAAAACCAACCATCACGCCCATGCCCATGCTATGCATACTGGCTGCATACACTGGAGAGAATCCAAACCTCTTTTTAGTCAATGAACCACACATACTGTAGGACAAAAGGCATATGATGCCAAGAAAGCATGGCCATAGGCTTAAAGCAATGATTGGCACAGCTAGTGTGACTGTCCTGTCCATAATCCATTGCTATTGTCCTCTAACTAAGTCAGCATGAAGTTCAAATGAAGCCCCATGTTTTCATCGCCGTGCTTTACCCCATTTCACATGTTGAAATGTTTTCAATTTCCTACCAGACCACCTTTTCATCAGAATTGCATCAACTATTTTTCTCTTCATCAACAACTTGCACATGAATTAAGGTGGTGTTTAGCAATTTTTCCAGCTAAAAAAGTAATATCAAGTGAAAGACCCTCGGGAATAATAATGCCTTAGTTACTTTAATAATATTTACATACGGCTTTACTCATTTCATATGTATATACTGTATTCTATTCTACTGTATTTTAGTCAATGCCACTCCGACATTGCTCGTCCTAATATTTATATATTTCTTAATCCCATGATTTTACTTTTAGATTTGTGTGTTTAGTTGTGAATTGTTAGATATTACTGCACTGTTGGAGCTAGGAACACAAGCATTTCGCTACACCCACAATAACATCTGCTCAATATGTGTATGTGACCAATAACAAATTTGATTTGATTTGAAAGGCAAAAGGTTTTATTGATTGAAGTACTCCATCTAGTGGGCATTAATGGCCACGCAGTGCAACGATTAAGTAGGTTTTATCAGTCAATATCTTCAATAAATTCTTCAACCTGAATTCGCCCAATTATGCTTGACTATGAATTAAAGCTACTCGTGCATTTAATTTACATACATTTACATGTAACTTTACAGATAGGCGTTGGCCTACGTCACCAAAGACAGGATGTGATCTCATGAGAAATGTCTGAGCACTTTCATCCCACTCTCTTTAAAAGTCAGACATTAGGAAATATTGGCTTAAATAACCGATATATCACAAGGATATACTACTTCATCATTGTTAGCATGCTAACAGTCCAAACAGGTATCATCATCGAGCCAACTTGTTAAGGGACTTAACTTCAGGTTTGACATATATACTGTCTCTAAGTTATATAAGTCTAACTTGGAGTTAAGTCCCTTAGCTATGAGCCAACGAAACAATACTATTGTTGATTCTTCTAAAGCTGATGACATCCATCATAATTTCCCTCATCCCTACAGGAAGCATACGTATTTAATCTACTGTCCCATGCACAGGCCTATTTATTCAGCCAATTACTACACTACTATAAAAACATAATTTTGATTAATGGAGCATGCACAATTAATGAAGGAAGATTAGGAAACTAAACTGCTTGGAGTAACCCTGGATTGCAAACTGTTATTGGTCAAAACATATTGATGCAACAGTATCTAAGATGTGGAGAGGTCTGTCCATTATAAAGCGCAGCTTTGCCTTCTTAACAACGCTATCAACAAGGCAGGTCCTACAGGCCCTAGTTTTATTGCACCTGGACTACTGTCCAGTCATGTGGTCAGATGCCACAAAGAGGGGCTTAGGAAAATCACAATTGGCCCAGAACAGGGCAGCACGGCTGGCCCTTAAATGTACACAGAGAGCTAACGTTAATAATATGCATGTCAATCTCTCCTGGCTCAAAGTAGAGAAGAGATTGACTGCATCACTACTTGTATTTCTAAAAAGTATTGACATATGGAATGCACTGAGCTGTCTATTTAAACTACTAGCACACAGCTCAGACACCCATGTATAATCCACAAGACATGCCACCTGAGGTCTCTTCACAGTCCCCAATGTCCAGAACAGATTATGGGTGGCGCACATTACTACATAGAGCCATGACTACATGGCTATTCCGCATCAAGTAACTCATGCAAACCAGATTTAAAAAACTGATGAAATACACCTTATGGAACAGTGGAGACTGTGAAGAGACACACGCACACACGCACGCACACACACGTACACATAGATTTTTTTGTTGTAGATATGTGGTAGTAGAGTAGTGGTATGTGGGCACAGACTTAATGTGTTGTGAAATGTATATGTTTAAAAAATGATATCTGCCTTAATCTTTGCTGGACCCCAGGAAGAGCAGCTGCTGCCTTGGCTAATGGGGATCCATATTAAATATAAATATAAATACAACAAATGTTTGGTAGAAAATGTACCTTTATCTAAAAAACTATATTATTTCTATAAAAAAGTGTATTATATTCTTCTTCTTGTTGTTTCTTGTGGCCAGGTATCAGAATTGCCTCATGTCTCGTCAAAATCCAAGTATTGTATTTCCCTGCAACGATTCTATTGGCTAAAATCACCCATGTCACACAGTGACAGCCAATGAAACGTCTGCTTCCGCATTCATCAGAGTTACCTGCTAATGAGTAGAATTTTACTTTCGGCATGCTGTTGAAGCTTGGCTGTAAATCAGATACGAAATATTGGATGCAATTGCGGATGTATTGATTTCAATATAGGCGAATCAATTGAGGATTAAGAGCTCGGAATTATTTCACCACCGTCATTTGTAGCTCTGTTTCGAAATGCCGTTTGGGTGAGTATAGCGGCAATTATTTCAATTTTGTTCTGGCATAGGCAAATTTACTAACTTGTATCTATTTCACAACGAATTGTACCCGACCAAGAAGTACGTATAGTATAATCACTGAGCTGCTTATGTTGTGGAAAATATTTGTGTATAATGTTACATATGTTATCAAAACTGCCATAGCCTGGCTTGTTGGCATATGTGTGGATAATTACCTAACGTTATATTTCTCTAAAGTTAGCTCAACAGTGGTTGGAAAATTGTCTTTCCATTTAAATTCATTATCCTTGTAGGTAGAGTTGTTCCGCACTTCTTTATTATCAGGGGTCCACACCCTATGGCCTACTGAGTCATTGCAGAGGAAAAACGTGATTTCCCTCAATGTCTTAGAAATCTCTTCCGGAGAACATGGTCATCCACAGACAGACTTGATGGCAAAACAGTGCTCATAACTGGAGCCAACACTGGTATTGGCAAAGAGACAGCGCTGGACCTGGCAAAGAGAGGTAGGTCTACAGTGATACATAATCCTTGATATTGTTTCCATACAGGAATGTGTTGTAACAGTTATGCAAGATGTTTCACCATGACCTGTTGAATGTGTCTTGGGCTATTTCTCAATTGTTCTTTTCTTGATTCCTCAAATCCTCTCTCCTCGCTTCCTAGTCAAAACGCGTTGGGAGCCCATATTTGCTCATGTATGTTGGGGTGCCAAGCAGTAAAACACATGATCAACTGATCATAGTTTGCAATTTGTAGAATCAGTTGTATTACAGATTCACATCAATTTGCTGAAGCTTCTATGTAGTCATAATACAACACGTAGTAGTATGTCAACCTTTGTCCAACATGGCAGCAGGAGTGTAGTGCTGCTGGAGCGCGGAGGAGCGGAGCTGGTAAAACTATTTCTGGGAAATGAACTCTGATTCATTGTAAATAAATTATATTAATTACCACACATTTCATGACAAACTATATAAACCAAATAAATATGCGTAGTAGGTAGACGGTGGTTTCTTCTCTCTGGTGTCTGTGCAATGATTTATGTTCACTTCCTTTCAGCACCAGGAAGGGGTGCAGCTTGGCTGTAAAATGACACATGATCGGTTTCCTACTCCTAATAGTCATACTCATCAATTATTATTATTATTATTATTATTATTAATACAAATAGAAGATCATTATTATTACAAATAAATGACCACTTCTAACAATGGTGATCATTTAGTAAAATTAGATTAAAGCTGACTCAATGACTCGCACATAACGATTCATTAGCATTGTACATAACAGAACCAAATACCATAGCATAGTAGGCCTGTAACATTACTGTCACACCAAAAAACCCTCGTTTCTAATGAGATTTTAGGATGGTTAGCTGAAGCTGAATAGTTTTCTCATGTACCTGTTGTGGGGTATGCATGGGTGTCTGAGCTCTGTGCTGGTAGTTTAAACAGACAGCTCAGAGCCACTTGGCAGGATATTCAGTGCATTTGTAAAGTATTCAGACCCCTTCCCTTCCACATTTTGTTACGTTACAGCCTTATTCTAAAATGTATTCAATTATTTTTTTTCCTACACACAATACCCCATAATGACAAAGTGAAAAGATTTTTGTAAATGTTTTAAAAATAAAAAAACAGATACTGTTTCCATTGATAATCCTTGATGTTTTTACACCTTGATTGGAGTCCACCTGTGGTAAATTCAATTGATTGGACATGATTTGGAAAGACACACACCTGTCTATAAAAAGGTCCCACAGTTGACAGTGCATGTCAGAGCAAAACCAAGCCATGAGGTCAAAGGAATTGTCTGTAGAGCTCCGAGACAGGATTGTGTCGAGGCACAGATCTGGAGAAGGGTACCAAAAAATCTCTGCATCATTGAAGGTCCCCAAGAACACGGTAGCCTCCATGATTCTTAAATGGAAGAAGTTTGAAACCACCAAGACTCTTTCTAGAGCTGGCCAAACTGAGCAATCGGGAGAGAAGGGCCTTGGTCAGGGAGGTGACCAAGAACCCGATGGTCACTCTGACAGAGCCCCAGAGTTCCTCAGTGGAGATGGGAGAACTTTCCAGAAGGATAACCATCTCTGCAGCATTCCACCAATCAGGCGTTTATGGTAGAGTGGCCAGACGGAAGCCACTCCTCAGTAAAAGGCACATGACAGCCCGCTTGGAGTTTGCCAAAAGGCACCTAAAGGACTCTCAGACCATGAGAAACCAGGTTCTCTGGTCAGATGACACCAAGATTGAACTCTTTGGCCTGAATGCCAAGCATTGCATATGGAGGAAACCTAGCACCATCTCTACAGTGAAGCATGGTGGTGGCAGCATCATGCTGTGGGGATGTTTTTCAGCGGCAGGGACAGGGAGACTAGTCAGGATCGAGGGAAAGATGAAGGGAGCAAAGTACAGAGCTCCATGATAAACCTACTCTAGAGCGCTCAGGACCTCAGACTGGGGCGAAGGTTTTCCTTCCAAAGGACAACGACGCTAAGCACACAGCCAAGACAACGCAGGTGTGGCTTCGGGACAAGTGTCTGAATGTCCTTGAGTGGTCCAGTCAGAGTCTGGACTTGAACCCAATCGAACATGTCTGGAGAGGCCTGAAAATAGCTGTGCAGCGACACTCCCTGTCCAACCTGACAAAGCTTGAGGATCTGCAGAGAAGAATGGGAGAAACTCCCCCAAATACAGGTGTGCCAAGCTTGTAGAGTCATACCCAAGAAGACTCAAGGATGTAATTGCTGCCAAAGGTGCTTCAACAAAGTACTGAGTAAAGGGTCTGAATACTTATGTAAGTGTGATATTTTATAATACTTTTTTTTTTATATATACATTTGCTAAAATATCTGAACCTGTTTTTGCTTTGTCATTATGGGGTATTGTGTTTTAGCTTGATGCAGGGAAAATACCATTTTAATCCATTTTAGAATAAGGCTGTAACGTGACAAAGTCAAGGGGTCTGAACACTTTCCGAATGGACTATGCTTTGATTGAAACAAAATACAAGAAAGGCTAATAGTTTAACACCATCTGCTCTAATTCACTCGAGAAATAGTCATCCAAGGAGACATAAATGCTTATTCCCATGAAACTGATTGAGATATGTGTGGGCAGAGGATGCATTTTATGCATATTCTTTAATGATATGCTATTCAATTGGATACATCTGTCAGTACAAACTTTGAGGAAATGATGACACATTTACTTTTTTAAACGATTAATTACATCACCTAAAAAAATAGCAATACACCACTGGATAGCATCTTATGCCAGACAGCCTGGTGGTGTGTGTGACTGTCCAGCAGGGGTTGCTAATGGTTATTTTACACAGATATTTGTGAGATCCTTACATTTTTATAATCTTTTTTTTGTTTTTTTTAAATGTAGATATGAATGTTCTGTCCAATATCCTCCTGAAAAGCCTGTATGACTGACATCCTGAGTTTAATTCTGATTGGGCTGGAATAATTTAATAATATTCCCCCCCACAATTTCTTCATAGGGGCCAGGATAATCATGGCCTGCAGAGACATGGAGAAAGCTGAGGGGGCCCTGAAAGAAGTCATAGAAGGCTCTGGCAGCCAAAATGTTGTCATCAAGAAGCTTGATTTGTCAGACACCAAGTCCATCCGTGAGTTTGCAGAGACCATCAACAAGGGTGAGGGAAAATAAGACACGTCTTGAAACTTTTTTTCAGTTTCTTAGTTACTCCTCATGGTATCTCTATAGGGAAAATCCATTTGTATTCAATCACTTTTTGACAGCACCCCTTTTGATTTGAACAAAACCTTCCATACATATTTGCCCATTGTAGAAGTGCTCAGAAAGTGACTTTTTGGACCTGAATGACAACATTCACAAGAGAAAGATTTTCAAAGTTGACCCATTTTGCATACCTCACCATACCATGAGACATCCATGTTTTCATCACTGGAAAATATAAACAGTTCAGATTGGTATAATTTAAAGCTTACAAACAGGGTTGTCAAACTATTTAATAATATCTGGGAAAGAATGTTTTTAATCAAAATAGTAATTCTTTATCTAAAAATGTGTAAACTCAGATAAAAAAAAAAAAAAAATGTTTTTATATTTGCATATGTTGTAGCTTAGACCCTATTTTACATCAAGGTTTTTGTGTTGTGCCTGCCATTGGTTGCTCTTGAATACAGTGTGGGTGTCATGTTTTGACTGAAAAAAAAATGTAATTCCCATTTTAATACATTTTAAACTTTCCAATGGTACCACAATTCAACACTGGTCTGACCAATCGGAATCCATGCTTCAATATTGTTTTGATCACGCGACTGGGATGTGTTCCGGGTAACCTCCGAGAACAACATAGACGAATAAACTCTGTCACCGTATCAGTATATCAGGAAGTGTATAGGAGATGTTGTACCCACTGTGACTATTAAAACCTACCCTAACCAGAAACCGTGGATAGATGGCAGCATTAGTGCAAAACTGAATACGCGAACCATCGCATTTAACCATGGCAAGGTGACTGGGAATTTGGCCGAATGCAAGGCAATCAAACAGGCAAAACGTCAGAATAGAGACAGTGGAGTCGCAATTCAACGGCTCAGACACAAGACCTATGTGGCTAGATCTACAGACAATCGCGGACTACAAAGGGAAAACAAGCCACGTCACGGACACCAATGTCTTGCTTCCGGACAAGCTAAACGCCTCCTTTGCCCGCTATGAGGAGAACACAGTGCCACCGAAGCAGGCCGCTACAAAGGATTGTGGGCTTTCCTTCTCCGTGGCCGATGTGAGTAAGACATTTAAGTGTGTTAACCCTCGCAAGGCTGCCGGCCCAGACGGCATCCCTAGCCACGTCCTCCGAGCATGCGCAGACCAGCTGGCTGGAGTGTTTACGGACATATTCAATCTTTCCCTATCCCAGTCTGTTGTCCCCAAACGCTTCAAGATGTCCACCATTGTTCCTGTACCGAAGAAAGCAAAGGTAACTGAACTAAATTACTATTGCCCTGTAGCACTCACTTCTGTCATCATGAAGTGCTTTGAGAGACTATTCAAAGATCATATCACCTCCACCTTACCTGTCACTATAGACCCACTTTAATTTGCTTACTGCCCCAACAGATCCACAGACGATGCATCGCCATCGTACTGCACACTGCTCTATCCCATCTGGACAGGCGGAATACCTATGTAAGAATGCTGTTCATTGACTATAGCTCAGCATTCAACACCATAGTACCCTCTAAGCTCATCATTAAGCTCAAGGCCCTGGGTCTGAACCCTGCCCTGTGCAACTGGGTCCTGGACTTCCTGACGGGCCGCCCCCAGGTGGTAAAGGTAGGAAACAACATCTCCACTTCGCTGATCCTCAACACTGGGGCCCCACAAGGATGCTTGCTCAGCCCCCTCCTGTACTCCCTGTTCACCCTTGACTGCGTGGCCACGCACGCCTCAAACATTTCCTGGTACCGGGAAAATAACCGCTCACCCAACGTCAACAAAATAAAGGAGTTGATCGTGGACTTCAGGAAACGGCAGAGGGAGCACCCCCTATCAACATTGGCGGGACCACAGTGGAGAAGGCTGAAGAAATTTGGCTTGGCACCTAAAACCCTCACAAACCTTTACAGATGCACAATTGAGAGCCTCCTGTCAGGCTGTATCACAGCCTGGTATGGCAACTGCACCGCCCACAAACGCAGGGCTCTCCAGAGGGTGGTGCGATCTGCACAACGCATCACCGGGGGCAAACTACCTGCCCTCCAGGACACCTACACCACCCAATGTCACAGGAAGGCCAAAAATATTATCAAGGATAACAACCACCTGAGCCACTGCCTGTTCACTCTATCATCCAGAAAGTGTGGTCAGTACAGGTGCATCATCTCATATATACTGTATTCTGTCCTATTCTACTCTATCTTAGTCTATGGCACTCTGACATTGCTCATCTAAATATTTATATATTCTTAATTCCTTTACTTGGATTGTGTGTATTGTTAGATATTACTGCACTGTTGGAACTAGAAACACAAGCATTTTGCTACACCCGCAATAACATCTAAACACTTATGTGACAAATACATTTTGATTGGACAATGATGGTTGGAGGTCCACACATTAGAGAATGTTGATCTGAATGGGAATATTTGTTTTAAATGACACTGTCTATCCTCCATAAGAAACCTATTGAAATATAGACAATAGAATAGACATTACCATTTTAAATTGCTTTTCGACAGTGGGTGGACCGGCGGTCATCTTTGTGGTAGTACTTGTAAATTTAATGTACATTTTCAATGGTGCACCAGCTAAATTACAGTGGTCTGAATGTATAGGTCCATTATATGATTGAAATGACACCCACCCTGTATTCATTTTTGGGTCTCAACTGATGGCGGGGCACAATACAAAAACTTCAGATGTGAAATGGGGTCAAAGCTACAACATATGCGAATATGAAAAATATCTAAGTTTAGTTGTTTTTAGATGTCAATTTGTATGATTTTTTTTTTCTTCAATATATAAAATAGTTTGGCAACACTAAGCTTTTAAATGATGTCAAACTCAATCATTTCTCGTTTCCAGTGATAATGGATGTCTCATGGTATTGTGGGGAATACAAAATGGATCAACTTTGAGCACCTTCTCTCTTTTTGCAATTCTGACCACTTCTTCCATGGACAAACATGTATGGAAAGTTTTTTGTTGTTTAAATCCAAAAGGAATGCTGTTAAAAAGGGATGGAATTCAAATTGATTTACCCTATACTGTTGTTATTTTACCATAGCCACCTGCTTAATGCAAACCTCAGATGCTCTTTTCAACATATACAGGCTTGATTGTATCACAGCTTAATTGATACAATGGATTGATTCATTTGCACTCCTGACCAACAGTTAGATGTTTAACATTTGTAATACTCTTTTCTGTAGAGGAGACACAACTCCACATCCTCATCAACAATGCTGGTGTCATGGTGTGTCCGCATGGGAAAACGGCTGATGGATTTGAAATGCAGATTGGCGTCAACCACATGGGTAAGTGACTCTATGTAGCACAAGGAAGCAGAGTAAAATTCCCCTTCGGGCAGACCACATAATTCTAAAAGGGCACGGACGTACGACATATCATTGATAAATGAGATGAGTGTTTAACTGCGAAACGGCTGTACTAGTAACATTACCCATTCCCATAAGGAAGTGGCAATTTAGCTGCTTACTTCCTTGGGGACAGAAATGTGGTTATGTTTTGACAGACGTCTCACTAAATAAATGTATCATTTACTAATGATTAACCACACAGATGAATGCATGTGATTCACACCAAAGGCAGATGAGCAAAGTTCCATACCACACAGCATTTCATACAAGTTGTGACTTGTACGTACTGATCTCCCATTTATTTATATTTTACTACAGTTTTACACTTTATGTAAATCTCTGTCCAGGAAGCCGTGCAGCTGTAGACAGGTTGGTTTCTTTTTAGTAGCAAAACAGACGCAGGCGCAACTAATGGGGAACAACGAACTGGGTTGGCTTAGATTGTATACAACATGTAAGCTATTTTTCGTCTCCAATGTTTATTGAAAACGTAAATACATTTGCACAATGAGCACTTGTCTCTCAAATACATCGGTACAGTTGTTGGTTAGCTAGCTACTGCAGTGTATTTTTGGGCCATATTAACGTTGACATGAAATAAGTCAAAACGCCTCAAAACAAGTCTTGGTGTCAAGAACAAGATGAAACGAGCCAGTTACGATCCCCCACATGGCAGTTTCTTGCTAGCAACCTGGCCATCCAGAACCACAACAACAGGCTGACTTCTGCCCCGTGGAAGCGCACACATCTTTTTCGGGATGTTGTCAGCTAACCCACCTGTAACATAAGGAAGTGCGATAATGAATTCAGTTATTGTCTTTCTTATGATTATAAGTTCAGTCAACACATTTTAAAGTTTTATATAGAGGAGATGTAGTGAAAGGTCAGATCACAAGTGATACTAACTAATCCACTGGATTGAAGATGACCATCACCAGAACATGATTTTTGCACAATCACAGTTCAAATGCATGAATCCAATACAACTAATCAACATCAAATCTACCAATCAAAAGCTTTCAAAGCACCCCATCTTGTCACTTAGGTCACTTCCTGTTGACCCACTTATTGGTTGACCTGATCAAAAGGTCGACCCCGGCCAGGATCATCAATGTGTCCTCCATGGCTCATTCCTGGGGCACCATCAACCTGGACGACATCAACAGTGAGAAGGGCTATGACAAGAAGAAAGCGTACAGCCAGAGCAAGCTAGCTAACATCCTCTTCACCCGCTCCCTGGCCAAGAAGCTACAAGGTTTGGATTTGTCCACTACTACTGAGGCTTAAACTGTAGCTGTTTCTCTGGGTGTTTGTCATAGTTATAATCATGCAGTCCCAAAGAATCAAACAATAATGAATATTATGTTATTACTGCATGATTACCATTTTACCATGCAAGTTCATAACAAATGCGTGGTCTTATCTGTTACCGTAAAATAAAGTGCTACCACAGGATTTCCGAAGGGTGTTTTGAAGCTGCAACCCTTTTGTCAAAAGAATTGAATTGAATTGTCCTCTATCAGGCACTGGTGTGACGGCATACTCCCTCCACCCTGGCATGGTTCAGACTGACCTGTGGCGGCACCTGAGCACACCTCAGGCAGCTATCATGAAGATGATCAGTCCCTTCACCAAGACATCCGTGCAGGGAGCTCAGACCACTATCTACTGTGCTGTGGCACCTGAACTGGAAACCGAGAGTGGTGGATATTACAGGTGAGTGTGTGTGTGATATATATATATATATAACACAGACCCAGTCCAGCTGGCATCAGCAAGTACTAACACAGACCCAGTCCAGCTGGCTTCAGAAAATACTAACACAGACCCAGTACTGGCAGCTTCAGCAAGTACTAACACCAACCCAGTCCAGCTGGCTTCAGCAAATACTGTGTTAGTACTTGCTGAAGCCAGCTGGACTGGGTCTGTGTTAGTACTTGCTGAAGCTGCCAGTACTGGGTCTGTGTTAGTATTTGCTGAAGCCAGCTGGACTGGGTCTAACACAGACCCAATACAGCCGTCTTCAGCAAGTACTAACACGGACCCAGGTGAAGTACAGGCAGCCTCAGCCAGTACTAGCACAACCAGAGGTGTACAGCCAGCATCAGATACAAGCAGTTCAGACCCTAATAGAACAGTTGCTGCTCCACCAAATGACCCAGCAGACTGGCCCCCAGTCTTAACAGACTTTATGAGGACTGAGTTAGTGCCAAGAGGTCCATTCAAACCAGGACTGGTAAAGACAAGTCTAGAAGAGGTTTCCATTCAGGCTTATTACAGAGACAACTGTCAAATGGGGAAAAGATTACCAGGAGCTGGCTTTCACACTCAATCAAAAACAATGCTGTGTATTGTTTTTGCTGTCTCTTTTCTCCAAAAAGACTACAGAATAATAAAGGAAGGCGTGAATGACTGGTCAAATATCAACGCCATTCTGAAACACCATGAGAGTAGTCCTGACCACACAAACAATTTGATTAAGTGGAGAGAACTTGATCTGTGCCTAAGTTGGGGACAGACTCTTGACCAGATACAAATGACAATTTTGGAGGCTGAAATAAATAAATAAAATGAAAAAATACACGTTTAAGTATCACCCAGTCTCTGGCTGAAGGAAACCTAGCATTTAGGGGTTCATCAGACAAACTCTTCCAACCAGATAATGGAAACTTCCTTAGAGGTTGAATTACTGGCAAAATTTGACCCCGTTATGGAAAATCATCTCAGCAAAATTAAAGATGGAGAGACACATGCTCATTACCTTGGGAAGCGTACACAGATTGAGCTCATACAGATTGTGAGTGACAAGATTCTGGAAGCAATTATTGACTCAAGTAAGAGACTCAAAGTACTTCTCCATTATCTTGGACTGTACACCTGACATTAGTCACCAGAAGCAAATGTCCATTATTCTGAGAAGTGTGGCTTTTAAAGGGAAAGCCAGAGATCAAGGAGCACTTCAAGGAGTCATATGAAATCTGTAGATTGGGGCCTAATGAATTTATTTCAGTTGACTGATTTCCTCATATGAACTGTAACTCAGTAAAATCAATGAAATTGTTGCATGTTATATATGTTATTTTTGTTCTGTATAGGAAGGTATTCCTAATGTTAGGTATACTCAGTCGATATGCACATGCAGGATATTTAGTTTTAAAGAGTACATCGATGAGTGCGATTCTTCCAGCTTCATCAATACATATAATTTCTTCTAATATTATTGCATTTGTATGTAGTATTTTATATTAAACGGTGTTAGATACATGATCGTTTGTCTGTGTGCCCACAGTGACTGCGCACCAGCCAACTGCTCAAGCTCTGCTTCAGATGATGACACGGCCCAGAAACTGTGGGAGCTAAGCTGCCGGATGCTTTCTCTGTCATGGGATTGAATAACTCCGAAATAGTGTATGGTTTGCATTTGAGATGCATGAGCACTGAAGAATATAACAAATGTACAGCATTTTAAATGAAAGTCCTTTGTCCCATGGGTACATTCTAACATATCATATTATGATGTGGTATTTTAATTGAAATGATGTAGTTGACAGTACTTGTAGATGTAACATTAAACATTTTTGTTTTTTTAACATGGTTCATTGCCACTGGCATTTGAGATGGAATATATGGTTGATATTATTTTTTTTTACCGTACTATACATCTATATAGTCATATAATATTGCGCATTATTAGACTGCTTTTTATTGTCGATAAGTAATCACACCAACATTAAATCACTAATCTGTAACTGCTACATCAATTTTGGGACTTTTAAATTAATGATATATATATACCCATCGACATACAGTACCAGTCAAAAGTTTGAACACACCTACTCATTCAAGGGTTTTTCTTTATTTTATTATTTTATACATTGTAGAATAATAGTGAAGACATCAAAACTATGAAGTAACACATATGGAATCATGTAGGTATCAAAAAAGTGTTATTTTAGATTCTTCAAAGTAGCCACCCTTTGCCTTGATGACAGCTTTGCACGCTCTTGGCATTCTCTCAACCAGCTTGAAGGAGTTCCCACAAAAATTATGCTGAGCACCTGTTGGCTGCTTTTCCTGGGTTTAGGTTGGGTGATTGTGAAGACCAGGTCATCTGATGCAGCACTCCATCACTCTCCTTGGTCAAATAGCCCTCACACAGCCTGGAGGTGTGTTTTGGGTCATTGTCCTGTTGAAAAACAAATTATAGTCCCAGTAAGCGCTAACTAGATGGGATGGTGTATCGCTGCAGAATGCTGTGGTAGCCATGCTGGTTAAGTCGGTCTTTCAATTCTAAATAAATCAGACAGTGTCACCTGCAAAGCACCATCACACCTCCTCCTCCTCCATACTTCACGGTGGGAACTACACAGGCAGAGATCATTCACCTACTCTGCATCTCACAAAGACCCGGCGGTTGGAAGCAAAAATCTCATATTTGGACTCATCAGACCAAAGGACAGATTTCCACTGGTCTAATGTCCCATTGCTCGTGTTTCTTGTCCCAAGCAAGTCTCTTCTTCATATTGGTGTCGTTTAGTGGTTTCTTTGCAGCAATTTGACCATGGCCTGATTCACACCTTCTCCTCTGAACAGTTGATTTTGAGATGTGTCTGTTACTGAGGTGCAGTTAACTCTAATGAACTTATCCTCTGTAGCAGAGTTAACTCTGGGTCTTCCTTTCCTGTGGCGGTCCTCATGAGAGACAGTTTCATCATAGCGCTTTATGGTTTTTGCGACTGCACTTGAAGAAATTTGAAAAGTTCTTGAAATGTTCGGAATTGACTGACATTCATGTCTTAAAGTAATGATGGACTGTCGTTTCTCTTTGCTTATTTGAGCTGTTCTTGCCATAATATGGACGTGGTCTTTTTCCAAATACGGCTATCTTCTGTATACCACCCCTACCTTGTCACAACACAACTGATTGGTTCAAACTCATTAAGAAGAAAATAAATTCCACAAATGAACTTTTATCAAGGCACAGCTGTTAAATGAAATGCATTCCAGGTGACTACCCCATGAAGCTGGTTGAGGTAATGCCAAGAGTGTGAAAAGCTGTCATCAAGGCAAAGGGTGGCTACTTTAAACAATATCAAATAGAAAAATTGACTTTGATTTAACACTTTTTTGGTTACTACATGATTCCATGTGTGTCATTTCATAGGTTTGATGTCTTCACTATTATTCTACAATGTAGAAAATAGTAAAAAATTAAGAAAAACCCTGGAATGAGTAGTTGTCTCCAAACTTTTGAATGGTGCTGTATACCCAATATAACTTGAATGCCTAATGAGCTCAGTTCAACTGTCGTACCCCATCAAAACCCAAAATATGAGATTGCTTTACTCTATTGCTTGTAAACAATGTAATTGTAAACAAACACTGTATAGCGTTAAACCATGGTTAAAACTATAATATTGATATCATGGCTGGTCAGTCCTTGCAAATAGCTCTGAATTTGAGAGTGGTGACATTAACCCAGCCCCATCCCTCAGCTCTTTACTAAATTAGTGGCGGGATTGTCGCTTTGTTATTGTTTCAACTACAGATTTCCCCTTTAAGGGTATTTACCAACTCAGCATTTCATAATGAATTTCCACTCTACAGTGGCTTTCAAATAATATTTTTTACATTTAAGAAAAAAAACATTCTAACTAAAACAGTTTTCTAAAATTATACAATAATTTTTCTAAACCCTTACGATTACAAAGGGATGCCTTTAGCATCATGTAATTTCCTTGTTAAATGTGGTCTATTTTTCTATTATGATAGAACATTAAAATATCTATCTACCAACATGATTGTAAGTGTGTTTCCTTTTCTATAATTTATATTTTGTTGGATACAGTAAATTATACAAGTGATCAGATCTGGACAATTTGCAATATTTTGTTTAATTGTTTATTAAAGACCTCTGCTCCATTTTTAACATTCCAATCTTTAGTTTTGTAATATTTGACTGATATTTCATTGCTACTCCACCTGCTGCACACTACAAAAATGATTGAACACAACCAGAATAAACAAGAATAGCATGAGATGAAAGAAGCATTATATAGTACTTATAAGATTATCTAACATTGACTATGATACTCAGAAAGGTTGAAAGAAAAATGGCAGATTAAACTATCATCAAAACATAACAAAAGTTGATTATGTCAGAATAATACATATGTATTTTGTAAAAAATTAAAATATATATTTGAAAGGTTGTCAACGTTTTACCATAAAAGAAAAAGAGTGAAAATAATTCAGCCTGATATAGTATTTTTGTTTCGCAGAAGTATTTTGGACACTGTCTTCTCTTGTAAAAATCTCATATATTGCACTAGTTTTACATAAATCATTTTTATTCAAGTAACAATGTATGCAGAATTTATATTTAATCGTTCAAATAATATGAACATCTCTAAGGTTAGCCTTCTGTATGTCTAAACATCAAGACCAAATCAAGGTAAACTGAATGCAATGAAAGAGCGCTGACTGGGCAGTGCAGGCAAACATTTATATATTTTTTCACACTAAGAGGTCGAAATAACACTCTGAAATTGTGAAAATTATGATAATGTCCTTTTAGTTAAGATCTTTTTGGGGGGGGGGGGGGGGGGGGGACCACCTGGAATTTCAGCCTGTTCAGGTGGGAAGACGTTTTTGGCCCATGCATGACATCACAATCTGATCTGATTATTCCTACCAATGACCAGTCATATTTTATTTGCGTATGTATTCTCCTACTTTGAAGGGGTAAGCAGTCCAGACAGTGCTGTGTATGTAAATATATTTACATTTGTATCAACACGCCTACACAATCTGACTGAGCATTTCAATGGCAAAAGGAGGCTCAGGGAAATCAATGATTAAAAAAATATAAATTTGGAGTTATTGTCGTGAAATAAACACACACTGATTTATTAGACATACAGTGATTCAAAAAATGTAATCATAAAGACTGCATTGGGGCTTTAAATAATTCAAATTTGATTGAATAATCAAATTTGATTGATCTCTAAAGTACAGTAGACATGTAACTTTCTTCCTCATTCTTTTCCATCAGATCCAAAGCAAGGTCATCACCAAGCTCAGATTCCTGGTTTGCACCCTCTTCCAGCATTGCTACCAAAGTAGACAGTGTGCTGTTGGGGTCCAGTAATTTAACCAGGGGAACATTCACACTCCTGTCTTGAAAGAGAAGATTCTGCAAAGTCATGGCTAGCATTGAGTCTATGCCTAATGCGGTGAGAGAAGAATCGTCATTCAGCTCATCATTCTCAACACCAAGCGTTTCCCTGAGCACTGACTTGACGTATTCACTTGGTGACATGGACACGGTAGTTTGGTCATATCCTGCAACTTCCCCTTTTTCTTTTGTTATCCCCTCATTCACCAGTGCACCTAAACGTATGTTTAGAGAGGCATTATGAGCAAGAACATGACGCATCAGGTTTTTGAAACTGAACTTGCAGACAACCTGTTGTGGTCTGTTCAGCAGAAGGCATTGTTCTAGGCTCTCATGGATTTCTGCTACCCCCATGACCATCATCCCCTTTGCTGCCAGAAATCTTTGGAAATGGTCTTTGTCCAGCAAGAGACCAAGGTTCAAAGCTCCCCAGCTTATGGACTGTCCTGCTAGTCCAATGTTTCGCCTATACTGACAGAATGTGTCCAAGAAAGAGTTGGCTGCACAATAGTTTGTTTGTGCTGCATTGCCAATAAAGGCAGAGATGGAGGAGTAACACACAAAGTAATCTAACTTGCAGAGTTTTGTGGCGTGATGCAGATTCAAAGCCCCATTCACTTTGGGCTTCAGGACTTTCTCATAGAGAGATTTGTCAAGAGTTTCAATCAGGCCATCATGCAGGACGACGGCGCTGTGGAAGACCCCTCTGATTGGACAAGAGGGGAAACTTTCCTTAATCGCAATAATGGTATTCACTACTTGTGCAGAGATTGAAACATCACACTGCAAGCTAACAACTGTGGCGCCAGACTGACTCTTAATGTTGCTTATCTCCTGCTGTAAGTCGGTCGAGGGACTGCTTCTGGAAAGAATGACAATATACCCTCCTCCTCGCTGTGCAATAAACTTTACTGTTTCTAACCCTAGTCCAGTTAGACCACCTGTGACAATGTACACAGAGTTTTTCTGGAAAAGCTGGTTTGGTTTAGGCAACAACTTAATGTTGGACAGTGTGCCTTTGGAATCATCTTTACCCAGTGCCACAAAAGGCAGGGTTTTTGAGCTGAAGTACGATTCAGACTCTTCAACAGGCAGGAACTCAATGCTACCGGATGACACTCTCTGAAAGATGCTGGTTTCGAAATCTAAACACTTCTTGTCCAAATGCATTGATTTGAGCCAACGGTAAATGTGAGAATTCTCTGCTCTGATAGATCCCTTTTCCAATGCGCTAGACATTTGAACAGTCTTAATGCGAACATTGTCATTGCCACATCTGAAGCCATTTTGTGAGATGGAGGATTGCCACTCATTTTCACATACAGCAACAATGTGTCTCACACCGGAAACATTGCATGCTTTTTCAAACTGAGATTTGTCAAATGGAGGCAAAAGGACAAATGCATCAAGCTTGTTCACATTTTGAAGCTGATCACTAAACTGTGGCAGAACAATGTTATTCCATCCTGATTTGTTTGCAGTTTGGGCTAAGACCTTTGTCAAACCTGAGTCAGGAACGGATGAGATGATGCCCAACCTCTGTTGTTTGACTTTGGGTAATGCACGATGCAAGACTTCCCATGCAAGTACAAAGTAGGACACACAGGGTGCCTCCTTCAGAAATGTGAGCTTCTTTGTCTTGTAGCACGCTGCTTCAGGAATCACAATCTTAGAAGATGCAGCAGTTGGATAACATGAAACTACATGCTCCCCCACTTTCAGTTTGCTCACATTTTTCCCTACAGCTGTGACAGTGCCACTGAAGTCTAGAGCGAAAAGCTGGTGGTTCTGAGATGTGTGTTTGTTCCAGTACATTGTCGGGCCATAGTTCATATCAGAGACACTGACAGGAAAATAGTCAGAGGAATGAACACAAATCTTACTGAGCTGAATCTCAACTGAATTCTCCTCAATGTTCTTATGCTCAACATCACAGGGAATGGCAGACAAGCTAGTCATTCTGTATGGGTTAGCAGTCTGAAGGATGAACTCCTCAGACTTCAAAGAGTGGACGTTTTCCTGTGAGTTGTCACTGCTTTCAGTGGGAGTGCGTACTATGTAAGGTTTTAGAATCTGTCCATCTTTCACCACCAATTCTGGGTATTGGCTGCAGGGGAATGAGTCAAGAACCTGAGACAGAGCTCTGATGTCCTCTGTAGAGACAGAGCTAATGTCAATCAGCTGGAAGGAAAGATCTGCCATTTCTGCAGCACATGATCTAGTCATGCCTGACAGGACAAAGCCTGCACTGATGCAGTCCACTGTGTTCTCTGCTGACCGGTAGGTTATTGCTCTGATGGAATTTGGAAATTTCATAGCCTTCAGTTCCAGGACTATTTGTCGGAACATCTCACAGCAGTTTACCATGTTCTCCAGGATAGCCTCTGTTTCGTGGGAGGTAACATTGTCATTGCTCCACACAAACAAGATTTCTGCAAAGCTTTTCAATTCTGAGATTTTGAATTTTGACAACAGCGCTTTGAATCCACGGCTCAAGAGATCATTGGCATGTGTGAAAGAGATGTATTGCGACTGTGAGCTCAAATGTTTTTGCATGGCTTCAGATACACCCATCTGGTCAGCGAAAACCAATGCCTTGGGTTTATTAATGGCCTTGTAGTCATCAGACACAACACTGAAGTCATTGTGGAAGAAGTACTCTTCAACAACATTAGATTGGCTCCCAAGATACTTGACTATAACATGCTTCAGTTCAACCAAGACCCGACCTGTTTTGTCGGTGAAACAGCCAGATACTTCGAAATGGTCGGCTGCAACATTTGCGGCTCTCAAATAAAGAACCATTTCAGGCTGCAGGGGTTCGTGAACAGTCAAACTGCCTATTTCTGCAGGGAAGCCAGGCCTTGCCATGAATGCATTCACTATTGTGATTGGAGTCAGTTGTAGCAAGTAGTCTAGCACTACAGGGTGAATGCAGAAATCATGCAACTGAGGCAGTAGTTCTTCAGGGACAGTTACGACAGAGATGGCTTCCATCAAGTCTGCACCATAGTGCACATCTCCCCTGTTTCTGAAAACAGAACCATACTGAAACCCTCTCTTACTTAGGTAATCATAAAAGTAATCAGTACTCATAGTTGATGTGCATCGCTTGTAAACTGAGTCTAGAGAGATGTACTGTTCCTCAGCCAACCTCCTGTGCTTGCATGATATGCTGCCTGATGCATACGTTGCTGTAGGAGATTGTATCTTAAACGTTGTCTCGTTTTCAAAGTGATCCAGTTTGACACTCATCTCAGGAGAATTTGGTGCAATGAGAAATGGACTCTGAAAACTGACACTGAGTTGCAGCATGTTGAGTGGCACCTTTGATTTGGAACTTGCCATGAAGGCAGCCAAACCCAACTCAGCGTAGAGGGCACCAGGGACAATGGCAACATCATTGTTTCTATGGTCCTGCAGGTAAGCCACTGAGGCTGAGGCCAGATCACAACTGAAGGTTTTTCCATCATTGCCTGTCTGAGTTAACACAGGATGACTGCCCGATGTACCTTTCTGTGCTGCCTCAAAGATGACATCTTTCTTCACACAATCAAACTGATACCTTGGGGTAGGTGTTGGGGATGTCTCACAACCTCTGTAGAACTTGTCCCAATCTACCTGAACCCCAGACTCAAACAGTTTGGACACAGTGTCCAGCATTGTCTCATGATCTTTTTCTGGCTGCACTGAGGACATAACTATGGTGTCATTTCCCAGAGTCTCCTGGATGTTTCTTTGTAGAGCCCTTCTAGGACCTATCTCTACAAAGACCACATTCTTCTTGTCTTTGGTTGCTGATCTCACTGCCTGTTCAAATGCAACAGGCTCTCGAATGTTCCTGGCCCAGTACTTGCCTGTGCTGAAGTCTGGCTGCTCTACCTCCTTCCCTGTCACTGTGGAGAACAATTCTGTCTCAACATGATTCACCTGTAAAGAGCCAATACTGTCCTCTATTTGAGAGAGGATGGGATCCATCATCTGGCTGTGGTATGCAGCAGGGACGTCTAGAACATGGAGGAACAGATTCTTACTCTTGACTGAACTGCTTAGCTTTTGATGGAGACTGTCTATAGCATCAGCATCACCTGCAAGGGTGCAGGACTGTGGGCTGTTGGAGGCAGCCAGGCAAACCTTATTTAAGTAGGAGGGAAGGAGGTTCAAGACCTCTGACACGGCCATGTTACTGACCACAAGCATTTTGCCTCCTGTGACTTTATTCTGCAGAGTACTGCGGAAGTAAATCACCTTCACTGCATCCTCAAGGGACAACAGACCAGAGCAGTGGGCAGCAGCAACCTCTCCAACAGAGTGGCCAAGAATTGCATCTGGTTTGATGCCCCAGTGCTTGAAGAGACTGGCAATGCCAACCTGAATGGCAAAGAGTAGGGGCTGGACAACATCTGGTTTTGAAAAGTCGTCATCAACTGATGCACTTTCCAGTCTCTCTGTGATGGACATTCTTTGGTACATTTGAAAAAGTGCCTCAACCTCCTTGATCTTTTCTCTGAACACAGGTTCCTGTTTCAGGAGCTGCTTGCACATGCCTCGGTAGGCGACACCATTCCCACAGAAAACATACACTAACTTTGGATCTAGTTTGGAGGGGGCAATCTTTTTGTTCAAAGCAGATTTCAGCTGGTTTCTCAGATCAACCAGAGAGGATGTTGTGAATGCCTTCCTGTATTTATGTTTCATGTGGCTTCTTCTACAGGCTGATGTATATGACAGACCCTGGAGTTCCACTGTTTTGTCTGCACTTATCTGTTCAACTGTGTCCTGTACCATCATGGTAAGAGATTTTTCTGATGCTGCTGAGAGGATAAAATACTCATAAGACCTATCAACCCCGGCTGTTTGGGTGTGAGTGTTGTTGTACTGTTTGACAATTGTGTGGGCATTTGTGCCTCCAAAACCAAAATTATTGATCCCTGCAATCCGTTCGACCGAGCCTGCATTTCCCCACTTTTCTGCTTTAGTGGGAACTTTTACATTTAAGGCTTTAGCGTCTATACTGGCACTGTCCTCAGAGTAGAACAGTGAAGGAACAATGGTTTCATGCTTCATCATTAGGAGTACCTTGATTAGCCCTGCCACACCAGCTGCAGATTCTGTGTGTCCAATGTTGCCTTTCACAGAGCCGATGCGGAGTGTTTCTGAACCCGGGGGTCTGGCTTTGGCAATGACTTTGGAGATGCTGCCTGCTTCTATGGGATCCCCCACTGGAGTTCCAGTCCCATGAGCCTCTATGTACTGGACAGTTGACAGGTCAGACTGTGAATAGATTCTGCGGAGCAGCTCCTCTTGCTGGACCATGGATGGCTTGGTGATTGGAGTGACTGTGTGGCCATCTTGGTTTACTGCAGTTTTGCTTATGATGCCCCATACATGGTCACAGTCTTTCAAGGCCTGTAAAAGATTTGAAATTCAACGGAACATGTTTGATAGACCAGTGTCTGTGCCAACTTTTTATTGCATGGAACTGTTGGGCTCCACCCTAAATGGCTGTTGGTGCGTCAAATTGTACAGTATATGCAGATCTGCAAATAAAACTGTCAAGTAAAGTCATAAAACTAGAAACAAGAGCTTGTCTATTGCAGTCTAAGTCAAATTGGTGACAAGGGATGGTAAATACAGTATATGTAATATGTTAGTCGTATTCTAGAAGTTTTGACAAAGTTAAAGTTTGAGAGTTCAGTCATTGCATCAAATACTCCCAGACACATTGTATAGCCAACTGTGATAAATGTTTGGCCAGTTTGAATATGTTTGAACTGTACTGCAAAGAGTGAAAACTAAATCAATCGTAAGAACTCACTTGTTTCAGTGGCTTCAGCAGAATAATCCCGCAGCCCTCTCCTCTGCCATAGCCATCTGCTCTGCTGGAGAAAGGTTTGCTGGTGCCTTCAGGTGAAATCATCTTTGCCTTGCTGAGAGCGACAAAGACTTGTGGCTCTATGATACAGCTTACACCGCCACAGAGAGCCATTTCACAGTCACCTGGTAGGACAAACACATTTTTATATAATTGCAGGTGCCATTTTTTCATGTAGCTGAAACTGGGCTAATTAGTCAAACATATGATTCTAACTTTTGCTTTATTGTTTGTACATTTCCCTCTGGGCACAATTGGTAGGTAACAGGGGTAGTGTGCATGAAATCTAGGTTACATATTAAAAGAAGCAATGTAAAATAATATAGCAATCTATAAAAAAAAGATATATAATTTAACCAGGCAAGTCAGATAGGAACAAATTCTTATTTACAATGACGGCCTACCCCGGCCAACACTGGGCCAATTGTGTGCTGCTTATGGAACTCCCAATCACTGCCAGATTCAGCCTGGATTCGAAACCAAGGACTGTAGTGACGCCTCTTGCACTGAGATGCAGTGCCAGACCGCTGCGCCACTCAGGAGCCCATAATTATTAATGATTAGTAAAGCAATTATCTTACGCACAATTTGATAAGATTTGTACCTTGTTTTATGGCTTGACAAGCAAAGTGCAGAGCCACAAGAGATGATGAGCAGGCGCTGTCTATGGCAACTGATGGACCAGTGAGGTTGAAGGTGTAGGATATCCGGTTGGCTGCAATACTCATGGCTTTACCAGTGCCACTCCAATGGTTAGTCAAGCCTGGATTGTACTGGGCGGTTGTGAGATCGTAGTCTCTGTTCATTAGTCCTACAGAGTTTCATAGAGAATTGAACGTGCTATTAGTATCAATCATAGTGTCACGAATCACAACTTCACACTTATCTGTAAAGAAAAAAAAGTAACATTACCTAGGTATACTCCAGTCCTAGTTCCGCTAGCTTTCTCCATTGGAATCCCAGCATTCTCTAGTGCCCTATAGGTGCAGTGCAGCAAGAGTTTCTGCTGAGGGTCCATGTAGTCGGCCTCCGCATCGGTGACACCAAAAAACCTCAGGTCTAGTTCGTTAAAGCTAAGAATAAAAACATTAACCAGTAAACCAGAGTGGAAAATATTCAATACAACAAAGGCAATTAGAAGCTGGGAATTCAGGGACAAGAGCATTTGTTGGTCAACTGCACATGACCAGGAATATAATTCTGCAGTATACTGTAGTATAGCATCTTTGATTATTTGCAGTACATTATTAAATTATGAGTAACCGTAGCAGTGCAACAAAAAAAATGGTGAGGGTCAGGGAAACTTCATACTAACCCGTCTATGAGAGCAGCTTTGCTAGTGTGAGACTTTCCAGGTTTGCTATTGTCAGCATCATACCAGAAAGTACTGTTAAACCTCTCGTTAGGGATTGGCAATGTACAGTTCTTTCCTTCCAGAAGTACATTCCAGAAATTGTCAAGCCCCTCACCTGGAATTGAATATGTGTTGTATCAGAATGGGAAATACATTGGAATTGTTTTAACAAACCTATATATATATATATTATTGTATTTTTTTTAATTTTTTTTTTAACAAAATGTTTTTCATAACATTGTATATCAATTTTGAATCAAATTTCATCAAAAGCTTGTCTATAAATAAAACATAACAAGTTATAGCTACAGATGTTAAAGGTTTTTGATAAAAAATGATCTTTAGGTCATAGATAAACATTTCTACATTCATGTTATTGCATGTATCAATCCAAATTAGCTGATGTTTCGTAATAGTTGTAATCTCTGTAGTCTGGTGTCTTCATTGCTGGCATTGTAACTATTTAATTAATAAACCTAAATTAAGCAGCTTCATATCCCACAGGGCAAAAACTGTTTGAATCTACGTTGTGATGACATTGAATCAATGTGGAAAACTGATTGGATTTGAAAAAAATCATACATTTAACGGAATTTTGTATTTTTTTTCCACCAAACCTTTACCTAAATTCAATGACATGGTGAAATGTTTTGTTGATTTCTTGTTAAAATCAACTTTAGTTGACAACTCAACCAAATGTAAACCAAAACTAGACGTTGAACTGATGTCTGTGCCCAGTGGGATGGTGCTATAAGAAGTGAAAAGTTATTGATTGGAGAACACGTTGGAAGAGATCTTAGATCAAGTGGACCACTTGGCCACAAGTGGATCTTCCAGCAAGACAATAATCCCAAGCATTCATCAAAATCCACAAAGAAATGGTTATTTCAATAGCCATCTCAGTCTCTGGACTTGAAACCCTTTGAAAACCTGTGGTTTGAATTGAAGAGGGCAGTCCATAAGCGCAGACGAAGGATATCAAGGATCTCAAAGGATTCTGTATGGAGGAATGGTCTAAAATGTGTTCTCTAATCTCATAAAACATTTTAGAAAAAGGCTCAGTGCCGTTATCCTCGCAAGGTGAGGTATTGAAAGGTATTAAAAACAGGGGTGCCAATAATTATGACCCCTATCTTAAAATATATAAATATATATATTTAAATATATATGTTTCTTTGAGGAATTGCATTATTATAAAAATATAATGTTCTAAAATGTTTAAGAATGCAATATAGCTTTTTTGCTCATCTATCAAGAGTGCCAATAGTTTTCGACCTGACTGTATACCCATTGATTCTTGAAGAATATTACTTATAAATACCTCATAACCTTAGCTCAGCTGTCGTACCCCATCAGAACCCAAAATATAAGCTTGTTTTACTCCAATGTTTGAAAACAACGTAAATGTATATTAACACTTGTATAGCTTAAAAACATGGTTAAAACTATTATTTTTGATATCATGGTCAGTCCTTGCATCCATAGCTCTGTCTAGGAATTTGAGAGTGGTTACATTTCTCCAGGCACATCCCGCAGCTTTTCACCAATACAGAAGCAGGGTAACCGCTTTGTTATTGTTTCAACTGCAGAATCTAGCTTCAAAGTGATTGAAAATATAAAATGAAATTAATTACAATACTTGAGAGAACTAGCTTCATCACAAAAAAAGGTTAACTGTCAGACCTCCAGGGAAGCTGCATCCAATGCCAACCACTGCAATGGCTCTCTCTTCCTCCTCCATCCTGGCTGTCTGTCACACCAGCTGGACACTGAAATGCATGCAAATGTTTCTAAACTTCAAGTATAAACTCAGCTCAGATAGAAGGTGCTCGATTTGCCTCCTGTTCCTTTGGCTCGTTGTCTCACCTGTATTGCCTTTATATACGCAAGGACTGATAGCAGCCCTCTAAGGAAATGCTGATTCAGTTCCCCAGAAATACCGAAGTGCAATCACTGCTCTGAATGAAAGCCAGGATGTGAATGAGTTATTAATTTTGTCAAACAGTTCCTTGGTAAATTTATAACATTATCCACATTTTTATCACACAGGTTTTCCCTTTTCAGATACAGTTCCTTATTACTCATAACCTTAACTGGAAAGTCATCTCATCGTTCACAATAGTACACTCTACTCTAAGTCGCTCTGTAAGAGCGTCTGCTAAAAATTACTTAAATGTACACTACAGTTCAAAGATTTGGGGTCACTTACAAATGTCCTTGTTTTTGAAAGAAAAGTCCATTAAAATAACGTGAAATTGATCAGAAATACAGTGTAGACATTGCTAATGTTGTAAACGACTATTGTAGCTGGAAACAGCAGATTCTTTTATGGAATATATACATTTATGGAATATGTACTGGCAGCTTCATTAAATAATACCCGCAAAACACCAGTGTCAACGTCAACAGGCGACTCCAGGATGCTGGCCTTCTAGGCCGAGTTCCTCTGTCCAGTGTCTGTGTTCTTTTGCCCATCTTAATCTTTTCTTTTTATTGGCCAGTTTGAGAAATGGCTTTTTCTTTGCAACTCTGCCTAGAAGGCCAGCTTCCCGGAGTCGCCTCTTCACTGTTGGCTTTGAGACTAGTGTTTTGCGGGTACTATTTAATGAAGCTGCCAGTTGAGGACTTGTGAGGCGTCTGTTTCTCAAACTAGACACTCGAATGTACTTGTCCAATTGCTCAGTTGTGCACCAGGGCCTCCCACTCCTCTTTCTATTCTGGTTAGCGCCAGTTTGCGCTGTTCTGTGAAAGGAGTAGTACACAGCGTTGTACGAGATCTTCAGTTTCTTGGCAATTTCTCGCATGGAATAGCCTTCATTTCTCAGAACAAGAATAGACTGACGAGTTTCAGAAGAAAGGTCCTTGTTTTTGGCCATTTTGAGCCTGTAATCCAACCCACAAATGCTGATTCTCCAGATACTCAACTAGTCTAAAGAAGGCCAGTTGTATTGCTTCTTTAATTAGCACAACAGTTTTCAGCTGTGCTAACATAATTGCAAAAGGGTTTTCTAATGATCAATTAGCCTTTTAAAACGATAATCTTAGCTAACACAATGTGCCATTGGAACACAGGAGTGATGGTTGCTGATAATAGGCCTCTGTACACCTATGTAGATATTCCATAAAGAATCTGTCGTTTCCAGCTACAATAGTCATTTACAACATTAACAATGTCTACACTGTATTTCTAATCAATTTCATGTTATTTTAATGGACAAAAAATGTGCTTTTCTTTAAAAAACAACGACATTTCTAAGTGACCCCAAACTTTTGAACGGTAGTATAAAATGACAATTACATTTGTTTGAAAAACGGATTATCCAGCCACATTTGTTCAAAAGAGCTTATCTGAGATCCATTTTTCCTTTTCTTGATATAGAATATGTTAATTACGTTTAGAAACTAAAATATTTGGGGTGTAGTCAAGAACCATAAAGACAGTTCTGGTTAACATATTAACAATGTCTACACTGTATTTCTAATAAATTTGATGTTATTTTAATGGACAAAAAAATGTGCTTTTCTTTAAAAAAAACAAGGACATTTCTAAGTGACCCCAAACTTTTGAACGGTAGTGTAAAATGACAATTACGTTTGTTTGAAAAATGGATTATCCAGCCACATTTGTTCAAAAGAGCTTATCTGAGATCCATTTTTCCTTTTCCTGATATAGAATTAACATATTTTATATCAGGAAAAGGAAAAATGGATCTCAGATAAGCTCTTTTGAAGAAATGTGGCTGGATAATCCGTTTTTCAAACAAACGTAATTGTCATTTTACACTACCGTTCAAAAGAACTGTCACTGATCCCTCCTGTCTCAGCCTCCAGTATTTATGCTTCAGTAGTTTGTGTCGGGGGGCTAGGGTCAGTCTGTTACATCTGGAGTATTTCTCTTGTCTTATCCGGTGTCCTGTGTGTATTTAAATATGCTCTCTCTAATTCTCTCTTTCTCTCTTTCTGTATTTCTCTCGGAGGACCTGAGCCCTAGGACCATGCCTCAGGACTACCTGGTATGATGACTCCTTGCTGTCCCCAGTCCACCTGGCCGTGCTGCTGCTCCAGTTTCAACTGTTCTGCCTGCGGCTATGGAACCCTGACCTGTTCACCGGACGTGCTTGTTGCACCCTCGACAACTACTATGATTATTATTATTTGACCATGCTGGTCATTTATGAACATTTTAACATTTTAACATCTTGACTATGTTCTGTTATAATATCCACCCTGCACAGCCAGAAGAGGACTGGCCAACCCTCATAGCCTGGTTCCTCTCTAGGTTTCTTCCTAGGTTTTTGGCCTTTCTAGGGAGTTTTTCCTAGGGAGTTTTTCCTAGCCACCGTGCTTCTTTCACATGCTTTGCTTGCTGTTTGGGGTTTTAGGCTGGGTTTCTGTACAGCACTTTGAGAATATCAGCTGATGTACGAAGGGCTATATAAAAATACATTTGATTTGATTTGATTTGACTGTAATGATCGAATGAGTCATTACTAATTAGCTGTTCATTCCATTCTCCACGAACCTTTAGTAGTGTTGGTGATAATATGGGTGGTACTATTTTGTACTGAGGAGAGAGACATTTGCTGAGGGCATGGAAAACTCAAGGCGAGGTAATAGGGTGACAATCTGCCAATACCTGACTTACATGGTAGCCAATTTGAGGTTTACTGCTTAAATAGAATGCATCGGAAGGACAGTGCATTCTGCTATGGTCGTAAACTTTACAGGTGTAACACAACTTCCCGTGATAAGAAGTTTGATGCTGAGCATCAGAAAATGGGTGCTATCTGTTCGTAAGAATCCATGATCACATTAGTATGTACTGTAGAATACAACATCCTGGTAAACGGAGTCCTACCTTTTCAACTGGGAACATGCACCAACAAAGCTTATTTTCATGGCTCACATAGCCATAGACTGTAGGCCTAGTTCATGGAAGATGACAGCAAATGATATAAAGCAGTAACACATCAGGTTTAATAGTTAATGATTGGCCTGGTCATTTTCACAGATGCTCTTTACAGTTAGAACATGTTTCCATGACAACAAGTTCCTCTTTTTGAATGAGTATTTTAAGGTTGCAGCTCACAATATAGCTGCCAGTTAGTGAAGGGTTCCATTTGAAGCACCTGTGCTCATTGCAAGATCCTTACAGATCTTTTTCTCGACTATACATACAAAATAGTACATTTTGATAATAACTTCTTTAAATCTTAACCGGTGACCATGCCTTCGTGTCACACAGACTGCATTGAAAAATCGGTGTCAAATTGGTTTCATAAACTTGGAGGTTTTGTTGGGAGAAATCCATGGTGGTTTCTACTTGTCCCTTTGTTCATCTCTGCGGGGCTTGGGGCAGGATTTTACTTCCTCGAAGAGAGAGAGGCGCATGGCATAGAGGACCAGTTTACTCCAAAGGACGGGCCTGCAAAACAGGAGAGACATTTTGTCAAAGAACATTTTCCTCAGAATGATTCAGAGTTCTATCGTTTGCGGCTGTATACCGAGGGGAGCTATGGGTCTTTCATCGCTGTTTCAAAGTCATCCGATATCTTGAGTGAGAAGGCATTTGAGGAGATCATATATTTAGATGGAACAGTTAGAGAGATGGTAGGGCAAAAAGGAAAATCTTATGAAAAGCTTTGTGCCATGAAAAGTAACAGGTGCTTTTCAAATGACTTGTTAGATATCGTTAATGGCACAGCTAGTACAATTAAGAAGGCAAACTTGACCTTTCCTTATCATATTTCAACATCAAACACCATCTTTTTGGGGACAGAACTTGGTGGAGTAGTTTTGAATTCAAGTCTCATCGTTAGTGCAAAGGCTGTTCGACTCTTCTACTTTCTCAGAGAAAACAACAAGGCGGAAAATGATGATTGGCTACATGGGTTTACTCAAGTGTTTTCCAACTTGTCAGATGAATTGAATAAGGTAAGTACAGTTTATTATATTTTACAGATTCAGAACTGTCTGGGCATACTGCCAGGTTTGGTAAAATACTCTTGTCCATATGCACACACGTGGCTTTACTTATTTGAGCCATATATAATTAGAGTGCTCATATTCACTGAAATATAAAAATGTATGTTTTGTAAAATAATCTGTTCCTAAATGTAACCCTCTACAGTTTTCACTTAGTCTCACAGTTCTTGCATTTGTTTTTATAGCGGCAGATTCAAGTTTCATACTTCACATCTAATTCTAGAGAGGAGGAGTTTAAGGAAAACTCAAAATCTGTGATTCCTCTCTTCTCCGTCACATACTTCCTGGCCATAAGTTTTTCTATTATATCTTGCTTGAGGTAATTTGATGTCTTATGTGTCATCTTTTAAATGAATCAAAATCAGCAAATGTGTGCACCGTGTTAAAACACTAATTTAACTTACTATTTATTCATTGCTACATGTGATGTTCCGTACGAAGTAAGAATATTTTCATCTACAGGTTGGACTGTGTGAGGAACAAGGTGTGGGTGGCCATCTTTGGTGCTCTATCTGCAGGCCTAGCTGTGCTGTCCAGTTTCGGGTTGTTGCTGCTCTGTGGAATGCCCTTTGCCATGACTGTTGCAACTGCTCCTTTCTTAATACTGGGTCAGGTTTATTATCAGAAACCTTTCCATAGTAATCTTAACAACCCACAACCAAATCTCACATGATTTTAATGTTTTTGTCAGTCACAAGACTACGTAGACGGTAACACTTATGTTGCCCTTATACCTATGTAACTACACAGTAATAACTGTATTAACAACGTTGCATTAACATGTAGTAACATTGTAACTAATGAAGTTTGGTGATATTTATTACAGTGTTAATTCCCTCTAATGATCTATGATCTACTGATGTTCAATATACTCTATGTTGATCGCAGGAATTGGTGTTGACGACATGTTCATCATGATTTCCTGCTGGCAGCAGACTCAAGTTCATGACAACGTAGAGGACCGAATGGCAGCTACATACAAAGACGCAGCTGTCTCTATCACCATCACAACACTAACTGATGCCCTGGCCTTCTATATTGGTCTGTTAACTCCCTTTCGTTCTGTACAATCCTTTTGTATGTATACTGGTACAGCTGTCCTGTTCTGTTACTTGTACAATATCACCTTCTTTGGTGCATTTCTGGCATTGAATGGGAGTCGTGAAAAGGGCAACAGACACTGGCTGACATGCATGAAGGTTCCAGAACCAGAGGAGAACTCTAAAAAGTACAACCTCTGCTGTGTAGGAGGGGCATATGACCAGGAAACGGGGAAAGAGGAAGTTATGCCAATTAACAACTTCTTTAAGATGTACTATGGGCCATTTCTAACAAATACTTGGACCAAGGTGTTTGTGATCCTGCTCTATGCTGGATATTTGGGCTCAAGTATCTATGGTTGCTTCCAAATCCAAGAAGGCATAGACCTTAAAAACCTAGCAGCTGATAGCTCATATGTGGGTAGCTATTACGATAATGAGGACCAATACTTTTCAGAGTATGGTCCAAATGTTATGGTTGTTGTGACTGACAGTAAGTTTCAATATTGGGACAAAACTGCTCGAAAGCGTCTTGATACTTGTCTTGAACGTTTTGAGAGTCTAACGTTGGATGGTCGATCATTGGTTGCTAAAAATATGACCCTCTCTTGGCTTAATGAATATGTGAAACCAGGTCGAGTTTCAAATCCAAATAACGAAACCATTTTCATGGATAGTTTACCTACATTTTTACAACAATCAGATTTCACACAAGATGTGAATATTTTAAACAAAATCATAATTTCCTCACGTATGTTTATTCAGACAATCAACGTCAGTACAGCTGTTGATGAAAAGAACATGTTGAATAAGCTTCGAGAGACAGCTAATGGTTGTTCAGAAAAGTTGGTTGTTTACCACCCTGCTTTCATATACTTTGACCAGTATGCAGTCATTGTTAGTAATACCATCCAAAACATTGTAGTTGCCACTCTTGCCATGCTGGTGATCTCCCTCATGTTGATCCCCAACCCCATATGTTCTCTGTGGGTGACCTTTGCCATTGCCTCTGTCATAGTGGGTGTTGCTGGTTTCATGGCATTATGGGATGTCAATCTAGACTCTGTATCCATGATCAATCTTGTCATCTGCATTGGTTTCTCAGTGGATTTTTCTGCTCACATTTCCTATGCTTTTGTCTCTAGCAAAGAGGTCACCGCTAATAAGAAGGCTGTAGATGCTGTCTATCACTTGGGGTATCCCATCATACAGGGAGCTGTGTCTACTATCTTAGGAGTGGTGGTGCTGTCTGCTGCTGAGAGCTACATCTTCAGAACCTTCTTTAAGATCATGTTCTTGGTCATTTTGTTTGGGGTACTTCATGGCATCGTTTTCATCCCTGTGTTTCTGACCTTCTTTGGCATATGCAATTTTAATTGACCAAGATTCACACACACAACACACTAATCATGGTTGAAAGGGTTAGTAGAATAGTAGTTAAATTGTTTTAATGAACTGACTTTTTTATCTTACTTCTAATCTTGTGATTATGTCATACTTTGCTTTTATGGAATCAAAATATGTATTTTTATGAGTCATCTTTTTGTTTTTATTGAATAATTGTAGAAATAGTTTCTCATGTAAATGCTGTGTTGATTGTTACTACAGTGTGCTTATATTTACCTTTGTTGTAATTGTGTTTTAAAAAGCTAATAAAATTATCTTAAATTATATATTGTCTTTTATATATTTATTCAAACAGCAGATGCTCTCGGTTGTCATTATGACCACATCAATAATGGGAATTATTATTATGGTTAGTAACAGTGCAGAATTTGCATACTAAACTTATGATGTCATCTATTTATCTGTTCACCTATTCTAGAGAAACCCGCTCTTCATAAACTTTTCAAATGAACCTGTGCGTCAGTGTTCATCAACTTAACAATCAATCATTGCATGGCAATCAGTTTACTTCCTTCATCTTCAGAATACTTTGGGGGGAATACCTAGTCAGTTGTACAACTGAATGCCTCCAACTGAAATGTGTCTTCCGCATTTAACCCAACCTCTGAATCAGAGAGGTGCGGGGGGGGGGGCTGCCTTAATCGACATCCACGTCTTCGGCGCCCGGGGAACAGTGGGATTTTACCTTGTCCGCTCGGGGATTCGAGTAACCTTTCGGTTACTGGCCCAACGCTCTAATCGCTTGACTAATGGATGGACTATTATAAGGAAACCAGAGAAGTACTTTCCATAGCTACAATAAGTAAACTGGATAGGTAACCACCTTATTTGTTAATATGTAACCATATGAATTGCCCTGACGCAGTCATCGTGGTTGTTAAAGGATCACATCCAGTGCTGTCAGCTCTATTACTGATTAGAGCTCTTCAGAGGAACGTTATCGTGTTGCTATGTTCAGATGAAGTATAGTTTATGGCTGTGATATCAACAGAGATGCAGATATATTTCAAGCCAAGTTTTTTTTTCTCATAGTACGACTTGAAAAAGAGAATAGAAAATGGCTAGGTGCAAAACAGACTGCGTTGAAAAGCCTATAGCTAGGGGATTTGAAATACTTGGGGGCTTTGTTGGTAGACACCCCTGGTGGTTTTTGATTCTTCCCATGTTCATTTCTGCGGGTCTTGGTGGAGGATTTTACTTCCTTGCGGACAGAGAAGCAAATGGCATTGAAGAGATGTTTACTCCTATGGATGGACCTGCCAAACATGAACGACAAGTAGTCAAACAGTACTTTCCACAGAGTGATAGTAACTTCTCTCGTCTGCGACTCTATACTGAAGGGACCTTTGCATCTCTCATAATTGTGAAGCCTGGACAAAATATCCTCACATCTACTGCTTTACCAAACATATTTGAAATGGACAGAAATGTAACAGACATGACAATTGGTGCATTCGCTTTTAAAGATCTATGTGTTAAGAAAGGTGGTGGGTGTGTGTCAAATTCAATCTTTGATATTGTAAAAAATCCTGGTGATGTTACCACGACAACGATTAACTACCCATATAATGGCAGAATTTTCATTGCATCTGAAATTGGTGGTGTGAAACTGAAAAGTGGATTAACTGAAATTGAAAGCGCAGAGGCAATTAGACTATTTTACTTCTTAAAAGAAGACAACCAAACTAGAAATACCATGTGGCTAAAGAAGTTTATAGAGACTGCTTCCAAGATGACAAAAGAAGAAGGCGTGAGTACTCTGTTTTAGAGATGAAACAAATAAAGAAAATGGTCAACTTGTGTATGATGGGTGTCTTCTCACCAAGTGACCTGCAGAATTGATCACACTCCACATTAAGCTCCATATAAACCATGTAGTGTCATGAGGATTTGATTATTTGAATATCTTGAGTTGTTTTACTAATATGTTAACTGGATATCTGATATTTGTATATTCGTATTTGTCTTTGCAGATGACAATATCTTACTTTACATCCATATCAAGGGATGAAGAGTTTGAGAAGAGCTCTGACTCAATCATTCCTCTCTTCTCATTGACATATGCCCTGGCCATCAATTTTTCTATCATATCTTGTTTGAGGTAGGTTTTGTAACTTTTACATTTCAATACCATTCAAAATGATCAGTCAACATAGGACACCTCAATTGAAAATCATAATAACAGTGTTCATTAGGTCTAACTGAAGCTAGACTAATCCACAATGTGACTGCATTGCTGATGTTAAGGCATATCAGAGAGCACTAGGACTACTTATCAGCATTTACCTACAGGGACGAATGTTGTGTTTTTCTTCCCTAGGTTGGACTGTGTGAGGAACAAGGTGTGGGTGGCAACCTTTGGTGTCCTCTCAGCTGGTATGGCAGTGCTGTCCAGTTTTGGGTTGTTGCTGTACTGTGGGATGCCCTTCGCTATGACTGTGGCAACAGCTCCATTCCTGATTCTGGGTAAGCTTACAAACTCTCATTGTTATACAATAAACCCAGTTCTTAATTTGAGCCGGTGTGGTGATACTAAGGATTTGTCACCACAGATGGTTTGTTTACATAGCAGGTTAGGAAAACTAATGTAGCAGGTAAGGATAATTAACATGGCAGGTTAGGGGAATTAACATGGTAGGTTAGGAGAACTAACACAGCAAGTTAGGTGAATTAACGTAGCAGGTTAGGAGAATGAGGTTAAGGTTAGGGAAAGGGTTAGGTTTCGCTAGAATCCTACAGTTGTCAATGAAGCGGCCACTAGACAGAGCTGTAAGCCTACTCCATATAGCCACAATGGTAGAAACGTAAACAAACCATCTGTGGCACAAATCATCTATCATAACATCGGCCCGGGCTTATGGTTTGCGCAACATCGTAGCTAGCCTATGTTAAATTGAGACCAACGCATAGTCCTTGCTGTGTTGAGAGAGAGAAGCGTGCCTGTGTCTCTCACAGAACTAGAATGAGATTAACTTTCTATGATTGCTCTCCCTCTCTCTGCTCTGATAGACACGAGTCTGCAACATTTATCTCTCCAGTGTAGCACTTCATCATTTATTTCCTTATAGAATCATAGCCGCAGGAAGTGTGCTGGAAGTGCTACAGCACCCCTGATAAATTGAAATACATTTCCCAAAGTTATAGAATTACTGCTGTCTGTTCAGGAAGAAATGTAATAAATCATAATACTACTAATACTACAATACTAGTAGTATTAATAGTAGTAATAATAATACTACTAATAATAGTAACAATAGTAGTAATATTAGTAATACTACAGAGTAAAACTACAGAATACTACTAATAGGCCTATAATTTAGCCATAGAGGAGCAATAGCTTCTTTTTAAAAATAGCCTAGCTGTGAATTGTGTGTAGCCCAATCACAAAGCATAGCCTACAGTCAGGAACGTGCAGCAAATCTGTCAGTGAACAGCATACAGCCTAAACAGGCCTTTCGCAATATTTCAAATACAATTGCAGGAAACACAGGTTGGAAAGCAAATGGCTCCTGCTGAAAAGAGAAGACACTAATCTGTCTGTAGGCTACTAAAATATTTTAGCAACTTCCAAATAGGCCTATTGAGCAAACAGTAGCCTAGGTACAAAGTAAAACAAGAGGAAGATCCCACTGGGCACACACTGGTTGAATCAACATTGTTTGAACAGAATTTGTCTACATATTGTGATGTGGAATCAACGTGGAAAATACATTGGATTTGAAAAAAGTCATCAACCTGTTTTCATCTCATTTCAACCAGCGTTGTAAACATTGAAAATTCCACAAAAATCTTTTTCATTCTATATTCAAGATATATTGTGTGGTTGAAATGATATCGAATTTTAGATTTGATTAGACACATTTTATTTGAATCAACGTCATTGTTTCAATGTCATGCTATCAACCTAAATAATGAGGTATATTGAAATGAAACATGAAGCCACAATCCAATGATTTCTGCCTGAACATTGACTCCTACTGGTATATTTAAGTGCGGCAGGTAGCCTAGCGGTTAGAGCGTTGGGCCATTACATTAACCAAAAGGTTTGAATCCCTGAACTGACAAGACTTTTATCTTTGGATATTGTCTTGTATATGAAGGATGGTTGTTTGATTTCACATTGAATCTACAAGTTATTCACATCTCCATCCCAACCAATAATCTAAGTTGAAGAATAGGACTAAATAAAATCACATTTTAGGTTAAGATGGAGACATCAATCCAACATGTCAATCATTAATCTGAAAAACTGGATATTGAATTGTGAACGCAGCCAAATATCAATATTCAATATATTTGAAAGAGATGTACCTTCTGTTTGGATAGTGTACTGCATATTATTAATAACATATTAAATATTCAAAGGTAAAAGTGTATTGTTTTTAATATCTTGAATTTTGGGATCTTACTAAACTTCCAAATATCCAATAAAGCTTCAATATTTTAATGATGGTGTCCTTTGAGCAAATCAGATGTCAATGTAGCCTACAAAAACCCATCCTCACTCCGAATTTACTGAGCTTGATCAATTATGACAAAAACAATGAATATTTGTTTCCCTAAGAGTTGTGCAAGGTTGGTAGAATTTTATGGAAAACGATTCACAGCTGTAATGGCTGCCATTTGTGCTTCCACCGAGTATTAACTCTGGGGGTGTGAAGACATACGCAATTAATCTTCTTTAAAAATATATATTTTATGTTCTGTAGATTCTCTAGATCGGTAGGATCGGCAGAATTTTAAGACAGCAAATTGAAGAATGTGCAAGGAATGTTTAGACTTTCACTATTTAATATAGGATGAAAACAATTTTTGAAGTCTGTGTAATTTTCAACTCAATTTCAACATAAGTGCCATCCCAGTAAGTAATATTTCAACGTCTCCAGCGCCCACTTGATCGCTAGACATTCTTTCTCCACAGTGGAATATCTTTGTTCCCGTAGCAACAGCTTCCGACTAATGTATACGACTGGGTGTTCCTCTCCTTCTTGTAGCTGTGATAGGACGGCACCCACCCCTGTTTCGGACGCATCGGTCTGTACCACTAGTGGTTTGGAGAAGCCCGGGGTCACCAGCATGGGTCCAGAACACAGGGCTCCCTTTAGGTCCTGGAAGGCTTTCTCCGACTCCTCAGTCCACGTCACCTGGGTGGGCAGATGGCAACCTAGTCAGATCTGTCAGAGGGCTGGCTCGGGAGGCAAAGTGGGGGATAAACCTCCGGTAGTAACTAGTCAACCCCACAAATGTGCGTATCTGCTTCTTGGTGAGGGGGCGGGGCCAGTCCCGAATCACATCCACTTTCTTCACCTGGGGTTTTACACATCCCCTCCGGATCATGTACCCCCGGTACTCAGCCTCCCGTAGGCCGAGCCAACATTTCCATGGGTTGGCTGTTAGCCCTGCCCCTGTAAGGCCTGCAATACCACGTTCACCTGGTTTAGATGGGTCTCCCGCTCGCTCCCATGGATTACAATATCAACGAGGTAGGCCACCGTGTACTCGCGATGGGGACGGAGAACCCAGTCCATCAACCTCTGGAAGGTGGCCGGGGCCCCGTGCAACCCAAAGGGCAGCTTCCTGTAGTGGAACAGCCCGTCAGGGGTGGCGAAAGCAGTTTTCTCCCTTGCCTTGGGAGCTAAGGGCACCTGCCAATAACCCTTCATCAGGTCGAGCGTGCTGATAAATCGGGAGGTCCCTAGCTGTTCTATTAGTTCATCAATTCGGGGCGTGGGGTAGGCGTGGAAACTTTGATATTTCATTTAACTTTCTAAAATCATTACAGAAGCGAATGGTGCTGTCTGGTTTCGGCACCAACACTATGGGGCTGCACCACTCACTATTCGAGTCTTCGATGATTTCAGCTTCCAACATCGTTTTTACCTCGGTCCTGACGGTCTTTCTCCCTGCTTCTGGTATGCGGTAGGGTCTCAACTTCACCCTTTTCCCGGGTTTGGTGATGATGCTGTGCCAGATAGGTGTGTCCCGATTCATTGGAGAACAAACACATCCTGGTTCCGGCCGAGCAACTCCGTCAGCTCCTGCTTCTTGTCTCAGCTGCTCCCCCAGTGGCACCTCAGCCGGCTTGGTCTCTGTGTTGGCCTTCGGGAGGATAGAGTAGACTACATCACATGCATTCCATTTCTTTAACAAATTCACATGGTAAATTTCTCCCTATAAATAATGATTTTTAATTTAAATAATAATTGTGTCCTTCAAACTTTGCTTTCGTCAAAGAATCCTCCATTTGCAGCAATTACAGCCTTGCAGACCTTTGGCATTCCAGTTGTGAATTTGTTGAGGTAATCTGAAGAGATTTCACCCCATGCTTCCTGAAGCACCTCCCACAAGTTGGATTGGCTTGATGGGAACTTTTTACGTATCATACGGGCAAGCTGCTCCCACAACAGCTCAATAGGGTTGAGATCCGGTGACTGTGCTGGCCACTCCATTATAGACAGAATACCAGCTGACTGCTTCTTCCCTAAATAGTTCATGCAAAGTTTGGAGCTGTGCTTTGGGTCATTGTCCTGTTGTAGGAGGAAATTGGCTCCAATTCAGCGCCGTCCACAGGGTATGGCATGGCATTGCAAAATGGAGTGATAGCCTTCCTTCTTCAAGATCCCCTTTACCCTATAGAAATCTCATACTTTTACCACCACCAAAGAACCCCCAGACCATCACATTGCCTCCACCATGCTTGAAAGATGGCGTCAAGCACTCCTCTAGCATCTTTTCATTTTTTCTGCGTCTCACAAATATTCTTCTTTGTGATCCGAACTCAAACTTAGATTTGTCTGTCCATAACACTTTTTTCCAATCTTCCTCTGTCCAGAGTCTGTGTTCTTTTTCCCATCTTAATCTTTTATTTTTACTGGCCAGTCTGAGATACGGCTTTTTCTTTGCAACTCTGCCTAGAAGGCCAGCATCCCGGAGTCGCCTCTTCACTGTTGATGTTGAGACTGGTGTTTTGCGGGTACTATTTAATGAAGCTGCCAGTTGAGGATTTGTGAGGCATCTGTTTCTCAAACTAGACACTCTAATGTACAAGTCCTCTTGCTCAGTTGTACAACAGGGCCTCCCACTCCTCTTTCTAATCTGGTTGGAGCCAGTTGGCGCTGTTCTGTGAAGGAAGTAGTACACAGCGTTGTACAAGATCTTCAGTTTCTTGGCAATTTCTCACCTTCATTTCTCAGAACAAGAATAGACTGACGAGTTTCAGAAGAAAGTCTTTGTTTCTGGCCATTTGTAGCCTGTAATCAAACCCACAAATTTTGTTTAACTAGGCAAGTCAGTTAAGAACAAATTCTTATTTACCAGGGAACAGTGGGCTTACTGCCTTGTTCAGGGGCGTAACAACAGATCTTTTACCCCGTCAGCTCAGGGAATCGATCCAGCAACCTTTCGGTTACTGGCCCAACACTCTAACCACTAGGCTACCTGCTGCCCTGAAATGCTGATGCTCCAGATACTCAACTAGTCTAAAGAAGGCCAGTTTTATTGCTTCTTTAATCAACACAACAGTTTTCAGCTGTGCTAACATGATTGCAAAAGGGTTTTCTAATGATCAATTAGCCTTTTAAAATGATGAACTTGGATTAGCTAACACAATGTGCCATTGGAACACAGGATTGATGGTTGCTGATAATTGGCCTCTGTATGCCTATGTAGATATTCCATAAAAAATCAACTGTTTCCAGCTACAATAGTCATTTACAACATGAACAATGTCTACACTGTATTTCTGATCAATTTGATGTTATTTTAATGGACCAAAAAAATTGCTTTTCTTTCAAAAATGTCTAAGTGACCCCAAGCTTTTGAACGGTAGTGTACATAGTTCTTCTGACGATTATGTTGCAATTGAATTGATGTAACAACCTGTTAGTCAGGTTAAATCAATGTATTGAAGTTGAAGTTTTACCCTAATTTCAATGTTTACAACGCTGGTTGAAATGAGCTGAAACAGTACTGGTTGATTACTTTTTTCAAATCCCATGTATTTAACACGCTGATTCCACGTCACAATACGTTGGCGAATTGCGTTGAAACAACGTTGATTCAACCAGTGTGTGCCCAGTGGGATAGGTTTTCGGCATGAGCGCATCGGCCATCGCCGGTGAGTGAGCTGCACATCAGTGAGTGAGTCAGTGAAACTGGAAAGCTTTTTCAGGACTATATTTTCCTCCTCATATTGTACAATATGTGTGTATCCACACACCAATGCATTGGCTATTGACGGATTCAAGATGAGGTTGTTTTTATTGATCTCAGTTTGTCAGTATCAAAGTAGCCTGTCATTTCCATCCTTTGTTTGGCATAAAAAATATTCTGCTAAAGTCTCCAGTCATGTAAAATTATTTAGAATTGGATGAAATCCTTTTATTAAATGCTAATTCTTTTCCCGGACTTTATAGGCTTAAAATGTTCCCCATATGTGCCTCTACTCTACTGCTCTTTACGAAAATGCAATGATATGCATGCAATGCTTTATTATACAATAAATAAATATTTATGCATTCCGGTACCTCACTTTCTGTTCCGGCACCTCCCGATTTACCAGTACTCTGATGTGATCACAGGAGTGAACACCGGTATAAACTAGGTTTGACATTTTATAAGAGAGTGCATTTTCTCCACAGGAATTGGTGTTGACGACATGTTCATCATGATTTCCTGCTGGCAGCAGACTCAAGTTCATGACAACGTAGAGGACCGAATGGCAGCTACATACAAAGACGCAGCTGTCTCTATCACCATCACAACACTAACTGATGCCCTGGCCTTCTATATTGGTCTGTTAACTCCATTTGGTTCTGTACAATCCTTTTGTATGTATACTGGTACAGCTGTCCTGTTCTGTTACTTGTACAATATTACCTTCTTTGGTGCATTTCTGGCATTGAATGGGAGTCGTGAAAAGGGCAACAGACACTGGCTGACATGCATGAAGGTTCCAGAACCAGAGGAGAACTCTAAAAAGTACAACCTCTGCTGTGTAGGAGGAGCTTATGATCATGAAACGGGAAAAGAGGAGCCAATGCCCATTAACAACTTCTTTAAGATGTACTATGGGCCATTTCTAACAAATACTTGGACCAAGGTGTTTGTGATCCTGCTCTATGCTGGATATTTGGGCTCAAGTATCTATGGTTGCTTCCAAATCCAAGAAGGCATAGACCTTAAAAACCTAGCAGCTGATAGCTCATATGTGGGTAGCTATTACGATAATGAGGACCAATACTTTTCAGAGTATGGTCCAAATGTTATGGTTGTTGTGACTGACAGTAAGTTTCAATATTGGGACAAAACTGCTCGAGAGCGTCTTGATACTTGTCTTGAACGTTTTGAGAGTCTAACGTTGGATGGTCGATCATTGGTTGCTAAAAATATGATCCTCTCTTGGCTTAATGAATATGTGAAATCAGGTCAAGTTTCAAATCCAAATAACAAAACCATTTTCATGGATAGTTTACCTGCATTTTTACAACTATCAGATTTCACACAAGATGTGAATATTTCAAAACAAGTCATAATTGCCTCACGTATGTTTATTCAGACAATCAACGTCAGTACAGCTGTTGATGAAAAGAACATGTTGAATAAGCTTCGAGAGACAGCTAATGGTTGTTCAGAAAAGTTGGTTGTTTACCACCCTGCTTTCATATACTTTGACCAGTATGCAGTCATTGTTAGTAATACCATCCAAAACATTGTAGTTGCCACTCTTGCCATGCTGGTGATCTCCCTCATGTTGATCCCCAACCCCATATGTTCTCTGTGGGTGACCTTTGCCATTGCCTCTGTCATAGTGGGTGTTGCTGGTTTCATGGCATTATGGGACGTCAATCTAGACTCTGTCTCCATGATCAATCTTGTCATCTGCATTGGTTTCTCAGTGGATTTTTCTGCTCACATTTCCTATGCTTTTGTCTCTAGCAAAGAGGTCACCGCTAATAAGAAGGCTGTAGATGCTGTCTATCACTTGGGGTATCCCATCATACAGGGAGCTGTGTCTACTATCTTAGGAGTGGTGGTGCTGTCTGCTGCTGAGAGCTACATCTTCAGAACCTTCTTTAAGATCATGTTCTTGGTCATTTTGTTTGGGGCGGTCCATGGTATAGTGTTTATCCCAGTGTTTCTGACCTTCTTTGGAATCTGCGGAGGCAAAGTCAGTGATAAAAAAGATGATGGTAGGTCTAACACCTTGTCTCAAAGTGGTCACAGGTGGGTCACCCAAACCACAGGTGATTTCAACATGAAGAATACGCATGAATTAAGGGCTGTAGCAGCTAATTCAAAAGTATGGTCAATCAGTTCTAACCAAAGCTCACATTATTCTTCACATTGTGTCAACGGGAAAGCTAATAGTGTTTACGAAAACATTGAAGACTGCCCCTAAAACTGTTGTCTTGAGGCCAGATTTACAAGGCATTTCCACTGTACCTGTTTTTTTGTTTTTATGGAATTAATTAAATATTAAAGGTAGAACAAATGGGTTAAAAACTGTACAAATAACGTTTACAAGAGGGAATAACCTATTATGGTCAAGTGTAAATGAACACACATTCATGTTTTACCTTTGTTTTATTTCATTCAGCTCTATGCTGATGGGGCCAGTACAGTAGTTCAAATCAAATGTTAATTGTCACATCCACCGAATACAACAGGTGTAGACCTTACAGTGAAATGCTTACTTACAAGCCCTTAACCAACAATGCAGTTTTAAGAAAATCCCTAAAAAAGTAAGCGATAAGAGTAACAAATAATTAAAGAGCAACAGTAAATAACAATAGCGGGGCTATATACAGGGGGTACCAGTACAGAGTCAATGTGGGGGGGTCACTGGTGTCGAGGTACAGTAATTTAGGTAATTATGTTCATGTAGGCAGAGTTATTAAAGTGGCTATGCATAGATAATAACAGAGAGTAGCAGCAGCGTGGGGGGGGGGGGGGGGGGGGCAATGCAAATAGTCTAGGTAGCCATTTGATTAGCTGTTCAGGAGTCTTATGGCTTGTGGGTAGAAGTTATTTAGAAGTTTCTTGGACCTAGACTTGGCGCTCCGGTACCGCTTGCCATTCGGTAGCAGAGAGAACAGTCTATGACTAGGGTGGCTGGAGTCTTTGGCAATTTTTAGGGCCTTCTTCTGACACCACCTGGTATAGAGGTCCTGGCGAGCAGGAAGCTTGGCCCAGGTGATGTTCTGGGCCGTACGCACTACCCTCTGTAGCGCCTTGTGGTCGGAGGCCGAGCAGTTGCCATACCAGGCAGTGATGCAACCCATCAGGATGCTCTCGATGGTGCGGCTGTAAAACCTTTTGTGGATCTGAGGACCCATGCCAAATCTTTTCAGTCTCCTGAGGGGCAATAGGTTTTGTCATGTCCTCTTCACGACTGTCTTGGTGTGCTTGGACCATGATAGTTTGTTTGTGATGTGGACGCCAAGGAACTTGAAGCTCTCAACCTGCTCCACTACAGCCCCATCGATGAGAATGGAGGCATGCTCAGTCTTCCTTTTCCTGTAGTCCACAATCATCTCCTTTGTCTTGATCACATTGAGGGAGAGGTTGTTGTCCTTGCCCCACACGGTCAGGTCTCTGACCTCCTCCCTATAGGCTGTCTCATCGTTGTCGGTGATCACAGTGTTGTGTCATCAGCAAACTTAATGATGGTGTTGGAATTGTGCCTGGCCATGCAGTCATGAGTGAACAGGGAGTACAGGAGGGGACTGAGCACGCACCCCTGAGGGGCCCCTGTGTTGTTACCTACCCTTACCACCTGGGGGCAGCACGTCAGGAAGTCTAGGATCCAGTTGCAGAGGGAGGTGTTTAGTCCCAAGGTTCTTAGCTTAGTGATGAGCTTTGAGGGCACTGTGGTGTTGAACACTGAGCTGTAGTCAATGAATAGCATTCTCACATAGGTGTTCCTTTTGTCCAGGTGGGAAAGGGCAGTGTGGAGTGCAATAGAGATTGCATAATCTGTGGATCTGTTGTTGCGGTATGCAAATTGAAGTGGGTCTAGGATTTCTGGGATAATGGTGTTGATGTGAGCCATGACCAGCCTTTCGAAGCGTTTAATGGCTACAGACGTGAGTGCTATGGGTCAGTAGTCATTTAGGCAGGTTACCTCCTTGTATGTGACAAATTGAGCAAAGTTATATGAGAAATGATCATATTTATGGAAAGTACATTTTAATTGCATTAGCCTATATTTATTGGCCAATTCATTTTTCTCAGTCTTCAAAGGACGTACATTCCCATTATTCCACACCCAGGTTCTTAGGTCTTATAGTCAGACTTTTGCAGAGGCTTTTTTTTATACCTTGTGTTGTTTTGATTTTAAGTGTCATTTTATGTGTAAATATATGCAAAATATGCATCCGTCATACATGTGAATAGTGTTTTTTAAATAATTCCATGAAATGACAATATTTTGATGAACTGATCTGTAAAAGTCTGACCATTGAGTGTCTTATCACAATAAAAAAATAAAAAACATTCTGCCTTGAAGCAATGTGTTGAAAAACAGATTCTCATAATATGCAAATAATATGCACACACAACAGATTCTCATAATTAGCGCACATTTAAGGACGGTTTACCTAATTTGCATATTTTAATTTTAAAATAAATAAAACTTGTAATACAATAATATATTGTATTTATGTATACTTTCAACTGGTAAAGTTTCAGTCTGATGAGAGTAAAGGAAAAAATTATCCCTATTAGCCTGTGGTGCCTGGCCTTAAAGGTCTTACTCACATCGGCTGCGGAGAGCGTGATCACACAAGTTGTCCAGAACAGCTGATGCTCTCATGCATGTTTCACTGTTACTTGCCTCGAAGCAAGCATAGAAGTTATTTAGCTCATCTGGTAGGCTCGTGTCACTGGGCAGCCCTGCCACATCCGACGAGCATCAGAGCCGGTGTTGAACGATTCGATCTTAGTCCTGTATTGATGCTTTGCCTGTTTGATGGTGCGTCGGAGGGCATAGCGGGATTTCTTATAAGCTTCCGGGTTAGAGTCCCGCTCCTTGAAAGCGGCAGCTCTACCCTTTAGCTCAGTGCGAATGTTGCCTGTAATCCATGGCTTCTGGTTGGGGTATGTACGTACAGTCACTGTGGGGACGACGTCCTCGATGCACTTATTGATAAAGCCAGTGACTGATGTGGTGTACTCCTCAATGCCATGTTGTAAAGTGATGAAATTAATCTACAAAGTAACCAATTATAAATTACATCAATCATTGATGATTTACTGTGTTTCAAATCCCTAAATCATTGCACAACATTTCCACATGAAGTAATCGTAAATTGAAAAGGTAGGAAATATGTTCACTGATTCTGTCATTCATTTTTTCATGTAGAAGTACTGTAACATAAAATTGACTGTTAATTTGTTCATTTTGTGAAATTTCATTTTTATTTAGTTGACTCTAATTGTGAAATGTTATTGTAATATGTTTAAGGATAAAGATGTTTCTGTTGTGTTTTTAATAAAGAAATGAAGGAATTCCTCATTCTATGTTTCTTCTTTTCCTGTATTACCTACAAGCAGGTAGACTTTTTGATGATAGATTTAGGTAGCAAGAATGACTAAAGTCTTCTCAGTGACAGAGTGTTGCCAACATCCACACCATACGGCCTATACATTAGATGCAAATGCAGAATAATTTCATACACTTTAAATAAAGGTATTGACCATTAGGCCTTTTTTTTAAGGTAGATCCTTCCACACTTTCTTTAAAATGTGTAGTGAGGACAACATTTTTGTTTTATAACCAAAAGTTTTGTTAATCAAGGAAATGCATGATGATGTACGGTTGTATTTTGATCCAGTCTCACAAGTTAGTCAGCATACCACAGCAGGTCAAGACAGTTCACTCCAAAATCAAAGTCTTTCAGATGTTTTCAGACATCTGCAAAAGTGATGTTAAAATTAAAGCCATTCCCAAGGCCATCTGTATATTTCAATACAACATGAATGAAATGTTAGTAACTTACAACTTCCTGTTTTGAGTTTGTGCTTACCTTTTCCATTCATTTTGGGGTAAGGCATATTGATGAATTTACACGCAACCAATGGTGTGGGATGTTTATTCGTCTTGAGTATTTGAGGTTGTTAGACAAAAGCATCTGACTTTTTTGGATGTTTCAAAATGACAGAAAACAAACATTCCTTGTAACTAGTAGTTAGAGAAACTGAAGTTAGGGTTATATTGTGTGTGTGAAATAAGAGAGTAATGAAGCATTAAAAATAATGTGGCTTCACAGCAAAGTAGTTTCTAATTTGGACAATGACAATCACGCCAATACTTATAGAATGTAAATCCTTTATTGACTCATAGAAATACAACATTTACTCAAATCTGAAAATGATTCCAATTCCCAAAGTTGCAGTATCATATCACGTTCCATGTGTTTCCTATAAATACCAATCCTTATTGCCTTTGCATTGATATCATGTAATGTGGGTCAATAGAGATTAATAGCATAAACATAAATAGCATAAATGTCTAGATTGTATCATTTTTATTAATTACATCTCAGGGTATTCAAGCCACTGGGAAATGGAGGGATACATAAAACACTTGGTTAAGGATGTTACGCTTGTCATACATCCTCTAAAGACATCAAACCAACAATGATTCACTAAGGACAAGGACCTCATGTACTTTTTGGTGTTTGTGATAATACAGTGCCTTCAGAAAGTATTCATACCCCTTGACTTATTCCATACCTTGTTGTATTACAGCCTCAATTTGAAATGAATTAAATAAATAAAGATTCTCACCCATCTACACACAATACCCCATAATGGCAAAGTGAAAACATGTTTTTACAAATTTTTGCAAATGTATTGAAAATGAAATACAGAAATATCTTATTTGCATAAGTAATCACACCCCTAAGTCAATACATTTTAGAATCACCGTTTGCAGCGATTACAGCTATGAGTCTTTCTGGGTAAGTCTTTAAGAGCTACAATCTACATCTGAAGGCCTGGTACAAGCGGAACACCTCTCCAACTACAGACACCAGTGTTTCAGGTCAAGCAGTTTCTATCAAAAACACCTTTTAAGCCCAAGTCCACCTTTTGTCCCATTGTCAAGAATGCCACATTAAATACATTTGCCAAGAAGATTAATTTTGACGTGGAGAATCTGTTTAAGGGTAAAATGGACTGAGCGCCTCGTGATGCACCAGAGAGAGTGTATTTTGTTACAAAATACAGCACTGAAGCAGAGAACATTCAAGTAATCATTAAAAAGAACTGGGGAATCATCCAAAGTGATACGCTACTATGCAAAGTCTTCCAAAGCCACCAGTCATAAGCTTTAAGAGATGTCCTACCCTAAATTACAAATTAGTCCACAGCCATCTTCCTGGTGACTCTTTTAAATGCAACCAGTCCAACCATTGCAGAAAGTTTGCACAGAAAAAGTATTTTGTTGACACAGCTTCTAAAACGGAGTATCAAGTCAAGCATTTCATTAACTGCAAAACCACTTATGTCCAGCGGCGATTTTAGCATGTAAAAAAATGTGGGATGCATGCCAGCAAAGCCACTAAACAATACATTAATTGCACTATAACGGTGACAAATGGTGCCCACAAACTGTTAGGGCCTACACGAGTCCCAACAACAGTCCCAACACCTTACCACTGCTACACCTGGCTATCAGCGGAGCCTTGTCTGGCAGCGAAACAGTTCATTCAGCCTCGTTTACTGCATTTAAAAAAAACATAGCTGATATGGCTGACTTGCTTAAACAAATGTGGTTTCTACTGACAGTTGAAATGTACAAACTATGGCATAAGGGAACGACAAGCAGATAAGAGGCAATCCGTCATTTCGATTAAGACATTAATGAGCGAGCGACGACGGACGTAGTCATTATAACTATTTGTTCAGCACTTTTGAAATGTACAGTGATATAATTCAGAACTGGGCTGTTCTTACAGTGTACTCCCTGTACACCAAGTCAGAACCATAGGATAAATAAAGGGGGTATCTAAGCTGACAATGAAAGCTTTTACAATATTCAATTATTACATTTCTTTAAAACAGGATATAGGCTACATGTGCACCACCAACTTGGAACAGTAGGCCAAATTAAAATAGACCAAATTATTAGGGTGAGGCACATTGAACGCCGTTTGGGTCTTTGTGTTTAATAAGCTTTTAATTTGACACGTCAAATAACACAATTCTACTATAGAATGTTGTGTGTGCTGAATTTGCACGTGCAAGTCAAGCACCACCACTACTATCAGTAGCACTGTCAAAGCTGTACAAAAAAAGTATGCAAACAAGCACACACCGGCCACGAACGATGTGTTTACAATACCGCGTTGGTGAAAATAGACTAAATTATTAGGCTGAGGCACATGGGCTAACAGCTTACTACACAACATACACATAGTATATACATATCTCCCTTGCATATTACATCATTTATGCAGCAGCATAACGTTACAAGACATTTTTGGACTCACCTTGTGCTGTGCCCACTTAAACAGGAAAGTGGAGCGGCGGTCCTGGCGTTGGCAAATTTTGTCATCAAAGTCTGGCATTCTCTGGATTTATGGTGGGAACTCTGGAAAAAAACACACAGCCACTCCAATGACTAGCAGACTAGTGGTTGCTTTGCAATTCTAGCAGTTAGCCACTGATTCCTTCCAAATCACTCATTGTTGAATTTGCGATTTCCAACTTGTTGTGTAATGTTTATGTCCAATAGCCGATGAGCACCAATATGTTTTATCTATAATTTATCTCCATTATTTCTCTTCATATGACAAGGATTAAAAAGGATTTGCCAGTAGATTGTCGGCTTGATTCATGATGATGACTGCTAGCTAAGATTTTGAAATTAAGATGTTTACATGATCAGTCCAATCAAAGCTACTGTACATATAACATGATTTGACGTCATTTTATCTGTGGCCAATGACCTTGAGCCTTCTTGGAAGGGCTCTTCTAATGTAACTCTATGGTAGGATCCAAAGGGCTTAAATGTTCGATGTCTACCCTTACTAAGGAATTAGACTTGGCCTGTGACGTAGTGTCCCCATAAGTGACAGAAAACTGAGCCAATCACGGCGCAATGTTCTTAATTTCTCCTGGCTTGCCCCACCACCACAGAAAGCACTGAGCTAGGCTGAAACACCTGCATTTTGGAGTTGCCTTACTCTAGAAAACAAAAAAAGAGACCATGTTTGTATGCGGCTATATTAACTCAAATGAGTTATATATTTTTTACATTATTTGCAAACTGATATGTGACACGTATTAATGCCAAAATAACATGCAAAATAGGCAAGCCTCCACCCCCCCAAAAAAGAAAAAAAATATATATATAGATACATTTTTTTTGTGCTAAACATGTGGGGCTAAAAACAGGTGGGGCTCTGCCCTGAATGACGGGTCGCCACTGCTCATGTCATCTACAGATTGGAATGTCCACAGTGCAAGGTGTTCTACATTGGATGGACAAAGAGACCCCTTCAAGACCGCTTAGCGGAACACAAGTACGCCATACGGGTAGGCAATGAAGACTACCCCATGGCAAGGCACTACAAGTCCTTACACCATGGCAACCCTGCCTCCCTACAAGCTATGGGTATTGATCATGTTCCGGGCTCAATTAGAAAAGGGGACTGTCTTAAACAGCTAACCCAAAGGGAACATTTTGGGATTTACAAACCAGGCCACTAAGTACCCTGGTTGAAATCATTTCTCACCTTTCCTGTAGGGGCGTGAGAGGTCCATTTGCTCTAATCTAGTGGACATATTTCTCTATTGCCCTCAGCTATGTTTAGACTGCTGTGGTCCATGTCTGCTGTGATCTAGTGTACTGTAAAATAGATGGCTCTCCTGTTCATACCACTTTGCCCAGTCATATTCAAGGTTAGAACTACTTTTCTAGGGGTTCTTATGCTTCTAGCCTTGATTTGCATTTTGATAACATATCTACAGTACTTCACTTTTTAATGTGTATAGTATTGCTTATCAGGTTTGATTGGAAAAAGCTGTTCAAAAGAGGACATTGTATTATCATATCTTTGTAGACCCTGATGAAGGCCATGCAGCAGAAACGCGTCAGATCTTTGTTGTTTTAATCTTTGTTTCCATTGAACTTGCCATGAAGACATTTTTATTAAGTATATGAAGAGTGCCTTCTTAATATTTGCACATGATTCATTTTTAAATTCTTTAAGCTCTGTGAAGTTGGTTGTTGACCATTGCTAGACAGCCAATTTTAAGTCTTGCCATATATTTTCGAGCTGATTTAAGTCAAAACTGTATCTAGGCCACTCAGAAACATTCAACGTCATCTTGATAAGCAACTCCAGTGTATATTTGGCCGTGTGTTTAAGGTTATTGTCCTGCTGAAAGGTGAATTTGTCTCTGTGTCTGTTGGAAAGCAATATGAACCAGGTTTTTCTCCAGGATTTTGTCTGTGCTTAGCTCTATTCCACTTCTTTCCATCCTAAAAAACTGCCTAGTCCTTGCCGATGACAAGCATACCCATAACATGATGAAGCCACCATCATGATTGAGAATATGAAGAGTGGTACTCAGTGATGTGTTGTGTTGGATTTGCCCCAAACATTACATAGGTTTTAGGACATAAAGTTATGGTAGTTTTACTTTAGTGCATTTAAATAAAAACAATAAAAAAGAGCACATAAAGAACATGTACCATACATACACAACATATCTTTGCTGTCTTTACAAAGGAGCGTAATTACATTCACATGTTTTTTATTTAACCTTTATTTAACTAGGCAAGTGAGTTAAAAATTAAGAACAAGTACTTCTACCCCGGCCAAACCCAGGCCACGCTGGGCCAATTGTGCGCCGCCCTATGGGACTCCCAATCACGGCTGGTTGTGATACAGCTTGGAATCGAACCAGAGTCTGTAGTGACGCCTCTAGCACTGAGATGCAGTGCTTTAGACCGCTGCGCCACTCTGGGTAAATTTAGCCTGTATAGAGCAAATATTTCAAGAGTCTGAATAAGAATACAATTTGGATAAAGCCACAGAAAAACAACAGAAACAAACAATAAAAACAGAAATGATAGAATAAGACCAGTAAGATATGTCAGGAACTCTGACCAGACACCATACCTATGCTATCTTTTGAGGGTGCATGTTAATTATTCCAGCATTTTGTTACACATTTCCTTGCTGCTGCTAAAAGATAATCTACAAATTTAAGTGGAGAGGACTGGAGTGTATTCACAGGAACAATACCTAGGCGGAGATTCCATGGGTCTGGATGAATAATAATAGCTGTGATGTCCTGTATAACATGGAGAATTTTAGACCAAAAAGACTGGATTTTCAGACCTAGCCAAAATATATGTGATAAAGTACCTATTTGTCCACACTGCCTCCATCACGTAGCGGATATTTCTTCTTTCATTGTATTAAGTTTATCAGGGCTCATAAAAAAACAATGCAGTACTTTGAATTGAAACTCCCTTGTTCGGATACATGTCTTTATATAGGGTTTTCCATATATTCCCCCAACTCTCCTCTGATATCTGCACATGTAATTCAACCTGCAATGAGTTCCTAAGATTATCTAAAGATAATATTTGCATGTTAACAGGGTGATGGTTGCTTCACAACAGGTATCTGGGTATTTATCGTGCTCTATCACCTCATGAAGAACCCCTCTGATCAGTGGTATTAGTTATTTACTGAAAGTTTTATAGAACTCGCATGGGAACCGGTCAGGACCTGGACACTTACTATTTTGCATGCTTCTGGTGGGTACTTATATGTCTGAGTCAGTAATTGGAGCGTCTATCATTTCCTTACCTTCACGCGATAGCTCTGGAAGCTCCAAATGTGTGAGAAAGTCCTTCGGAGAAGAAGCATCTTTAGTTTTCTTATATTGGGTCTCGTAGTACTCGGCAAATGTCTTATTAATTTATTTGGGACAAGAAGTAACTTTGCCCAACACTGTTCTGATATTGGGAATACATTGTTCAGCTGCATCCTTTTTAAGTTGCAGTGCAAGAAGCTTCCCTGGTTTGTCTAGGGCAAATCGTATAGAACCCTCAGCTTTATAAGTAAGAAGCGTATTAAGCTCCCCTTTCGCTGCAGTCAACTAAATTAGAGTGTCCCCATCCCTTTGTTTCTTATGTCTTTCTTCTAATTGGGAGATTTCCCTCTCAATCTTATCTTGTTTTTGTATACTTATTTTTTGGAGCAGAGATGAATAGGCTATGATTTGACCCCTAAAATAAGCCTTAACACTCTCCCATAAAAGGGTTGGGCTAATAGCTTCTGTGGAGTTAAATTCCAAAAACGTAAGTTCAGCTTTAATAACCTTTTGAAAACAAGTTTCTCCAAGAAAAGAAGTGTTTAGCCTCCACCTGTATATATCAGGTTGTCAATCTTTTAACGTTTTAGGGATACCGGATTAGGATCTGAGATGGTGATGTTATTAATAATACTGTTTCTACCTGATGAGCTAAGAGATAAAAATATATCCTAGAGTAAGTGCCATGAGGATTTGAAAATCAAGTTTAATATTTTGTTGTTGGGTTTAACTTTCTCCTTTAAACCCCTGTTCGTCAGAGTGAAATTGAACTGCTCTAGACATTTTTAATATGGGACTACCTGGCCGTGACTTGTCCAAATGTGGAGATAATGTGCACTTTAAGTCACCTCCAACTACACAATGTGTATTTGAATGCTTAGCAATCTCTAAGAAACATATAATAAGAAATTGTGGGGAATCATCATTTGGTGCATACAAATTAGCAAAAGTACAATTTATGCCAAATAATAGGCACTGAATAATAACAAACCGACCCTCTGAATCAGTTACCTTAATTTTCGATGTAAAAGACAAACTCTTATTAACCAGTATACAAACACCATTTCTTTTTGAGGAGGAGTGAGAGGAGAAAAAAGTCTGACCTACCCATTCCCGTTGAACCTTTTTGTGCTCCTCATCTGATAAGTGGGTCTCCTGGAGGAGGGCAATGTCACAATACATTTTTTCAGCTTTATTTATCTAGGCAAGTCAGTTAAAAACAAATTCTTATTTACAACGACGGCCTACCAAAAGGCCTCCTGCAGGGACCCTCTGGGGCTGGGATTAAAATAAAAAATAAAATACAAAATAAAATACAAAATAAAATAAAATTATAGGACAAAACACACATAAAGAGAGACCTAAGACAACAACATAGTATGGCAGAAACACATGACAACACAGCATGGTAGCAACACAACATGACAACAACATGGTAGCAACACAACATGGCAGCAGCACAACATGGTAGCAGCACAAAAGATGGTACAAACATTATTGGGCACAGACAACAGCACAAAGTGCAAAAAGGTAGAGACAACAATACATCACGCGCAGCAGCCACAACTGTCAGTAAGTGTCCATGATTGAGTCTTTGAAGGAAAAGATGGAGATAAAACGGTCCAGTTTGAGTGTTTGTTGCAGGTCGTTCCAGTCACTAGCTACAGCGAACTGAAAAGACAAGGGACCCAGGGATATGTGTGCTTTGGGGACCTTTAACAGAATGTGACTGGCAGAACAGGTGTTGTATGTGGAGGATGAGGGCTGCAGTAGGTATCTCAGATGGGGGGAGTAAGGCCTAAGAGGGTTTTATAAATAAGCATCAACCATTGGGTCTTGCGACGGATATACAGAGATGACCAGTTTACAGAGAAGTATAGAGTGCAGTGATGTGTCTTATAAGGAGCATTGGTGGCAAATCTGACAGCAGAATGGTAAAGAACATCTAGCCGCTCGAGAGCACCCTTACCTGCCGATTACGTCACCGTAATCTAGCATGAGTAGGTTGGTCATCTGAATCAATATTCTTTTCTGTTTAATCACATGGTTTAAGCCCTTCATGTTATAAATCAAAATATGAAGTCATTTCATTGTCAGTATAAAGTGTCAATATAAAACACGACAGACCTTGATTTGAATTGACCTTTTCCTTGTACCATAACTGCAGACAGAAATACTCCTTTGTTTTTCATTTCAACACAAAACACATGCAGAAACAACAAGAACATCAATACAAATATAAGCGTCTCCACTAGAACGAAGGGAGCCCGAACAGTGAAATTAAAAGTAGAACACACAAGACTGCACCCTGGGTGGCAGATCTTGGTGGTGTGGTGATCTTTAAACAATGGGGTTTCCTCACAAGATCCAGTAGCGGGGAAATTGTGGAAACTAAGTGGTATTTCGGCATATATATTTTAGTATATCTGACCTAATATTTATCACTAGACAATTTCACTTCGGCGACCTATCATTTAATAAAGAGTAGCCTGGATTCAAAAATAAATAAATAAGAAAGAAAAAAGGGGAGGAGCCCAAAAACAAACCCGCATGGATGAGACATTCCCTGCACTCTGTTATAAACTAGGAAATATAGCCCCATAGCCTATTAAATGTTTTCCCAACTCAGATAATATTAGGCTATAAGAAAACGGAACGCCCCCCAAAAAAATACAAGCATATACGGGCAGGCATAGTAATAGGCATCTCATTAAAAACCAGGCAGTTTTTTTATTTTATTTCACCTTTATTTAACCAGGTAGGCTAGTTGAGAACAAGTTCTCATTTACAACTGCGACCTGGCCAAGATAAAGCAAAGCAGTTCGACACATACAACAACACAGAGTTACACATGGAATAAACAAACATACAGGCAATAATACAGTAGGAAAAAATGTATATATACAGTGTGTGCAAATGAGGTAAGATAAGGGAGGAAAGGCAATAAAATAGCCCATAGTGGCGAGGTAATTACGATATAGCAATTAAACACTGGAGTGATAGATGTGCAGAAGATTAATGTGCAAGTAGAGACACTAGGGTGCAAAGGAGCAAAATAAATAAATAAATACAGTATGGGGATGAGGTAGTTGGATGGGCTATTTACAGATGTACAGGTGCAATGATCTGTGAGCTGCTCTGACAGCTGGTGAGGGAGATATGAGTCTCCAGCTTCAGCGATTTTTGCAGTTCATTACAGTCATTAGCAGCAGAGAACTGGAAGGAAAGGTGGCCAAAGGAGGAATTGGCTTTGGAGGTGACCAGTGAAATATACCTGCTGGAGCGCGTGCTGCGGGTGGGTGCTGCTATGGTGACCAGTGAACTGAGATAAGGCGGGGCTTTACCTAGCAAAGACTTGTAGATGACCTGGAGCCAGTGGGTTTGGCGACGAGTATGAACCGAGGGCCAGCCAACGAGAGCGTACAGGTCGCAGTGCTGGGTAGTATGTGGGGCTTTGGTGACAAAACGGATGGCACTGTGATAGACTGCATCCAATTTGTTGAGTAGAGTGTTGGAGTCTATTTTGTAATTGACAATCGCCGAAGTCGAGGATCGGTAGGATAGTGTGTTTTACAAGGGTATGTTTGGCAGCATGAGTGAAGGATGCTTTGTTGCGAAATAGGAAGCCGATTCTAGATTTAATTTTGGATTGGAGATGCTCAATGTGGGTCTAGAAGGAGAGTTTACAGTCTAACCAGACACCTAGGTATTTGTAGTTGTCCACGTATTCTAGGTCAGAACCATCCAGAGTAGTGATGCTGGACGGGCGGGCAGGTGCGGGCAGCGATCGGTTGAAGAGCATGCATTTAGTTTTACTTGCATTTAAGAGCAGTTGGAGGCCACGGAAGGAGAGTTGTATGGCATTGAAGCTTGTCTGGAGGTTAGTTAGCACAGTGTCCAAAGAAGGGCCAGAAGTATACAGAATGGTGTCGTCTGCATAGAGGTGGATCAGAGACTCACCAGCATCAAGAGTGACATCAATGATGTATACAGAGAAGAGAGTTGGCCCGAGAATTGAACCCTGTGGCACCCCCATAGAGACTGCCAGAGGTCCGGACAACAGGCCCTCCGATTTGACACACTGAACTCTATCAGAGAAGTAGTTGGTGAACCAGGCAAGGCAGTCATTTGAGAAACCAAGGCTGTTGAGTCTGCCAATAAGAATGTGGTGATTGACAGAGTCGAAAGCCTTGGCCAGGTCGATGAATACGGCTGCACAGTATTGTCTCTTATTGATGGCAGTTATGATATCGTTTAGGACCTTGAGCATGGCTGAGGCGCACCCATGACCAGCTCGGAAGCCAGATTGCATAGCGGAGAAGGTACGGTGGGATTAAAAATGGTCAGTGATCTGTTTGTTAACTTGGCTTTTCGAAGACCTTTAGAAAGGCAGGGTAGGATAGAAATAGGTCTGTAGCAGTTTGGGTCTAGTGTGTCTCCCCCTTTGAAGAGGGGGGTGACAGCAGCAGCTTTCCAATCTTTGGGGATCTCAGACGATACAAAAGTGAGGTTGAACAGGCTAGTAATAGGGGTTGCAACAATTTTGGCAGGTAATTTTAGAAAGAGAGGGTCCAGATTGTCTAGCCCGGCTGATTTGTAGGGGTCCAGATTTTGCAGCTCTTTCAGAACATCAGCTATCTGGATTTGGGTGAAGGAGAAATGGTGGAGGCTTGGGCGAGTTGCTGTGGGGGGTGCAGGGCAGTGGACCAGTGTAGGGGTAGCCAGGTGGAAAGCATGGCCAGCCGTAGAAAGATGCTTATTGAAATTCTCAATTATCATGGATTTATCGGTGGTGACAGTGTTTCCTAGCTTCAGTGCAGTGGGCAGCTGGGAGGAAGTGCTCTTATTCTCCATGGACTTTACAGAGTCCCAGAACTTTTTTGAGTTTGTACAACAGAATGCAAATTTCTGTTTATAAAAGCTAGCCTTAGCTTTCCTAACTGCTTGTGCTTGGTTCCTAACTTCCCTGAAAAGTTGCATATCACGGGGGCTATGTGATGCTAATGCAGTACGCCACATGATGTTTTTGTGCTGGTCAAGGGCAGTCAGGTCTGGAGTGAACCAAGGGCTATATCTATTCCTGGTTGAACATTATTTGAATGGGGCATGCTTACTTATTAAGATGGTGAGGAAGGCACTTTTAAAGAATAACCAGGCATCCTCTACTGACGGGATGAGGTCAATATCCTTCCAGGATATCCGGGCCAGGTTGATTAGAAAGGCCTGCTTGCCGAAGTGTTTTAGGGAGCGTTTGACAGTGATGAGGGGTGGTCGTTTGACCGCAGACCCATTACGGAGGCAGGCAATGAGGCAGTGATCGCTGAGATCTTGGTTGAAGACAGCAGAGGAATATTTGGAGGGTAAGTTGGTTAGGACGATATCTATGAGGGTGCCCGTGTTTATGGATTTGGGGTTGTACCTGGTAGGTTCATTGATAATTTGTGTGAGATTGAGGGCATCAAGCTGAGATTGTAGGATGGCCGGGGTGTTAAGCATGTCCCAGTTTAGGTCACCTAGCAGCACGAGCTCTAAAGATAGATGTGGGGCTATCAATTCACATATGGTGTCCAGGGCACAGCTGGGGGCAGAGGGTGGTCGATAGCAAGTGGCAACGGTGACAGACTTGTTTCTGGAAAGGTGGATTTTTAGAAGTAGAAGCTTAAATTGTTTGGGCACAGACCTGGATAGTATGACAGAACTCTGCAGGCTATCTCTGCAGTAGATTGCCACTCCGCCCCCTTTGGCAGTTCTATCTTGTCAGAAAATGTTATAGTTTGGGATGGAAATTTAATGGTTTTTGGTGGTCTTCCTAAGCCAGGATTCAGACACGGCTAGGACATCCGGGTTGGCAGAGTGTGCTAAGGCAGTGAATAAAGCAAACTTGGGGAGGAGGCTTCTAATGTTAACATGCATGAAACCAAGGATTTTACGGTTACAGAAGTCAACAAATGAGAGCGCCTGGGGAATGGGAGTGGGGCTAGACACTGCTGGGCCTGGATTAACCTCTACATCCCCAAAGGAACAGAGGAGGAGTAGGATAATGGGTACGGCTAAAGGCTATAGGAACTGGTCGCTTGTGCGTTTGGAACAGAGAGTAAAAGGAGCAGGTTTCTAGGTGCGATAGAATAGATTCAAGACATAATGTACAGACAAAGGTATGGTAGGATGTGAATACAGTGGCGGTAAACCTAGGCATAGAGTGACGACGAGAGAGATATTGTCTCTAGAAACCTAATTTAAACCAGGTGATATCACCGCATGTGTGGGAGGTGGAACTGAAGGGTTAGCTAAGGCATATTGAGCAGGACTAGAGGCTCTTCAGTGAAATAAGACAATAATCACTAACCAGAACAGCAATGGACAAGGCATATTGACATTAGGGAGAGGCATGCGTAGCCGAGTGATCATAGGGGTCCAGTGAGTATTTAAGCTGGTTGGAGACACGGCGATTCAGACAGCTAGCGTGCTGGGGCTAGCAAGCTAGCAGAAGGGCCTTAGAGGGACAACGCGACGGAAGAAGTCTGTTGTAGCCTCCTCGTGCGCTCCCGTCGGCAGACCAGCCGTGATGGATTACTAGGGTTCCATGTAGTAAAGGTGCCCAGTCCAATTGGCAAAATAGGTATAGTGTCCCAAGAAATTGGCCGATGGATCGTTTCAGCTAACAGTCCGATATGCTCTAGACGGTTAGCAGGCTAGCAGATGGGCATTCAGGGGACGTCGCGACGGAGGGGCCTGTTGGATAAAGAACCCTCGGGCAGATTACGTCGGTAGTCGTGATGGATTAGCAGGGCTTTGTGTAGTAAAAGTGGTCCAGGCCAATTGGCAAAATAGATATTGTAGCCCAAGGAGTGGCTGATGGACCTCTTCAGCTAGCCGTGAGATGGGCCTAGCATGCGCTAGCTCCAGGCTAATTGGTGCTTGCTTCGGGACAGAGACGTTAGCCAGGAGAAGCCACTCGGATTGCAGCTAGCTAGCTGCGATGATCCAGGTGAAAAGGTTCAGAGCTTGCGGTAGGAATCCGGGGATATGGAGAGAAAATAAGTCCGGTATGCTCTGGTTTGAATCGTGTTGTGCAAACTGGCGAGAGATTTCCGAGCTAGAGGTTAGCTGATGACCGCTAGCAGTGGTTAGCTGACTACTAGCCAGTAGCTAGTTAGCTGGCTAGCTTCTGTTGGGGGATTCTGGTTCGAATGTAAAAAAATTAAAAAAAACTTTTGAAAATAGCAGATCTATACCACATTGGGTGAGGCGTGTTGCAGGAGAGTATATTGAAGTTGAGGTTTAGGAAAAATATAAAAAAGATATGCGAAGAAAAAGATATAAAAAGATATATACACGGGACACGACAGGACGAGAACAAAAAGACGTCTGACTGCTACGCCATCTTAGATAAGCTTAAACAGTAAGGGTTAAATGCTGGAAATTAAATGTAATCCTAAAGCATTGTCTAAATCAATAAAGGATCAGCTAATTTTAGGCTAATATGTTCAGTAACCTACACTTGGGTAGCCTATATATAATTGCCATAAAACAAAGTAAAAAACAATATCCTACTAAAAGAGAAAGTGGGAATGAGGAAAGGGGGTCGCTTCAGTAGTCAAGGTGGACTGGACAATGTTACGCGGTAGATTTAGGCTACTTCTTGGGTCTCGAGTCCTTCTGTCTCTCACTCCTTCAGGGCCCAACAATTTGCCACATATTTTTTCGGACCCTGTCCTCGGGTCTGGAGGGTGGTGTAATCCCAATGGAGCACAGGTAGGACTTGGCATCAGGTACAGAATCAGAGGGAACGTCAGAGAGTATGAGATGTTTTTGGCTGCGAATTCTCTCTTGATCCCGTCGTAATCTTTTCTCTTCCACAAGAGCTTTGCAGAATAGTCATTGAAGATACATATGCGCTTGTCTTTGTAGAATACTTCTACCTTGGTTCTCGACAGCTGCAGTATCTTCTGTTTCGTTTCGAAGTTGAGAAGGTGCACGATGATAGCGCAATCCCATGTGTCCTTCGCTCCGGGCATGCTCTGGGCTGCAGGTGCGATTCTGTGGGCCCTCTCCATGACCAAAGTTGAAGCAGCATCGATTTCCAAGACCTCCCTCAGCATCTTGTCCACAAATGTAGACATTTTATGCCCCCTTTCTGCATTGGTTTCGACCACAAAAATCAAATCAAATCAGATGGGAATATTATTACTACGCGAAAGGTTTTCCAACAAGTCTCCCTTATTTTGTAATTCCTCTACTTGGCCCATCAGGTAGTTAATAGCTTGGTCTTGTTGTATTAGCTTTTCGTCATGTTCCTAATTTTTCTTTCAATGTGGGTCATCCGTTTATAATGTTTCTCTAGCGTAGCCTTCATGCCATCGATAGAGGTTTGCATTTTGCCAAGTGAGGTGGCTGTTTCTCATTGAAATAACTTCAGTTCTGCCATGAGAGAGGAACCTCTGCCATCTCTGTCTTTGTTTTGAGTGTGATGGCAGCCTCTACCACCTCGTGGAGTTTGGCTCGGTGAGCGCCTTAAACACAGTGAAGATAGCAGAGTATCTTCTCTTGATGCCGTCTTTCACTTGAATACTTATCCTTATGTCACGTCCTGACCATAGAGAGCTCATATTTTTCTATGGTAGAGTAGGTCATGGCGTGACTGGGGTGTTTTGTCTAGTTTAGATTTTCTATGTTATGTTCTAGTTTCTTTTTTCTATGTAGGGGTTTTCGTATGATTCCCAATAAGAGGCAGCTGGTTGTTGTCTCTAATTGGGGATCATATTTAAGTAGTTGTTTTTCCCACTTGGTTTTGTGGGAGATTATTTTGAGTTAGTGCCTGTTGCACCTCTTTGTCACGGTTTGTTGTTTTGTTTATAGTTTATTGTATGTCTTGCATAGTTTCACATATATAATAAAGATGTGGAACGATACGTAGGCTGCGCCTTGGTCCGTTCCTACACACACATGTGACACCTTACTCATTGTCCATCCGATTTAGAAGGTCAAATATTTACTTTTAACTCGTGAAGTTCAATTTAGGCTAAAATTGTCACAGAACTTAATCAGCACTCAGGCTTTCCCCAGAATTCCATGCAGGATCCTCCTTTAGTTCCTTATTTCAAACAGGACGAATGTTTAGGAATATTTGTATTCTGTACAGGCTTCCTTCTTTTCACTCTGTCATTTAGGTTAGTATTGTGGACTGACTACAATGTTGTTGATCCATCCTCAGTTTTCTCCTATCACAGCCATTAAACTCTGTAACTGTTTTAAAGTCTCCATTGGCATCATGGTTAAATCACTGAGTGGTTTCCTTCCTCTCCAGCAACTGAGTTAAGAAGGACGTCGGTATCTTTGTTGTGACTGGGTTTATTGATATACCATGCTCAAAGAGATATTAATTGTCTGCTTGTTTTACCCATCTGCCTATAGGTGCCCTTCTTTGCAAGGCATTGTAAAACTTCCCTGGTCGTTACGGAAATGTTTACTCCTGAATTTATTTTGGCATGCCAAAGGGGTTGAATACTTATTGACTCAGCGTTTCATTTTTCATTAATAGGTAAAGCATTCTAACTTTAATTCTAACAATAATGTCCACTTTGACATTATTGTGTATTGTGTGTATGCTAGTGACACACAATCAAGATTTAATCCATTTTAAATTCAGGATGTAACATACCAAAATGTGGAAAAAGTCCAGGTGTGTGAATACTTGCTGAAGGCGCTGTATGTGGGTACAATAACGAGTCAATCATCTGATACTGAACTACACAACTGGACAAGGAAGTCCTCATGACACATGCTTCACAACATGACAATAAGGATGTATAAAGAGGATGTATATACTTTGAACTTATCTTTTTTTTATGTTCTCTTTATGTATACCCTGCAAACAATAATGAGTCGTTAGGACGTCCACATGACATCAGGAAATGGTCTCCTAAAGTCATCAGGACGTTGTGTCATGGTCCCAGGGATGTCCCTGAGGACATTTTTAGGTCATTCTTGGGACATTGTGTCATGGTCCCTGAAGGTTTTGTCAAGTTCCCGGTTTGTCCAGTGGACGTCCCCACTGACTTTCTTGGGACGATGTGTCATGGTCCTGATGACAATGTCCCAAGAACAAAGCGGGAACTAGAAAAAGGTCCCCCCCAGGGAACTATTAAAATGAAAGTCCAGAGAACATGCTAAAAAGCTCACGACATGGTCCTCTGTGATGTCCTGGGAACTTACAGGGAACTAGATAATGGTCCCCCATAGAACGTTCCCTTGGGACCATCTCATGACGTCCTAAGGACTAATAAAATGAACATCCTAAAAAGGTCCTGACATGGTCCTCTGTGAAGTCCTGGGAACTTACATGGAACAAGACAAAGGTCCCCGAGAACGTTCCCTTGGGACCATCACGTTACATTCTTAGAACGTTCTCAGAACATCAGACGTGTGTGTTTATAAGCCGGTATATCACTAGTTTAGAGTAATATATCACCATGCGTTATCACACTGGACTTCACAGGGAAGTCATCAACACAGGCTCAGCCTGTACTGAAATAGTATTTTGTAACATTATCCAAACAATGGCAATAAGGATGTAACCTTGCATCCTTAAAAATGAACAGCAAGACAAAGAGTATTGAAAATAGGCCAACAGATTACAGCTAATGATAGACTAGCTAAGTTCAACAAAGCGGCATCATATCATTCTAACACAAATATTTGCGAATATACAGTACCAGTCAAAAGTTTGGACACACCGACTCATTCAAGGGTTTTCTTTATTTTTACTACTTTCTACATTGTAGAATAATAGTGAAGACATCAAAACTATGAAATAACACATTTGGAATCATGTAGTAACCAAAAAAGTGTTAAACAAATCAAAATATATTTTAGATTTTAGATTTTTCAAAATAGCCACGCTTTACCTTGATGACCTATTTGCCTAGAGAGTTTTCAGCTATACTCTTCGTGGCTGTTTATTTACCACCACAGACGGATGCTGGCACTAAGACCACACTCAGTCAGCTGTATAAGGAAATATGCAAACAGGAAACCGCTCACAAAGAGGCGGCACTCCTAGTGTCCGGAGACTTTAATGCAGAGAAACTTAAATCAGTTCTATCTAATTTCTATCAACATGTTAAATGTGCAACTAGAGGGAAGAAATTTAGATCACCTGTACTCCACACACAGAGACGCGTACAAAGCTCTCCCTCGCACTCCATTTGGTAAATCCGACCACAATTCTATCCTCCTAATTCCTCCTTACAAGCAAAAATTAAAGCAGGAAGCACCAGTGACTCAGTCTATAGAAAAGTGGTCAGATGAAGCAGATGCTAAACTACAGGACTGTTTTGCTATTACAGACTGGAACATGTTCCGGGATTCTTCCGATGGCATTGAGGAGTACACCACATCAGTCACTGGCTTTATCAATAAGTGCATCGAGGACGTCGTCCCCACAGTGACTGTACGTACATACCCCAGCCCGGAAGCCATGGATTACAGTCAACATTCGCACTGAGCTAAATGGTAGAGCTGCTGCTTCAAGGTGCGGGACTCTAACCCGGAAGCTTATAAGAAATCCTGCTATGCCCTACGACAAACCATCAAACAGGCAAAGCATCAATACAGGGCTAAGATTGAATCCTACTACACCGGCTCCAACGCTGGTCTTATGTGGCAGGGCTTGCAAACTATTACAGACTACAAAGGGAAGCACAGCCAGAAGCTGCCCAGTGACACGAGCCTACCAGATGAGCTAAATCACTTCTATGCTCGCTTTGAGGCAAGCAACACTGAGGCATGCATGAGAGCATCAGCTGTTCCGGACGACTGTGTGATCACGTTCTCCATAGCCGACGTGAGTAAGACCTTTAAACAGGTCAACAGGTCAACAAGGCTGCGGGGCCAGACGGATTACCAGGACGTGTGCTCCGGGCATTTGCTGACCAACTGGCAGGTGTCTTCCCTGACATTTTCAACATGTCCCTGATTGAGTCTGTAATACCAACATGTTTCAAGCAGACCACCATAGTCCCTGTGCCCAAGAACACAAAGGTAACCTGCCTAAATGACTACAGACCCTTAGCACTCACATCCGTAGCCACTCCAATTTGCATACCGCCCAAACAGATCCACAGATGATGCAATCTCTATTGCACTCCACACTGCCCTTTCCCACCTGGACAAAAGGAACACCTACTTGAGAATGCTATTCATTGACTACAGCTCAGCGTTCAACACCATAGTACCCTCAAAGCTCATCACTAAGCTAAGGATCCTGGGACTAAACATCTCCCTCTGCAACTGGATCCTGGACTTCCTGACGGGCCGCACCCAGGTGTTGAGGGTAGGCAGCAACACATCTGCCACGCTGATCCTCAACACTTGAGCCCCTCATGGGTGCATGCTCATTCCCCTCCCTGTTCATCCACGACTGCATGGCTACGAACGACTCCAACACCATCATTGAGTTTGCAGACGACACAACAGTGGTAGGCCTGATCACCGACAACGACGAAACAGCCTATAGAGAGGAGGTCAGAGACCTGGCCGGGTGGTGCCAGAATAACAACCTATCCCTCAACGTAACCAAGACTAAGGAGATGATTGTGGACTACAGGAAAAGGAGGGCCGAGCACGCCCCCATTCTCATCGACGGGGCTGTAGTGGAGCAGGTTGAGAGCTTCAAGTTCCTTGGTGTCCACGTCACCAACAAACTACAATGGTCCAAATACACCAAGACAGTCGTGAAGAGGGTACGACTATTCCCCCTCAGGAAACAAACATTTTTTGGCATGGGTCCCCAGATCCTCAAAAGGTTCTACAGCTGCACCATCGAGAGCATCCTGACTGGTTGCATCACTGCCTGGTACGGCAATTGCTCGGCCTCCAACCGCAAGGCACTACAGAGGGTAGTACGTACAGCCCAGTACATCACTGGGGCTAAGCTGCCTGCCATCCAGGACCTCTACGGTGTCAGAGGAAGGCCCTAAAAATTTTCAAAGACCCCAGCCACCCCAGTCATAGACTGTTCTCTCTACTACGGCATGGCAAGCGTTACCGGAGTGCCAAGTCTAGGACAAAAAAGCTTCTCAACAGTTTTTACCCCCAAGCCATAAGACTCCTGAACAGGTAATGAAATGGCTACCCGGACTATTTTCATTGTGTGCTCCCCCCAAACACTCTTTTACACTGCTGCTACTCTCTGTTTATCATATACGCATAGTCACTTTAACTATACATTCATGTACATACTACCTCAATTGGCCTGACCAACCAGTGCTCCCGCACATTGGCTAACCGGGCTCTCTGCATTGTGTTCCACAACCCACCACCCGCCAACCCCTCTTTTACGCTACTGCTACTCTCTGTTTATCATATATGCATAGTCACTTTAACCATATCTACATGTACATACTACCTCAATCAGCCCGACTAACCGGTGCCTGTATATAGCCTCGCTACTGTTATAGCCTCGCTACTGTATATAGCCTCGCTACTGTTATTTTTCACTGTCTTTTTACTGTTGTTTTAATTTCTTTACTTACCTATTGTTCACCTAAAACTTTTTTATGCACTGTTGATTGGAGCCTGTAAGTAAGCATTTCACTGTAAGGTCTACACATGTTGTATTCGGCGCACGTGACAAATAAACTTTGATTTGATTTGACAGCTTTGCACACTCTTGGCATTCTCTCAACCAGCTTCATGAGGATTGCTTTTCCAACAGTCTTGAAGGAGTTCCCACATATGCTGAGCACTTCTTGGCTGCTTTTCCCTCAACTCATCCCAAACCATTTCAATTGGGTTGAGGTTGGGTGATTGTGGAGGTCAGGTCATCTGATGCAGCACACCATCACTTTCCTTCTTTGTAAAATAGCCCTCACACAGCCTGGAGGTGTGTTTGGGTCATTGTCCTGTTGAAAAACAAATGATAGTCCCGCTAAGCGCAAACCAGATGGGATTGCGTGTGCCTGGACACAGCCCTGGACACAGCCCTTAGCCATGGTATATTGGCCATATACCACAAACCCCCAAGGTGCCTTATTGCTATTATAAACTGGTTACTAACGTAATTAGAGCAGTATAAACAGACAATCAGCATTCAGGGCTCGAACCACCCAGTTTCTATTTGAAAATAAGTTTCTTAATTGAAAGCAGGGGTGTCAAACTCAGTTCCTGGAGGGTGGTGTGTCCGCTGGGTTTCACTCTTCCCCTGTATTTCATTGACCAATTAAGGTCCACATATTTCATTATAGTCATTGTGTTCCCCATGCTCTATATAATATATATGTTTATAGATATGTGTTGTGTATTTGATGTATTGATGTAGGGCTCTTCCGTAAAAGTATTGATGCAGGGCTCAACCCCTGCTAAAATAAAGGTGAAATAAAATACAGTGGGGGAAAAAAGTATTTGATCCCCTGCAGATTTTGTACGTTTGCCCACTTACAAAGAAATTATCAGTCTATAATTTTAATGGTAGGTTTATTTGAACAGTGAGAGACAGAATGACAACAAAAAAATCCAGAAAAAAAACGCATGTCAAAAATGTTATAAATTGATTTCCATTTTAATGAGGGAAATAAGTATTTGACCCCTCTGCAAAACATGACTTAGTACTTGGTGGCAAAACCCTTGTTGGCAATCACAGAGGTCAGACGTTTCTTGTAGTTGGCCACCAGGTTTGCACACATCTCAGGAGGGATTTTGTCCCACTCCTCTTTGCAGATCTTCTCCAAGTCATTAAGGTTTTGAGGCTGACGTTTGGCAACTCGAACCTTCAGCTCCCTCCACAGATTTTCTATGGGATTAAGGTCTGGAGACTGGCTAGGCCACTCCGGGACCTTAATGTGCTTCTTCTTGAGCTACTCCTTTGTTGCCTTGGCCGTGTGTTTTGGGTCATTGTCATGCTGGAATACCCATCCACGACCCATTTTCAATGCCCTGGCTGAGGGAAGGAGGTTCTCACTCAAGATTTGACAGTATATGGCCCCGTCAAATGATGCGGTGAAGTTGTCCTGTCCCCTCAGCAGAAAAACACTCCCAAAGCATAATGTTTCCACCTCCATGTTTGACGGTGGAGATGGTGTTCTTGGGGTCATAGGCAGCATTCCTCCTCCTCCAAACACGGCGAGTTGAGTTGATGCCAAAGAGCTCCATTTTGGTCTCATCTGACCACAACACTTTCACCAGTTGTCCTCTGAATCATTCAGATGTTCATTGGCAAACTTCAGACGGGCATGTATATGTATTCTTGAGCAGGGGGACCTTGCGGGCGCTGCAGGATTTCAGTCCTTCACGGCGTAGTGTGTTACCAATTGTTTTCTTGGTGACAATGGTCCCAGCTGCCTTGAGATCATTGACAAGATCCTCCCATGTAGTTCTGGGCTGATTCCTCACCGTTCTCATGTTCATTGCAACCCCAGGAGGTGAGATCTTGCATGGAGCCCCAGGCCGAGGGATATTGACAGTTCTTTTGTGTTTATTCCATTTGCGAATAATCGCACCAAATGTTGTCACCTTCTCACCAAGCTGCTTGGCGATGGTCTTGTAGTCCATTCCAGCCTTGTGTAGGTCTACAATCTTGTCCCTGACATCCTTGGAGAGCTCTTTGGTCTTGGCCATGGTAGAGAGTTTGGAATCTGATTGATTGATTGCTTCTGTGGACATGTGTCTTTTTTACAGGTAACAAGCTGTGGTTAGGAGCACTCCCTTTAAGAGTGTGCTCCTAATCTCAGCTCGTTACCTGTAAAAAAGACACCTGGGAGCCAGAAATCTTTCTGATTGAGAGGGGGTCAAAGGCCATCTAGAGGTGTGAAGAGGCCAGCCCAGAAGCGGAAGAGGGCCAGTCCACCAGCGGCAACTACCACCGAGGGAGAGGACCATTGCCACACTGTACTAGAGGATGAAAGCCAGGACCTCAGCTGGACATGACTGGAAATTACAGCCCCCTTCATCTTTTCCAGATGTTTTTCTCCTTGTCAGTTATTGGTTCGCTGGTGTCTAACATCAACAGGTATGGAGCTAAGAAGCAAGCAGGCAAGAAAGAGGCATAGAAGCCCATTTCCATCCAACACCATAGTACCCTCCTGGTGAAGGTAGGAAACAACACCTCAACTTCGCTGATCCTCAACACAGTGGCCCCACAAGGGTGCGTGCTTAGCCCCCTCCTGTACTCACTGTTCACCCATGATTGTGCGGCCACGCATGCCTCCAACTCAATAATCAAGTTTGCAGACCACTCAACAGTAGTAGGCCTGATTACCAATAATGACGAGACAGCCTACAGGGAGGAGGTTAGGGCCCTGGCGGAGTGGTGCCAGGAAAATATAATCCATAAGGCGAGGTCAGTGCAGGGGCATCAAAGCTGGGACCGAGAGACTGAAAAACAGCTTATATCTCAAGGCAGTCAGACTGTAAATTAGGTGTATGTGACCAATAAAAGTTTATTTTATTAGATGGGGCTTGTGAAGTTGAAAAAAAGCTATATTATTGCCATATTAAACTGGACTCTTCACAGGGAAGTCATTATCACAGGGGCAGCCCCTGAAATAGTAACAATGGCAATAAGGATGTAACCTACGCAAGGCATACAGTATTGAAAATTGCCCAACATTTTATGGCGAAGGATAGACTAGCTAAGTTTAACAAACAGGCATTATATCATTCTAACATTGTCTTACATATTTGAGAATATATATACAGTATCTGCTTAGTTTCAACTTCATGTTTTATACAAATGGTAGATTTGAAAAGAAGTTTCTTAATTCAAAGCAGGGGTGTCAAACTCAGGTCCTGGAGGGTGGTGTGTCCGCTGGGTTTCACTCTTCCCCTGTATTTGATTGACCAATTAAAGTAATTAATTAGTTAGAAATTCCCCTCACCTGGTTGTGTCTTAATTGTCAACCTCTCACCTGGTTGTGTCTTAATGTCTTAATTCAACACCAATGGAATTGAAATAACAAAAACCAGCAGACACCACCCTCCAGGAATTGAGTTTGACACTGCTGATTCAAAGGATCAATATGCTATATAATTCAACAATATCTCAACAGGGCGGAACATATCAAATTATGCTCAAAATTACAAATATACATTGGAAAATAGCAACTACATACATCATACAATTTAAAGACTTTAGAGTTAGTAGTATGTGTCTACATACTACATTGAGTGTACAAAACATTAGGAAAACCAGTTCCTACTATTGAGTAACACCCGCTTTTGAACAGCCTCAATTTGTCGGGCATGGACTCTACAAGGTGTTGAAAGCGTTCCACAGGGATGCTGGACCATGTTTACTCCAATGCTTCCCACAGGTGTGTCAAGTTGGCTGGATGTCCTTTGGGTGGTGGACCATTCTTGACACACAGGAAATTGTTGAGCTTGAAAAACCCAGCGGAATTGCAGTTCTTGACACACTCAAACCAGTGCGCTTGGTATCTACTACTATACTCCGTTCAAAGGCACTTAAGTCTTTTGTCTTGCCCACTCACCCTCTGAATGGCACACATACACAATCCATGTCTCAATTGTCTCTAGTGTTAAAAATCCTTCTTTAACCCATCTCCTCCCCTTTAACTACACTGATTGACGTGGATTTAACAGGTGACATCAATAAGGGATCATACTTTTCACTTGGATTCACTTGGTCAGTCTATGTCATGGGAAGTTCCTAATGTGTTGTACACTCAATGTTAAAATTACTTAGTTTTTCAGCAAAAAATGTCCAGCTACATATTTGGTTATTACAAGACAAAGTTGATGATACCCAACGTATTTACATCTGACAAATAATTATTGGCCAAAGGCATATATTCACAATTCCTCTGTATCTTTTGTTCTTTAAAGGTTGAGTAAGTTATCTCAACCACTTCAAATTCCAATAAAACTATATCACATTTTGAAGGTGACTTTCCTTTCTTTGTCTAAGACAGTATCATGAATCTAGCAACTAAGTTTTATGTTTCAGAGTGCAGTATTTATTTTGTTTCAAAGCGCAAACGTTTGCTAGCAAGTTTCTCACACTGGCTTTAGCTGTGGAGGGAGCAGGCATGCCCGAAGGAAGGCAACGTCTGCATATGACAAATCCATGATTCTACGTTAGATTCGGAGTGAACAATTAGCACAACAGCTAAAATGGCTTTGAAAAAATAAGATTTCATCTAATATTTCAAATCAAATCAGACTTTAATTGTGACATGCGCCGAATACAATGCTTAACCAACAGTGCAGTTCAAGAAGTTACCAAAGAAAATATTTACCAAATAAACTAAGGTAAAAAAATTATAAAAAGCAACACAATAACATAACAATAACGAGGCTATATACAGGGGATACCAGTACTGAGTCAGTGTGCGAGGGCACAGGTTAGAGTTCATTTGTACATGTAGGTAGGGGTGAAGTGACTATGCATAGATAATTAACAGTGAGTAGCAGCAGTGTACAAAACAAATGGGGGGGGGTCAATGTAATAGTCAGGTGACCATTTGATGAATTGTTCAGCAGTCTTATGGCTTGGGGGTAGAAGTTGTTAAGGAGCCTTTTGGTCCTAGACTTGGCACTCTGGTACAGCTTGCTGTGCGGTAGCAGAGAAAAGAGTCTATGACTTGGGTGACTGGAGTCTCTGACAATTTTATGGGCTTTCCTCTGACACCGCCTATTATGTAGGTCCTGGATTGCAGGAAGCTTGGCCGTACGCATTACCTTCTGTAGCGCCTTACGGTCAGATGCCGAGCAGTTTCCATACCAGGCGGTGATGCAACCGGTCAGGATGCTCTCGATGGTGCAGCTGTAGAACTTTTTGAGGATCTGGGCACCCATGCCAAATCTTTTCAGTCTCCTGAGGGGGAAAATGTTTTGCTGTGCCCTCTTCACAACTGTCTTGGTGTGTTTGGACCATGATAGATCGTTGGTAATGTGGACACCAAGGAACTTGAAACTCTCGACCCGCTCCATTACAGCCCCATTGATGTTATTGGGGGCCTGTTCGGCCCGCCTTTTCCTGTAGTCCACGATCAGCTCCTTTGACTTTCTCACATTGAGGGAGAGGTTGTTGTCCTGGCGCAAAACTGCCATTTCCCTGACCTCCTCCCTATAGGCTGTCTCATCGTTGGCGGTGTCGTCAGCAAACTTAATGATGGTGTCGGAGCCGTGTTTGGCCACGCAGTCGTGGGTGAACAGGGAGCACAGGAGGGGACTAAGTACACACCCCTGAGGGACCCCAGTGTTGAGGATCAGCATGGCAGATGTGTTGTTGCCTACCCTTACCACCTGGGGTGGCCCGTCAGGAAGTCCAGAATCCAGTTGTAGAGGGAGGTGTTTAGTCCTAGGATCCTTAGCTTAGTGATGAGCTTCGTGGGCACTATGTTGTTGAACGCTGAACTGTAGTCAATGAACAGCATTCTCAAGTAGGTGTTCCTTTTGTCCAGGTGGGAAAGGGCAGTGTGGAGTGTGGGCGGTATGCAAATTGGAGTGGGTCTAAGGTATCCAGGAGGATGCTGTAGATGTGAGCCATGACCAGCACTTCATGGCTACCGACGTGAGTGCTACGGTGTGGTAATCATTTAGGCAGGTTACCTCCGCTTCCTTGGGCACACGGACTATGGTAGTCTGCTTGAAAGATGTAGGTATCGCAGACTCAGTCAGAGAGCTTCCAGTGACGGTCAACGGCCCGGAGCTTCCAGTGACGGTCAACGGCCCGGAGCTTCCTGCGCCGGTGCCCAGTCCAGGCACGGCGTTCAGTCCCACTCCATGGCAGGAGCCTTCCTCTGCGCCGGTGCCCAGTCCAAGCACGGCGTCCAGTCCCGCTCCAAGGCCGGAGCCTTCCTCTGCGCTGGTGCCCAGTCCAGGCACAGCGTCCAACCCAGCTCCATGGCTGGAACCCTCCTCTGCGCCGGTGCCCAGTCCAGGCACGGCATCCAGTACCGCCCCAAGGCCGGATCCGGGTTCTGGGTGGGGTCTACGACCCGCACCGGAGCCGCCACCGACACTAGTCACCCCCCCTACCCTCCCCACTTGGTTTCAGGTTTTGCGGTCAGAGTCCGCACCTTTGGGGGGGGGGGGGGGGGGGTACTGTCACGTCCTGTTGTAGGTCAGGGCGTGACTAGGGGGTGTTCTAGTTGATATATTTCTATGTTTGGGTTTGAGTATGGTTCCCAATTAGAGGCAACTGATTATCGTTGTCTCTAATTGGGGATCATACTTAAGGTGTCCCTGTTCCCACCTGCATTTGTGGGTTATTGTTTTGGTGTGAGTGCATTCAGCACCACTTAGTTCACGTTTCGTTGTTTGTTTATTGTTTTTGTTTAAGTTTCACTTTAAATAAAGATGTGGAACTCAACTCACGCTCCGCCTTGGTCCGCTCTGTACGATGATCGTGACAACAAAAATCTTACTTTCTAAACCTTTAAATATAATGACAATATTAAGCTTTATTAAAGTTCAGTCAATATTCAGCAGATCACTTTTTTTTACCATGTGTATCAACTACATGCCAACATATATAGAATCGTAGGAAATTAGCTTAAAAACTGCAAGATTTTCTCTCAGTTCCATGGGAAAATGTGTATAATTGTTGGAAATTAGCTTTAAAGCAGAAACAATTTCTCCCATCTCCATAGATACATTCGTAGAATTGCAGGAAATTGGCTTAAATATTCAGAAATGTCTCTACACCGCCAAGATGGAGGCTTCAAACATGATCTTTCAAATCCAGCCCTGCCATGCCACTTTTTTGTTTTAATCTATTTTTTTTTACCCCCCTTTTCTCCCCAATTTCGTGATTACGATCTTGTCTCATCGCTGCAACTCCCCAACGGGCTCGGGAGAGGCAAAGGTCGAGTCATGCATCCTCTGAAACATGATCAAACCCCAGGCTGTAGTGACGCCGCAACACTGCGATGCAGTGCCTTAGACTGCTGCGCCACTCGGGAGGCCCCTAAGCCCCTTTTTGATCCAGAAAGAAACCCTGTCATCTCATCAATAGGGAGGAAAGAGTCCAATGTATCAAACAGATGACCAAGTAACAATCATTAATACTATTATACTTTCTCTTAGCCTGTTCTGTCTTAAAGCATTTTGCCCATTAACCATTTCTTAAGGTATGCCTTAAAACTCCCTAGCAAAAGGATGACTTTTAGTTGGTTGGTGCACCATTCCATTCCTCTGCACCAGTGTTAAGGAAAGAGCTTTTTCCAGCCATGCTCCTTAAAATAACCAGACAGATAACTCGGGGATGTCGGTGCCCCAAATGCAGTAGTCCGGCCTTGCTTCCCAATGACCTTCAGAGCAAAGAATTCACCTGTAGTGTGTTGGTCCAGATCATATCCAACGTCTTACTTGCATGTAGCAATTATTAACAAAGATAAAATCCGAATTCACATCAGTTCTCTTATCTAAAATTGCACTTTCCTTGTGTCCTAGGGTACTTTCCCACCATTTGAAGGAAGCAATGTAAGGGTGAAAGTTCTAAATCTTTTAGACATTTAGGTAATGATTAACCTAAGATGTTATGAAAACGACTGAAAGAAAAACTATAAAAAGTTAAACTGAGACATTGATTTTATTGCCAAATGAAGATTCAAGACTCATGAGGTAGGTGCATGTTAAAGTAAGTTCATTGATCTGAATAGTACTATTTTAATACAATTGGAAGGCAATGTTTTTATATTTTATTGCAAGAACATCAACTATTTTTTGTTTGATCGCATAGTCAATAACATTTTCCTGAAGATCATGAACTCATGCCAGTTCGCTCTTTGCAGTTTCTGACAGGTGTAAAGATGGGAGATGATGAGGACGACATTGCTGTAGTCGGTATTGGCTGCAATTTCCCAGGAGGTAAAACTTTACATTTTTGCATAAAAAAAGGGTTCTGAAAAAATATCTAAATAATCTTGATGTGTTAAATCACTACAGGACATGCAATGTCACATTTGGCATTGTCTGATTACTTAAAGTTGTTCCCTCTATTTCAATTGAGATTGATTTGACAAAAACAGACAAAAATCTATTAATTTGAGACATCAAAGTGATAGTATGTAATTAGTATGTGTTAATTATTTGTCTTACTGTTTTGGTGTGCATGTTTACAACCAGTGGAGGGTAAATGTAAGTAAATGCAGTTTACCCACCTTTATTGATTGCATAACAGTTTACAGATGAAGGTTTCTTAATTTGAGCCAGTTTGCTACAGTAGGAAAATAATCCTGCAGCAACAGGAAATGTGAATTATTATGTGGATTATAAAGTCAAACATTTCAAAGTTGAAATTACACACGTTAGAAGCTTACAAATACACTACAAGTTTACAATTCTCACAACATAATAGTGATCAAATTAAGATCCTACATCTGTACCCACATGTTGCGGAAAAATGAATTGATGGTATTGGTGTGTTTTTTAGGTGTGACCGGGGATCAGAGTTTACCAACCGATCACTATTTACAATTATATCTGAATTTAATTTAATCCAAATTCTGTCCAAAATGTAAAGATCTCTTGACTTTGGAACACTAACTTGTGCCAGCTTTCCATCCGGCTGCATCACTGGTGCAATAGTAGTTCTAATGTGAAATATGAAATAACTATCATGATATTAACTTTCCAACTTTGAATGAAACATTTATGTGTCTGTACAGGAGAGGGGCTTGACAGTTTCTGGAAGGTTCTATTGGAGGGGAAGAACTGTGCAGTGCCAATCCCAACTGAGAGATTTGACTGTTCCCAGTGGTATGACCCTGATGACAACAAAGTGGGGAAATCGCGCACAGCGAAGGCTGCACTTATTGATGGGTATGCATTTTTGCCTTGTTCCTTGCATTCAATAAATAAGAAATCATTTTCAATTAACTAGGTAAGAGCAAATTCTTATTTACAATGACGACCTACCCCGGCCAAACCCTAACCCGGATGACGCTGGGCCAATTCTGCGCCGCACTATGGGACTCCCAATCACAGCCGGCTGTGATACAGCCTAGAATCAAACCAGGGTCTGTAGTGACGCCTCTAGCACTGAGATGCAGTGCCTTAGACCACTGTGCCAACTGAGAGCCCTTAAAATAATTAATGCTTAGCTGGAGCAAATTTCATTACAAAAAGTGCATTTGTCCCCAGGATCAACATTGAAACACAGTTCTAGCTACTCTTTTTGTAATACCTCAGAAACTCAATTTCAATTTCCCCCAAAACATCAGTTATAAGATAAGACATTAAAAATGTCAAATCAAATTTAAAAAATGATGGCTTCATTTGTAGAGCAGAATTTGAAAATGGCTGTTTAGATTTGATTAATCAAAATCTCTAATAAAACAGGTTCATGTGCAGCAACCCCACATGCAAAAATGTTGACATTTGGATATTATGTCATATTGAGGCGTATCTATTTATTATGGCAATTGAAATACTTGGTATTAAGATAAGGCATCATCCTAGATACCATTTCCTGCCGTTGTGCTCTTCAGGAAGCAACTTAACCCTCTATAATTAAAGTTTTAATGTCACGTGCGCAAGTACAGTGAAATGCCTTTCTCGTAAGCTCCAAACACAACAATGCATTAATCAATATCAATGTAGCACTAAAAATAACATAAGGTAGAACAAAAACACGTGAAATAAAAATAAGAAATAGGTAGAACACAAGAAAGTAAGAAGCTATATTCAGAGTCAGTTCCAATACTATAATTCCAATGTGCAGGGATACTGGAGTGATAGATGGTAGATATAGTGTTTTCAGAAAGTATTCACACCCCTTGACTTTTTCCACATGTTGTTGTGTTACAGCCTGAATTTAAAATGGATTAAATGTTTTGTCACTGGTCTACACACAATACCCCATAATGTCAAAGTGGAATTATGTTTTTCAAAATGTTAACTAATTCAAAATGAAAAGCTGAAATGTCTTGAGACAGTAAGTATTCAACCCTTTTGTTATGGCAAGCCTAAATAAGTTCAGGAGTAAAAATGTGATTAATAAGTCACTTAAGTTGCATGGACTCACTCTGTGTACAATAATAGTGTTTAACGTGATTTGTGAATGACTACCTCATATCTGTACCCCACACATAAGGTCCCTCAGTCAAGCAGTGAATTAAAAAAAAAAGATTCAACCACAAAGACCAGGGAAGTTTTCCAATGCCTTGCAAAGAAGGGCACCTATTGGTAGATGGGTAAAAAAAAAAAGCAGACATTGAATATTATCAGAAGTAGGTAGCAGTGGCTAGTCCCAATTATGTTAGCAATCTGTCACCAGAGGCTTAAATCAAACTAACTTTACATTTCCAATCATTTTCACAGGTTCAATCAGTTTGATCACAAGTTCTTTGGCATCACTGAAACGGAAGTGGAACAAATGGATCCCCAGCAAAAATACCTTCTTCAGTGTACGTACAGGGCTCTAGAAAATGCTGGGATGCCAATGGAGAAGGCCAGTGGGACCAGGACAGGGGTGTTTTTGGGTAAGGTGAACAATATTCTGTTCTCTTATACAACTGGCATTTAGTCATTTTAAAAGTAAATCACACTCTTATAAGAAAGGGTTCCAAAAGGTTTCTTTGGCTGTCCCCATAGGAGAACCCTTTTTGGTTCCAGGTAGAACTCTTTTCTCCTATGGGGACAGCCAAATAATGTAACGGGATGCGTACTGGCGGCAGAGAAGTCAGGCGCAGGAGAGCGAAAACTGATTTACAACGGTGTCGTTTAATAAACATAAAAACCACCGTAAACAGAACAATCAATGAATGGGTCAAACAAAACCCGGTATTCACCAGCATAACGTACATAAGCACTACAAGAAACAATTCCGGACAAGGACATGGGGGAAACAGAGGGTTAAATACACAACATGTAATTTATGGAATTGAAACCAGGTGGTAGGGAAGACAAGACAAAACAAATGGAAAATAAAAGGTGGATCGGTGATGGCTAGAAGGCCGGTGACATCGACCGCCGAACGCCGCCCGAACCAGGAGAGGGACCGACTTCGGCGGAAGTCGTGACAAATGATCCTTTTAGGTTCTAGCATATTTTGTTTTTTAAGAGTGTAGTTACAATAATTGTAATGTTTAGTACTGCTACTATGAACCACGGTCATTATATGCTCAATAATAACATTTGGAAGTAATATGTAAATCATTAATTATCATGGCAACTATAGTAATAGTAATTACACCTACACTACCGTTCAAAAGCTTGGGGTCACTTAGAAATGTCCTTGTTTTTGAAAGAAAAGCACATTTGTTGTCCATTAAAATAGCATCAAATTGATTAGAAATACAGTGTAGACATTGTTAATGTTGTAAATGAATATTGTAGCTGGAAACGGCAGATTTTTTATGGAATATCTACATAGTCGGAAATGCTCAAATGTGCCCCGGTGCACAACTGAGCAAGAGGACAAGTACATTATAGTGTCTAGTTTGAGAAACAGACGCCTCACAAGTCCTCAACTGGCAGCTTCATTAAATAGTACCCGCAAAACACCAGCCTCAATGTCAGCAGTGAAGAGGCGACTCCAGGATGCTGGCTTTCTAGGCAGAGTCCCTCTGTCCAGTGTCTGTGTTCTTTTGCCCATCTTAATCTTTTCTTTTTATTGGCCAGTCTGAGATATAGCTTTTTCTTTGCAACTCTGCCTAGAAGGCCAGCATCCTGGAGTCGCCTCTTCACTGTTGATGTTGAGACTGGTGTTTTGCGGGTACTATTTAATGAAGCTGCCAGTTGAGGACTTGTGAGGTGTCTGTTTCTCAAACTAGATACTCTAATGTACAAGTCCTCTTGCTCAGTTGTACACCAGGGCCTCCCACTCCTCTTTCTAACCTGGTTGGAGCCAGTTGGCGCTGTTCTGTGAAGGAAGTAGTACACAGCGTTGTACAAGATCTTCAGTTTGGAATAGCCTTCATTTCTCAGAACAAGAATAGACTGACGAGTTTCAGAAGAAAGTACTTTGTTTCTGGCCATTTTGAGCCTGTAATCGAACCCACAAATGCTGATTCTCCAGATACTCAACTAGTCTAAAGAAGGCCAGTTTTATTGCTTTTTTAATCAACACAACAGTTTTCAGGTAACATAATTGCAAAAGGGTTTTCTAATGATCAATTAGCCTTTGAAAATGATAAACTTGGATTAGCTAACACAACGTGCCATTGGAACACAGGAGTGATGGTTGCTGATAATGGGCCTCTGTACGCCTATGCAGATATTCCATAGAGAATCTGCAGTTTCCAGCTACAATAATCATTTACAACATTAACAATGTCTACGCTGAATTTCTGATCAATTTTATGTTATTTTAATGGACAAAAAATGTTATTTTCTTTCAAAAACAAGGACATTTCTAAGTGACCCCAAACTTTTGAACGGTAGTGTGTATTTTCATACTTTTAAGACAGAACAATAATAGTTTTTTTACTGATTGTTTTACACAAAAAACAAACATGCAAACACCAAAAGTCAACACTGCATTATGTGACATGCACAAGTATTAACATACCACAGATAACTTTATGTTTCCATTTAGAAAAATATTAAAATATGTTATTATTTTCAACAAACTGTAACAAAGTATGTCTATTTTCATTGAAGGGCTAATGAACAGAGATTATGAACAATCTGCTGGAAGTGTCAACCCAAATATAATCAACCACTGCACCGGCACTGGACTAGCTATGAGTTTAGCATCCAACCGAGTCTCCTACGTCTTCAACTTCACTGGACCCTCAATGTCCATTGACAGCGCATGCTCTTCATCCCTTGTTGCACTTCATTTTGCTTGTCAAGCCATAAGACAAGGTTGGTAATGTATCATATTTACATTGCACGTGCATGGGACCTTTTGTCAATAAAATTATACCTGACATAATTCAATACTAAAAGAACATGGTCGGTATCTCATTACAAATTATAAAGCGGGGAGTTTGGGTCCTGGATGACTGTCTGAAACAGCATTTCAGCCGTGTGTAAATCAGACAATATACCACGGGTATGATTCAAAAATAATTATTTACTATTCTTTTTATGTTAGTAACCAGTTTATAGCAATAAGCCACTTTGGATTTTTTTTTTTTATAGCCAATATACCACGGCTAAGGGCTATATTCAGGCACTCTGCATTGAGTCGTGCGTAAGAACAGCCCTAAGCTGTGCTATATTGGCCATATACCACACCCCCTCGTGCCTTATTGCTTAAATATACCATAACCTCTTGGGCCTTGTTGCGTAAATATAATCTTAGGTATTTTATATGCTTTCATTTATCAGGTGATTGCGAGATGGCCCTTTGTGGTGGTGTCAGCTGTATCATACAACCACGAGTCTTTGTCGCTCTCAGCAAAGCAAAGATGATTTCCCCTGAAGGCACAAGCAAACCTTTCTCCAGCAAAGCAGATGGCTATGGCAGAGGAGAGGGTTGTGGGGTTATTCTGCTGAAGCCACTGAAACAAGTAAATATTTTATGTTTAACTGTCACAAAATTGCTGTCAATGTTTCTGACAGGCTACACGTGATATTTCACACTGATTATGTATTAATTACCCAGGCTCTCAAAGAAAATGACCATGTATGGGGCATCATAAGAAAAACTGCTGTAAACCAAGATGGCCGCACAGTCACTCCAATCACCAAGCCATCCATGGTCCAGCAAGAGGAGCTGCTCCGCAGAATCTATTCACAGTCTGACCTGTCAACTGTCCAGTACATAGAGGCTCATGGGACTGGAACTCCAGTGGGGGATCCCATAGAAGCAGGCAGCATCTCCAAAGTAATTGCCAAAGCCAGACCTCCAGGTTCAGAAACACTCCGCATCGGCTCTGTGAAAGGCAACATTGGACACACAGAATCTGCAGCTGGAGTGGCAGGACTAATCAAGGTACTCCTAATGATGAAGCATGAAATAATTGTCCCTTCACTGTTCTACTCTGAGGATAGTGCCAGTATAGATGCTAAAGCCTTAAATGTAAAGGTTCCCACTGAAGCAGAAAAGTGGGGAGATTCTGTTGAAAGGGTTGCAGGGATAAATAACTTTGGTTTTGGAGGAACAAATGCACATGTTATTGTCAAGCAACACAAGCAGTCACAGGTTTTTAGAAAGAGTGGTAGAAAAGCACACAAGTATTTTGTCCTCTCTGCGAGTTCGGAAAAGTCTATCAGTATGATGATGGAGGACACAATTCAACAGATAGACAAAGACAACAAAGTTGATTTAGAAGCTCTTGCATACACATCCGCTTGTAGGAGAAGTCACTTAAAACACAAATACAAGAAGGCTTTCAGAACTTCCTCTCTGGTTGATCTAAAAGATCAACTCAAGTCTGCCTTGAGTAAAACTCCCTACCCCTCATACTCAGATCCAAGGTTAATATTTGTCTTCTGTGGTAATGGTGTGACCTACCAAGGCATGTGCAAGGAGCTCCTGAAACATGAGCCTGTGTTCAGAGAGAAGATCAGGGAGGTGGAGATACTTTTCCAAATGTTCAATAACATGAGCATCTTAGAGCGACTTGAGAATGAGTCTGAGAGTAAGGACTTTTCAAAACCAGATGTTGTCCAGCCCCTACTCTTTGCCATTCAGGTTGGCATTGCCAGTCTCTTCAAGCACTGGGGCATCAAACCAGATGCAATTCTTGGCCACTCTGTTGGAGAGGTTGCTGCTGCCCATTGCTCTGGTCTGTTGTCCCTTGAGGATGCAGTGAAGGTGATCTACTTCCGCAGTACTCTGCAGAGTAAGGTCACAGGAGGCAAAATGCTTGTGGTCAGTAACATGGCCGTGTCAGAGGTCTTGAACCTCCTTCCCTCCTACTTAAATAAGGTTTGCCTGGCTGCCTCCAACAGCCCACAGTCCTGCACCCTTGCAGGTGATGCTGATGCTATAGACAGTCTCCATCAAAAGCTAAGCAGTTCAGTCAAGAGTAAGAATCTGTTCCTCCATGTTCTAGACGTCCCTGCTGCATACCACAGCCAGATGATGGATCCCATCCTCTCTCAAATAGAGGACAGTATTGGCTCTTTACAGGTGAATCATGTTGAGACAGAATTGTTCTCCACAGTGACAGGGAAGGAGGTAGAGCAGCCAGACTTCAGCACAGGCAAGTACTGGGCCAGGAACATTCGAGAGCCTGTTGCATTTGAACAGGCAGTGAGATCAGCAACCAAAGACAAGAAGAATGTGGTCTTTGTAGAGATAGGTCCTAGAAGGGCTCTACAAAGAAACATCCAGGAGACTCTGGGAAATGACACCATAGTTATGTCCTCAGTGCAGCCAGAAAAAGATCATGAGACAATGCTGACCACTGTATCCAAACTGTTTGAGTCTGGGGTTCAGATCGACTGGGATCAATTCTACAGAGGCTGTGAGGCATCACCAACACATTTCCCTGTGTATCAGTTTGATTCCACTCAGAGAGATGTTATCATTACTGCATCAAAGATAAATACAGCAGGTACTCATCCTGTGCTAACTCAGACAGGAAGTGAGGGCAATAGCTTTAGCTGTGATCTGTTTTCTGACTCAGTATCTTACTTGCATGAGCATAAACACAATGGTGTTGCCATTGTCCCTGGTGCTTTCTATACTGAGTTGGGTTTGTCTGCTTTCATGTTAAGTGCCAAACCAAAAGTACCACTCAACACACTGCAAATCAGCATCAGCTTTCAAAGTCCATTTGTTTTCACCAAAAATGCACCAGAGATGAAAGTGCAACTTGAACCAGCAGAAGATGAGACACATATTAAGATACATTCTTCCTCTTCAACCTATGCATCAGGCACAATAGTGTGCAAGCAAGAAAGACTAGTCGAAGAGCAGAACATTTTGCTAAGCTCTATCTACAAAAGGTGCAAGTCAGTGGTGAGCTCTGAGGAGTTTTACAACATAGGTCATGGCGGGTTTCAGTACGGCACTGTTTTCCAGAACAAGGGTGATGTACACTATGGTGAAGAGTTTAAGGAGGCTTTTTCAGTTGTCACAGTTCCAGAGGAATTGCTGTCTCAGTTGCACGACTACTGTATTCACCCTGTAGTTCTAGACTTCCTGATGCAACTCGCTCCTGTTACAGTAGCACACGGATTCTCTTCCAGGCCTGGGTTTCCTGCCAAAATAGGCAGCTTGACAGTCTTTGAACCTCTGCAAAAGGAAATGATTGTTTATGTGAGAGCAATTGATGTAGGAGTTGATCACTTTGAAGTGTGTGGTTGCTTTACAGACAAAGAGGGAAGAATATTGGTTGAGCTTAAGCATGTGATGATCAAGTACCTTGGGAGCCATTCTCGTGTTGTTGAGGAATACTTCTTCCACAATGACTTCAGGGTTGTCTCTGAGGACATCAAGTCCTCTCGGGCACGAAAGGCCTTGGTCTTTTCTGACCAGGTAGGAGTTTCCAAAGCCATGCAGCCACACTTGAGCTCAATGTCTAAATACATTCCCTTTGCACATGCTAAGGAGTTCTTAAACCATGGATTTCCAACACTTCTGGCAAACCTTAATATCTCAGATATCAAGAAAAACTTTCAAGAGGTCTTGTTTATGTGGGGTGAGGAAGAACTCACTTCAGTCAAAACCGAGACTGTTCTGGAGAATATAGTAAACTGCTGTGAGATTTTCCGTCAAATAGTCCTGGAACTAAGGGCTAGTCATTTCCCAAACTCCATCAGAGTAATTACTTACCGGTCAGCAGAGAACACAGTGGACCGCATCAGCCCAGGCTTTGTCCTCTCAGGCATGACTAGAGCATGTGCTGCAGAAATGGCAGATCTTTCCTTCCAGCTGATTGACATAAGCTCTGTCTCTACAGAGGACATCAAAGCTCTGTCTGAGGTCTTAAAGTCATACCCTTGCAGCAAATACCAGGAGTTGGTTGTGAAAGATGGGCTGATTTTGAAATCTGATATTGTGCATACTCCCATGGAAAGCATTGAGAGCTCTGGGGGAAGTATGTCCTATTCAATGTCCGAGGCATGTATCTTTCAGACGGCTGACCCCTACAGAATGACTAGCTTGTCTGCCATTAGCTGTGAGGTCAAGAAAAAGGACATCCAGCAGAAATCAGTTGAGATTCAGCTCAGTATGATATCTGTTCATTCCTCAGACTACTTTCCTGTTAGTGTCTCTGATCTGCACTTTGGCAAGACAATTTACTGGAACAAACACACATCTCAGAACCACCAGCTTTTGGCCCTTGACTTCAGTGGCACTGTCACAGCTGTTGGGAAAGATGTGAGCAAACTGAAAGTGGGAGACCATGTTGTCTCATGCTACCCTGTACTTGCGTCCTCTGCGATCATGATTCCTGAAGCAGCATGCTACAAAACAAAGAGGCTCCCATTTCTGAAGGAGGCTCCATGTGTGTCCTACTTTGTGCTGGCATGGGAAATATTGTACAAAGCGTTAACTAGAGTCAAAGAACAGAGAAGGTTGGGGATCATCTCCTCTGTTCCTGATTCTGGTCTGCTCAAGGTTTTAGCCCAAACAGCAAACAAATCAGGATGGAATGTCATTGTAGGGACACAGTGCAATGGGCTGTTTGTAAAAGCTGATAAAATGGATGCATTTGTCCTCCTTCCGCCATTTGACGAATCTCTGTTGGCAAAAGCAGGCAATTTCCCTGGTGTTAGACACATTGTCATTGTCTGTGAATCCCAGTCCCAGTGCTTACTGGCACAGAGCGTTTTCCAAAATGTGAAGGATAGTGTTCGAATGCAAACCCTTCAAATGTCCAGCATCATACAAAGGGGATCACTCATTGCCCAGAAGCCACACATTTATCGTTGGCTCAAGTCCATGCATTTGGACAGGAAGTCATTTGTTCTAGAACACTCTACCTTTCAAAGGTTGACATCAGGAAGCATCGACATCTTGCCTGTTGAGGAGTCTGAATCGTATTTTAGCTCAAAGACCCTGCCTGTTGTGGCACTAGGTAAAGATGATTCCAGAGGCACACTGTCCAAAATTCCTTTGTTGCCTAAACCAAATCAGCTTTTCCAAAAGAATTCTATGTACATTGTCACAGGTGGCCTCACTGGGCTGGGATTTGAAACTGTGAAATTCATTTCTCAGAAAGGTGGAGAGTACATTGTCATACTCTCCAGAAGTAGCCCCACACCTGACATACAGCAGGAGATCTGCAATCTGGAGAAGCAATACGGTGCCCATATCATATGTATGGGATGTGATGTCTCTGTCTCTGAGCATGTGCTCAAAGCGATTGGTCTCATTGGCAAGAAGTTTCCCTCTTGTCCAATCAGAGGAGTGTTCCACAGTGCAGTTGTCCTGCACGATGGCCTGATTGAAACCCTTGACAAATCTCTGTATGAGAAAGTCCTGAAGCCCAAAGTGAATGGAGCTTTGAATCTACACCATGCCACGAAACACTGCAAATTGGATTACTTTGTGTGCTACTCCTCTGTTGCAGCTTTCATTGGCAATGTCTCACAAACAAACTATGCAGCAGCCAATTCATTCCTGGACATATTCTGTCATTATAGACGGAATATTGGACTAGCTGGGCAATCCATCAACTGGGGGCCTTTGAACCTTGGTCTCTTGCTGAACAAGGATCATTTCCAAAGGTTTCTTGAGGCAAAGGGATTGATGGTGATGGATGTTAGAGAGATTCGCGAAAGTCTGGAACAATGCCTCCAGCTAAACAAACCTCAACAGGCTATATGCAAGTTCAACTTCAAAAACATGAAGTACAATGTCATGTCTCAAAATGCCTCATTGACCATGCGTATGACTGCATTAGTGGAAGAGGCAATGCAAAAAGCCAAATTGAAAGAGTCCCGGTCTGGACATAATGCTGCTTCCTCCTCCCCAAGTGGTTATATCAGATCTATACTCAGTGAAACAATCGGTGTTGACAAGAATGAGTTGAATGACGATTCTCCTCTCTCTGCCTTAGGCGTTGACTCAATGTTAGCCATGACTTTGCAGAACCTCATCTTTCAGGAGAGGGGTGTGAATGTGCCACTGGTTAAATTGCTGGACCCAAACAGCACACTGTCGACATTGATATCAAACCTGATGGAGGGCACTGAGGGTGAATCGCAGAATGATGACCAGAAAGAGGGCATGATAGATGACATGTTCACAAGACTATAGAGATTTCAAAAGCTGAATATTGACAATAAAGATGTAGATATCAGATTTTCCCATTATATTTGCATGTTCGATCAGATAACATTTAGAAACATTACACATATCATGAAAACAATACTAGCACAAGACTGCAATTACCTTTGGCATGACCTGGTCCTCACATAACATTGAAACAAAGGTAAATATGTTGTTAATTATCACTAAATTTAATAATATTTGTTGAAGATGTTATGCAATGTTTTGGTAGTATTACAAAATATATTTTTTTTTCAATTTTAGAATGTGTTTTTTTCATGTTTATAAGTTTGGATCTTGTTGTATTCTTATATTAATCTTAACCACATGTGCTAATGTGTACTGTATTTCATTGTATTATTGTAAAATGTCAAATAAAATTGTATTTCCAATGAACCAGTCACCAGCCCCTGGAAATTCAATTTTTTGGTGTGCTCAATTTCCTGCTTTTGGATCAAACACTATTCAAAATTGTATATCTGGGAAGGGGCACAATCATGTAATGACAATGTTATAGGCCTGACCTTTGTCATACTGTAGATATCTTTAAGTAGTCTGACAGAATGTTTCACATAAATCATCTGAAGTTTTTTGTTAAAGTGGCAATCTGGGATTGGTATCAACTGTTTGACTTTAAAAATAAATACTATTGATTCTTAAAGAATACATTTAAATGCCTCATGAGCTTCATTCGCTTGTCTTACCACATCAGAACCCCAAATATATGCTTGTTTTACTGAATTATTAGTAAAGAATGCAAGCAAACACTATAGCTTCAAAACATGGTTAAAACAATACTTTTTATGAATTTGAGGGTGGCCAGCACCATCCCTCAGCTGTTTACCAACAAGTGACGGGGTTGAAACAAAAACCGTTCTTTGGGATTGTTGTTATTTACATCCCAGATTGCCCCTTTAAACGAAAGAAATGTGTTAATTGTGTTATTTAGTGTGCCTATAATGTGTATGAGAGGCCTATATTGAAACTACATCCATGTAGCCCTATAATTTAAGAGACGACTATGTGTTATACTTTCATGTATCTTATAATAACGTATTATTTAGTGGAATCTATTATAGATGATTCGTGAGTTTCTATTCAGTGATGGCAAGCACTTGTTATCCACAAGCAAACTATGCTTGGCCCAATGAATTGATTGCCAAATCACGTTGCTGAAAATAATTATTGGCCTTGCAAACTCCAGTTCACCGTCATAATTGAATCACATACTTTGTAGCCATGAATGAGTTATTCTTCTCATTAATGTTCCTGTTCAGAATATTATGACCCTACCATCTTCCATAGCATTTGGCTGGAGTGAGGACAGACGCGTCAAGATGCGCTGGCGCTGTGAGTATATCCTCATTGATTTCTATTAGCTGCTGATGTCTTAAGATAAATATATACATAGTAAAATATTATATATAACTGACATAACCTCTGAAACAGGGACATCTCTTGACTAAAGGCCTACTCAAAGAAATTACACATTTGTCCTTGTCCCTGCTGTCGAAAGGTTTTAAGAGAAAAAAACAACCTATTCTTTTGCATATTCAAATCGTGAAACCGGATAAATTAATATACATAATTTATTAATTATGAGTGTCTAATCAGTGTAATAAATCAGTGTATATGCTATGATCATATAATCATAGCATAGCATATACTGTAATATCAGTATATGCTATGTAGGCCAATATTTGTCCACTTTAGCTAGTTGTGATGAGGATGATGATGATGATAATAATAATTATTATTATTATTGTTATTATTATGGTTAGTCCGACTCTAGTCTATCTAGGAATAGCCAACTTCAGCATGGTCATATGAATGTTATAATGAACTGGGAAAGATTTTTCTCGATTAAAACAATGATTATTTTCTATGTAAAACTGGGTATCGTGTGAATTTCACACCCTCAGGGACACTTTTATGAGCTCCCAAGAGTGGTCGCTCTAGGCTGATTTCACAGTACTTTCATAGGCTAGTGCGTCAGAAAATGCTAATGTCCGAATCTATTATGAATTCAAGCCTCTGGTAAAATGAAGTTTTCGTCGGGAATAAAGTTTGAGTAGCCTAAAATCAGCTATTGGAAACCAAAACTGAAGTCGCGTCTTGTTGGGAGTGTAATTCATTCCTTATGTCAAACAAGACATCAAACTAATAAGTTTTGCCTCTTTTCTCCCTCTCCAAAATGCCGGTATTTAATATGGCTGGGTGTCGGACAGACTGCGTTGAGAAGCCATTCTCCATTGGATTTCAGAAATTCGGCCGTTTCGTGGGAAGGCATCCTTGGTGGTTCTTTATCTGTCCCCTGGTCATCTCTACGGCGCTCGGGACTGGGTTTTATTTTCTTGAGGACATGGAGGCCAACAACATTGAGGACCAATTTACACCAGTAAACGGACCCGCAAAACTTGAGAGGAAATTTGTAGAAGAGAACTTTCCGCTGAATAACTCGGTGTATTCAAACCAGAGACTGTACACCATGGGGGAATTTGCATCCTTCATAGCGGTCTCAAGAGATCCCAACATCTTCACCGATGGAGCCATCAAAGAAATATTACGTTTAGACAAGAAGGTCCGGGAAATAAAACTTTCGAGAGGTCATGAACAGCTTACATATGAAGGACTTTGCGCCAGAAAATCCAATAAATGTATTCCCAATAAAATATTAGATATCATGAATCATTATGGTAGCAACATTGACCAGACTGAACTCACCTTTCCATTTTTCCGTTTTGGATTCACAACAATATTTCTAGGATATTCTGTCGGTGGAGTTAATGTAAGCTCAACAGTCATAAAGAGTGCTAAAGCAATACGACTTTTTTATTGTCTGAAAGAAGGTAACCGCTCTACAACAGATCTGTGGCTAAACGAATTCCTCAAGGTTTTCCCCTCCAACCAGTCACTGAATTTCATCACGGTAAGTAGGCCTAGGCCATATAACAATGTAGCCAGACATGGATTTAATACATAATATAGAATGTATTTATTTATTGGCGGAATGTTGAATCTTTTTGGTCCTCCTATATCTACCTCCTAATTAGTATGTCTTCGTTTTTATAGAAATAAAATGTCGAACATGAGATTGTGCACCATTTGTAAGATATGCATCCCCATCTCATAGTCTTTCACACAGATTAACACATGGGACACACAACAACGAAAAAAAAAAACGCATTTGTTTTGTGGAATATTTCCTCTTGAGTTAAAATGATCCTGCACCAGAATTACTCCACCGTATGATGACGAGTACCACAGAAACTCACACAGATTAGTCTGCTTGTGGCTCGTTTAGAGGGTAGTGCTGACAGAATTCCATGGGCCATGAAGCATGACTAATCGCACACTGAATAGCCGTTATCTTTGTCTTTGAACTGCTTGCACATAAGCGGTCTCTATTGCATGATTGTGGCTCATTCAGCACGGCCAAGTCTTACATAAATCAATAGCCATTGTTCTTCCTTCACTTGGATGGGTCTCTTGGCGGCAGGCCAGAGATGAGAGAAGATGGTAGGGAGATCCGCCAGTTCACTTGCTGAAGAGAGCAAGCTAGTGCAGCGTCTATTGACCAGTAGTGTATACTGTTATTGAGTACATTGCTTTTCAGCACTATACTGTACTGTACTGTATGGAAGAGTAATCCTATGGCACGGGTTTATGTCTTTGTGTGTGTGTGTGGTGTGCGTGCGTGTGTGTTTGGATGGGAAGGTTGACAGCATAAATGATGACATGCACTAATTTTGCATTTCATCTTCCCCAGGTTACACATTCTACATCACTGTCTAGGCAGGTGGAATTCGAGGCCAACACCAGGGACGTTATCCCCTTGTTTTCCATCACATATGTTATCGCCATAGTCTTTTCCATTGTGTCTTGCTTAAGGTATGTATGTGTTATATACATACTATATACATACAACACACAGCAAAACTATTATGGCGTTCATCAGTGACTGACCTTTGAGGATTCTTTGATTCACATAGGCCCAAGGTCTGACCGGTATGTGGTTGTTTTTCAACAGGTTTGATTGTGTGAGGAACAAGGTATGGGTGGCCACCTTTGGAGTCTTATCTGCAGGGCTTGCTGTGCTGTCTGCCTTCGGGATGATGCTGCATATTGGAGTGCCTTTTGTAATGACTGTGGCTAACTCCCCTTTCCTGATATTGGGTAAGGAGCTATGGATACTTTTCATATTGTTTTGTTCAAATCCTGGGTGCATGACTCTTAAGTCGGTTTGGATAAAAGCTTCAGCTAAATGGAAGATATAATAAAACTGAACGCAACATGCAACAATTTCAAAGAGTTACAGTTCGTATAAGGAAATCATGCAATTGAAATAAATTCATTAGGCCCTAACCTACAGATTTCACATGACTGGGAATACAGAAATGCATTTGTTGGTCAGAGATGCCTTAAAAAAGGTAGGGGTGTGGATCAGAAAACCAGTCAGTATCTGGTGTGTCCACCATTTGCCTCATGCAGCGCAACACATCTCCTTCACATAGAGTTGATCAGGCTGTTGATTGTGGAATGTTGTCCCACACCTCTTCAGTGGCTGTGCGAAGTTGCTGGATATTGGTGGGAACTGGAACACGGTGGTGTACACGTCGATCCAGAGCATCCCAAACCTGCTTAATGGGTGACATATCTGGTAAGGAAGCAGGCCATGGAAAAACTGGGACATTTCCAGCTTCCAGGAATTGTGTACAGATCCTTGCGTCATGGGGCCGTGCATTATCATGCCGAAACATGAGGTGATGGCGGTGAATGAATGGCATGACAATGAGCCTCAGGATCTCATCACGGTATCTCTGTGCATTCAAGTTGCCATCGATAAAATGCAATTGTTTGTTGTTCTTAGCTTATGCCTGCCCATACCATAACCCCACCGCCACCATTCACCACTCTGTTCACAACGTTGACATCAACAAACGCTCGCCCACACGACACCAGTCTGCCATCTGCCCGGTACAGAAACCGGGATTCATCCATGAAGAGCACACTTCTACAGCGTGCCAGTGGCCATCGAAGGTGAGCATTTGCCCACTGAAGTAGGTTATGATGCCAAACTGCAGTCAGGTCAGACCCTGGTGAGGACGACGAGCACGCAGATGAGCTTCCCTGAGACGGTTTCTCACAGTTTGTGCAGAAATTCTTTGGTTGTGCAAACCCACAATTTCTTCAACTATCTAGGTGGCTGGTCTCAGATGATCCCGCAGGTAAAGAAGCCGGATGTCCTGGGCTGGCGTGGTTACAGGTGGTCTGCGGTTGTGAGGCAAGGAGTGAGGACGTACTGCCAAATTCTCTAAAACGACGTTGGCGGTGGCTTAGGTCGAAAAATGAACATTTAATTCCCTGGCAACAGCTCTGGTGGACTTTCCTGCAGTCAGCATGCCAATTGCACACTCCCTCAAAACTTGAGACATCTGTGGCATTGTGTTGTGTGACAAAACTGCACATTTTAGAGTGGCCTTTTATTGTCCCCAGCACAAGGTGCACCAGTGTAATGATCATGCTGTTTAATCAGCTTGTTGATATGCCACACCTGTCAGGTGGATGGATTGTCTTGGCGAAGGGAAAGGCTCACTAACAGGGATGTAAACAAATGTGTAATAAGCTTTTAGTGCATATGGAACATTTCTGGGATATTTTATTTGAGCTCATGAAACATGGGACCAACACTTTATATGTTGCATTTCTATTTTTATTCAGTATATATTATATTTTGTATACATTATATTTCCTCTGCAGGTATTGGTGTTGATGACATGTTCATCCTCATATCCTGCTGGCAGCAGACCAACGTTCACGCCCGGGTGGAAGACCGCTTAGCAGACACATACAAGGAGGCGGCCATTTCTATTACCATCACCACCCTGACGGATGTGTTAGCGTTCTACATCGGGCTCATGACTCCATTCCGCTCTGTGCAATCCTTCTGCCTGTACACCAGCACGGCCATCTTGTTTTGCTTCCTTTACAGCATCACCTTCTTCGGGGCGTTCCTCGTACTGAATGGGAGGCGTGAGAACAGCAACAAGCACTGGCTGACGTGCAAGGAGGTCCCAGAGGATTGCCCCGTGGGTCGCTCAAAATGGTACGACCTGTGCTGTGTGGGAGGAGCTTACGACCGCCATACTGGAGCAGAGGAAGTACAGCCCATGAATCAGTTTTTTAAGAAGCACTACGGCCCTTTTCTGGTAAAGCCCTGGACCAAGGTGTGTGTAATCCTGCTCTATTCAGTTTATTTGTCCATCAGCATTTATGGATGCTTCCAGATACAGGAAGGTATTGACCTTCGCAATTTAGCTGCTGATGATTCATATGTGAATAGGTATTATGATGACGAAAAAGCCTACTTTTATGAGTATGGGCCAAATATCATGGTAATCATAAGGGGTGAATTTGCATACTGGGAGGAAAAGAATATGTTGGATCTTGAATCTTGTGTAGAGGACTTCAAAAACCTGTCCTTTATTGAGAAAGATATCTTTACATCCTGGCTGAAATCGTATAAATATTATGGGCACCATACAAATCTGAATTTGAGTGTTGAAAATGTTTTCAAGACAAACCTAAGTTCGTTTCTGAGATCCTACTCTGACTTCAAGCAAGATGTAAACTTCACGAATAATTCCATCCGCGCCTCACGCTTCTTCATCCAGACTGTCAATATCACTACTGCCCTTGATGAAATGAACATGTTAAACAATCTGCGAGACACTGCTAGGAGATGCTCTGTCCCTCTACTGGTATATCACCCTGTCTTTATATACCATGATCAGTATGCTGTCATAGTGAGTAACACCGTTCAGAATATCTCCGTCACCACAGCAGTCATGTTATTGATCTCCCTCCTACTGATTCCAAACCCTCTCTGTTGCCTGTGGGTGACGTTCTCCATCGCTTCTGTCATTGTGGGCGTCACTGGTTTCATGGCATTGTGGGATGTTAATTTAGACACCATATCCATGATCATTCTTGTTGTCTGCATTGGATTCTCCGTGGACTTCTCCGCACACATTTCCTATGCCTTTGTTTCCAATAAGAAGCCGACTGCAAACGAGAAAGCCGTGGAAGCGCTGTTCCATTTGGGCTATCCCATACTTCAGGGTGCTTTGTCAACCATACTGGGCGTGATAGTGCTGTCTGCTTCCAAGAACTACATCTTCAGAACCTTCTTCAAGATCATGTTCCTTGTCATCTTTTTCGGACTGTTCCACGGCATAACTTTTATCCCTGTCTTTTTGACATTCTTTGACTTTTGCAGCAGCAATGCAGGCAATGTCAGCCCTCAGGAGAAAAGGACGCTGGAAAACCAAGCCATGACCAACTGCCAGCCCAAAAACATCCAAGAGAAAGCCATTGATCATGACAAGCAAATCTATGACAATCACACCTTCCTGCCAGACAATCAACAATTATTCCCGACACAGCCCTGTCCCTCAGTCTGGACACTGACTGTCAACACCCATCACACCCAAAGTGGTCAGATGTGCATGGCAAGCACAGTTCCCATGTTCAGAGTTGATAGTCAAACATATGAAGTTCAGATGTACACAGATAGTAATGACGCTGTCACGGTCAACTGCAACCAAAATCTAGGGTCTGGTGAACATCATTGTGTGATTGGAAATAACCAACCACCAGTTTTACAGGAGTGTAATGCCCCGGTTATCAACTGCTCTGATTCTGCAGATCCTGTTCCTTGAACACCCCACTGTGTGATAAAGCACGTGTTGTTGTTTCATGCGGCGTATCTTACAAATGAGGTTTATGTCAATCGTAAAGCCCTAATCACAATGCTTTATGGTTTAAACCTTTTTGACTGGATTTTTGTTGATGGCACTCATACATATAAGCTTCAAGTGGCCATCATGTAAAATATATCCATACAATTTGGTTAACTGTTAAAGTTCTACAAAACACATTATTTAACTTCGCAGCAATGCATCGGTGTTGATGGGTTACTATATATATGTGGCATTGTTGATGGATTTTAAAACCCCCATGAGCATGTTCATATTTGTATTTAAAGAATCCCAAGCTTTACTGATACATTAGAATAGTGTTCATGATCTGTACAATTTGAGATTGTGTACTATTACCAATATATTTGTATAAAATGAAATTGATTTAACTTTCTTCTCTCAATGTCTTTAAAGGATATAGAATGTTAAAATAACTACAATAGCACTTCCTAGAAACATTATCAGTTCTGTTGGGTTTGCAATTGATAATTAATATTGTCATCTGTTAATTATTGATACTGTTAAAACACATACTATACTATGTATTGAAACCTAATAAAACAGTATTTACTCATTTTCACATTTATTCAATTTCTAATGTTAAAATAAATGATGTTGTCCTTGCTTACCCTTGGTTTAGGTAGTTGATTTCTACAGGTGATGTTTGTAAACCACAAGGTGGCAATGTGAATACATGCAGTGAAGAAAACTTGTGCTGATATCTAATTGTTTGATATTTGTTTTGTTCACCATGTAATTTATTACCTAGGAGTTTATATTTTGACCTCATAATACTCAATGGCTTCTGTAACACCTCTTGTAAACAACATTTGTGGAGTACTATACTATGCATTTGAAATAAAAATCATCTCACTTGCTTTCAGACTATTTCCAATAAACCATATCCTTTACGGATATTCCTCTGCACTTTTTTTGTCTCAAATGACAAAATGTGAGTACTTCCTTTAATGTTCTACTTATTCTGTGGGTTTTGCATACTTGCTAACGCCTCTGTTTAGAAGAATGACAATGGCACGGAACTTTTCATTATTTATGCAGCAAGGTTTACAGCTAAAGACTATGTAAGCAGCTGCAAAATGAGCTTAATGATCTAAAATGAAAAGAAAACAGGAGCAGACTGAAAATGTGCCTTTATTCTTGGTAATATAGTATAATATAGTTGACAAAACCTCAGGCTTTGATTATGTCACTGGATAATTCAATGAGCTTTTCGTATCAATGGAGTAGGGGTATTTTTGCAACTTAGACTTTAAGCCACACTCAACAAAACTCTAAACCTTCTCCATTTCACAAAATGTTAACATACAGTGCCTTCGGGAAGTATTCAGACCCTTTAACCTTTTCCACATTTTGTTACGTTACAGCTTTATTCTAAAATGTATTAAATCGTTTTTTTCCTCATCAGTCTACACACAATACCCCATAATGATAAACCAAAAACAGAAATTGTTGCTAATTAAAAAAAATAAAAAAATAAACGGAAATATCACATTTACATAAGTATTCAGACCCTTTACTCAGTACTTTGTTGAAGCACTTTTGGCAGCGATTACAGCCTCAAGTCTTCTTGGGTGTGACGCTACAAACTTGGAATACCTGTATTTGGGGAGTAAACCTTCGCCCCAGTCTGAGGTCCTGAGCGCTCTGGAGTAGGTTTCATCAAGGATCTCTTTGCTCCATTCATCTTTGGCTCGATCCTGCCTTTTCAAATCATGTCCAATCAATTGAATTTACCACAGGTGGACTCAATCAAGTTGTAGAAACATCAAGGATAATCAATGGAAACAGGATGCATCTGAAATCAATTTCGAATCTCATAGCAAAGAGGCTGAATACTTATGTAAATAAGGTTTTTCTGTTTTTTATTTGTAATAAATTTGCAAAAAATTCTCATTTCTCATTATGGGGTATTGTGTGTAGATTGATGAGGGGAAAAACAATTTAATACATTTTAGAATAAGACTAACGTAACAAAAAGTGGAAAAAGTCAAAGGGTCTGAATACTTTCCGAAGGCACTGTATCATCCTTTAAAATAAACTGAACATTTACCAATACAAATGATATTAGACAGTGTTATAATCCAGAATACTCAGTCAAATATTTAAATGTTGCTAGTACACTTTGCTGTCTTACCCACCCTCTTTCAGAAGTGTTACCAATGTAGACAGTGTGGTGTTTGGATCCAGTAGTTTAACCAGGGGAACATTCACACCGCTCTCTTGGAAGATGTAATTCTGCAGAGTCATAGCCAACATTGAGTCAATACCCAGTGCATACAGGGCAGTGTCGTCATTTACCTCATCTATGCTAACATTGGTGATTTCACTTAGCATAGCCCTGACATTCTCATGTGCTGGTGAAAGCTGTTGGACCATGGGTTCTGTCATGTTGGTGTTCTCAAGTTCTTGCTCGACCAAAGCTGTCAGCCTGCCTCTGAGAGATGCGTTTTGGGAGAGAACGTGGTTGCTCAGATTTCTGAAGTTGAATTTGCAAATGACTTGCTGTGGGTTGTTCATCAACAAACACTTTTCAAGGGCCTCATGGACTTCTGAAACCTCCATTATCATCATGCCCTTTGCCTCAAGAAACCTTTGGAAATTGTCTTTGTTCAACAAGAGACCGAGGTTCAAAGGCCCCCAGTTGATGGACTGTCCAGCAAGCCCAAGGTTTCGCCGATAATGAGAGAATGTGTCCAGGAACGAATTGGCTGCTGCATAGTTAGACTGCGAAGCATTGCCAATGAAAGAAGAGATGGAAGAGTAGCACACAAAGTAATCCAATTTGTTGTGCAGTGTTGCATAGTGAAGATTCAATGCCCCATTCACTTTGGGTCGAAGAACTTTATTGAAGTGTGATCGGTCAAGGGTTTCGATCAAAGCATCATGCAACACAGCTGCACTGTGAAACACTCCTTTGATTGGACAGGAGGGAAACATTTGTACAATTGCTGTGATTGCATTCACAACCTGCCCTGACACTGACACGTCACATTGGACACTCATGATAGACACCCCACATCTCCTCTGGAGAGTGTCCATCTCAAACTGCATCTCAGCTGACAGAGGACTTCTGGAGAGGGTTGTAATGCATCCGCCACCCCTGTGAGCAATGAACTTCACAGTTTCAAGTCCCAAACCCGAGAGCCCTCCGGTCACAATGTACACACAACTCTTCTTAAAGAGCTGCCGTGGTCTCATTAGCAAAGGGATATCAGATACTGTATTTTCTGAATCCGCATGACCCAAAACTACTTGAGACACAGCCTTAGCTCTGAAGTAGGACTCACAGTGCACAGTGGGCTGAGGATCTCTTGTGTCTGTCGATTGAAAGGTAATGGTTTGCAGAGATTGCGATACACCATCCAAATGTAATGACCTCAGCCAATTGTGGATCTTTGTTTTCTGTGCCTTAATATTGGCTCTCTGGAAAACATTTGACACGTGAAGTGTTTGGATGTGTGTATGTTCACTCTCATGTGCAAAAATGTTTGCTGAGGATGACACCTGGTTGTCACAGACTACAACAATATTCTTTGCTGTGGCTCCGCTGCTTATTCTTACCACTACAGATGGATCAAAGGGAGGCAATACAACAAATGTATTACACTGATCAATGTTCAGGAGTTGTCCACTAAACTGGGGCAGAACGATGGCATTCCATCCTGATTTGTTTGCCGTTTGGGTTAAGACCTTCAGCAGAACAGAGTCAGGTACAGAGGAGATGATGGCCAACCTCCTCTGTTGTTTGACTCTGGATAACGCTCTGTACAAGATTTCCCATGCCAGCAAAAAGTAGGACACACATGGAGCCTCCTTCAGAAATGGGAGCCTCTTCGGGTTGTAGCATGCTGCTTCAGGAATCACAACCTTAGAAGATGCAGCAATGGGATAACATGAAACGACATGCTCTCCCACTTTCATTTTGCTCACATCTTTCCCTACAGCTGTGACAGTGCCACTGAAGTCAAGGGCCAAAAGCTGGTGTTTCTGAGATGCATGTTTGTTCCAGTACATTGTCTGGCCAAAGTTCAGATCAGAGACGCTGACAGAAAAGTAGTCTGAGGAATGAACACAAATCTCACTGAGCTGAATCTCAACTGATTTCTCCTGGATGTGGTTATCCTTTACATCACAAGGCATGGCAGACAAGCTAGTCATTCTGTATGGATCAGCAGTTTGAAGGATGAACTGCCCAGAACTCAAAGAGTAGACAGTTCTCTCAGAGCTGGCAATCCCTTTTATGGGGGTACGGACTATCACTGTTGAATATATCTGGCCCCTGCTAATCATGACCTCTGGGTGTTTGCTGGTGTTAATCACATGAACCAATGCCTGAATGTCTTCACTTGACACAGAAGCAAGGTCAATCAGCTGAAAGGAGAGGCCTGGTATCTCAGCAGCACAGGCTCTTGCCATGCCGGACAGGACAAAACCAGGACTGACATGGTCTACGGTCGTCTCTGCTGAACGGTAGGTTATGACTCGGATTGTGCAGGAACACTTGTTTTCTTTCAAGGCAAGAACAATCTGACGATAATGCTCACAGCAGTCAACCAAGCATTCCAATGCCATCTCAGTCGACAGATGACTGAGGTCTTGTATACCCCACATGAACAGTACCTCCTGTAAATCTACACCAGCATCACCTTGAAGAGAGTGAGACACTAAGTCTCGAACTTGTGGGTTGGACCCAAACTCTCTGTTCAAGACAAAAAATGATGTTTGGTGTAGGTATGGCCTCAATGCTGTGCCAACTCCCAGGATGTCCTCAAAGATCAAGGCTTTGGGTTTACAGCTTACACGGGTATTGTCAGTGATGGTGAAAAGTTCATTGTGAAAGAAGAATGACTCTGCAACGTGTGAGCAATTTCCTAAAAACGAGATCCTCACATGCTTTAGTTCCACTAAAACACGTCCGTCTTTATTGGAAAAGCAACCACATACATCTAAGTAGTCTGAGGATTCTTGAATTGCTCTCAGATACATAATCATGTCCTCCTGCAGAGGTGCTGCTATTACCACACTGCCAATGGCAGATGGGAAACCTGGCCTGGTAGTCAGTCCTCCAACAGCTACCATAGCAGTCATTTGCAGAAAATAGTCCAACACCACAGGGTGAAGGAAGTACTCATGAAGCTGTTTCAGCACCTCACCTGCGACCTTAATTGCTGACACTGCCTCCTTGAATTCACCGCCGAAATGTACATCATCCAGCTGTCTGAAAATAGGACCATACTCAAAACCTGCACGGGAGAGGAATGAGTAGACCTCCTCCCTCTTTACCACTGATTTGCACCTTTTGAAAATGACATCGGGGCAAATGGTTTGTTCCTCAACCAATGTTCGCCCACTTCGACAACAAATGGTGCCTGATGCATGTGTTGCTGAGGGAGACTGTATCTTAAACATGGTCTCATTCTCTGTTGCCTCCAGTACCACTTTCAAATGATGAGAGTTTGTGCTGAGTGTAAACAAGCTCTGAAAAGTTACACTTAGCTGCATCGAGCAAATAGGCATCTTTGGTCTTGAACTTGCCATTATTGAGGCAAAAGCCAGTTCAACATACAATGCACCTGGAGCAATGGCAACACCATTGTTTTTGTGCTCCCAGAGATATGCTGCAGTATCTGATGAAAGATTGCATTTGTGCTCTTTGCTCTCATGCTTTGTCTGAGATATCAGTGGGTGTTGAGAGGAAGCTGTCTTTTCGTTTCCTTGTCTTACAGCCTCAAAATACACCTCTTTTGTCAGATTATCAAACTGATATCTTGGAAGAGGTGTTGGTGATGCCTCACAGCCTTCGTAGAACTTGTCCCAGTCTACATGGACCCCCTGTTCAAACAGTTTGGACACAGTGGTCAGCATTGTCTCATGATCTTTTTCTGGCTGCACTGAGGACAGAACTATAGTGTCATTTCCCAGAGTCTCCTGGATGTACCTTTGCAGAGCCCTTCTAGGGCCTATTTCCACAAAGACCACATTCTTCTGGTCTTTGGTCGCTGCTTTCATTGTATGCTCAAATGAAACTGGCTCTCGGATATTCCTAGCCCAATATCTCCCTGTGCTAAAGTCTCCATGGGTGTACATGTCTCCGGTCACTGTTGAGAAAAGCTCACAATCCATTTTGTTCGCTGTCAAAGAACCAATACTTTCCTCAATATGGTCCACTATGGGATCCATCATATGGCTGTGGTATGCAGCAGGTACATCCAGTACACGGAGGAACAGATTCTTACCTCTAAACAAAGCTGTCAGCTTTTGATGGAGATTGTCTATAGCGTCTGCATCACCTGAGAGGGCGCAGGACTGTGGGCTGTTGAAGGCAGCCAGGCAAACCTTCCCAGAGTAGATTGGAAGGATTTTCAGGACCTCTGACACAGCCATGTTACTGACCACAAGCATTTTCCCTCCTGTTACCTTATTCTGCAGAGTACTGCGGAAGTAGATCACCTTCACTGCATCCTCAAGGGACAACAGACCAGAGCAGTGGGCAGCAGCAACCTCTCCAACAGAGTGGCCAAGAATGGCATCTGGTTTGATGCCCCAGTGCTTGAAGAGACTGGCAATGCCAACCTGAATGGCAAAGAGGAGGGGCTGAACAACATCTGGCTTGGTATAATCATCATTGTCAAAATTGTTTGCTATCTTTTGTGAGATGCCAGTACTTTTGTAATTCTGGAAGAGATTCTCAACCTCTCTGACCTTTTCTCTGAAAACTGGCTCCTCTTTCAGAAGCTGCTTACACATTCCTCTGTAGGTCACTCCATTCCCACAAAACACAAAAACCAACCTGTTATCTGACCTTGATGGTTCAAGCTTCCTGTTCATCGCACACTGCAGTTGATTCTCTAAGTCGGGGACAGAGGATGTCATAAATGCTTTCCTGTATTTGTGTCTCAAATGGCTCCTCCTACATGCTGAGGTAAACATCAAAGTGAGTATGTCTGTTTTCTTATCTCTGCTAAGTCTTTGATGTGTGTCTGTGATAGACATTGCCAATGAGTTCTCTGAGGCTGCAGACAAAACAAACAACTTGGGACAGTCATAAGTAGTCAATCTGGTGTTGTTGCCCTGCACATACTCCTTTACTATCGCATGGGCATTTGTCCCTCCAAATCCAAAGCTATTAATGCCAGCTAGCCTTGCCATGGGCTCTGTTTTTTCCCACTTCTCTGCTTTGATCGGAACTCTTACATTGAGCGCTTTAGCGTCAATACTGGCACTGTCCTCAGAGTAGAACAGTGAAGGGACAATTATTTCATGCTTCATCATTAGGAGTACCTTGATTAGACCTGCAACTCCAGCTGCAGATTCTGTGTGTCCAATGTTGCCTTTCACAGAGCCGATGCGGAGTGTTTCTGAACCCGGGGGTCTGGCTTTGGCAATGACTTTGGAGATGCTGCCTGCTTCTATGGGATCCCCCACTGGAGTTCCAGTCCCATGAGCCTCTATGTACTGGACAGTTGACAGGTCAGACTCTGCCGAGTAGATTCTGTGTAGTAGCTCTACCTGCTGGACCATGGATGGCTTGGTGATTGGAGTGACAGTGTGGCCATCTTGGTTTACTGCAGTTCTTCTTACTATGCCCCATACCTTGTCAAAGTCCCTCAGAGCCTGTTCAAGGACACATTTTGGTACCATTAGCTGTAATGTTACTATTTATTTATGGTACAAAATGGAACTTAGTGATTTATGTGGTTCAAAATTAAACAACTTCAAATTAGTTCAATTTAAAACATAGTAAACATTATACTCTTACGTTTTTCAGTGGCTTCAGCAGAATAATCCCGCAGCCCTCTCCTCTGCCATAGCCATCTGCTCTGCTGGAGAAAGGTTTGCTGGTGCCTTCAGGTGAAATCATCTTTGCCTTGCTGAGAGCGACAAAGACTCGCGGCTCTATGATACAGCTTACACCGCCACAGAGAGCCATTTCACAGTCTCCTGAGTAAAGCAGATTGAATAACAGTTAAGTGGTAATAATATGACTGAAATATGCCAAAAAATGATATGTCCTTCTGATGGTAATTATGAATACAACTACCTTGCTTGATGGCCTGGCAGGCAGAATGGAGAGCCACCAAGGAGGAGGAACATGCACTGTCTATGGCAAACGAGGGACCAGTGAGATTGAAGATGAAGGATATCCTGTTGGCCGCCACGCTCATAGCCGTCCCTGTGCCGTTGTAGTGGGTTATGGTGCTGGGTCTGTTGTTCAGGAGGGTCTCATAGTCCCTGTTCATGAGACCTGTGAGAACACATCCATTGCAGAGTGTTATTCACTGTCCTCCCACATTATATTGTGTCACTGCAATTAAGTGTGCTTGCTGAAGACAAAGCAAAACTGTAGATTTCTTACATACTTATTATTATTTGACTTCTTCCGCCCGCTCAGGAGCTTAAAAGATTTTAGCTATAAACACGAAACCAACTTCCAAATGCCCAGACTGACAACGTAGTCTGCTTGAGAAAATATTTTTGGTAGCATTTATACTTTTTGTACTATAACAATATGCTTTTTGTACTATAATAATATTTAAATGAGCTCCCAATGCATTTCAATGGAAAACTAGGCCCATAGACCGTTTAAGCTATCAACTCCAAATTAATATTGAGATGTTGAGACTGACCCTACTTAGATTGATTGCCAAAATATTTTTGATACTATATATACTTTTCCAACTATAACCATTTAAAATGTGTATAATTTAACATGGGTTTGAATGAGAACCATAGAAATACTGCACATAAGTAGCTAATCAAAATGGTCCTGCTCCTTGGCCAATAGAGCTACAAGACCATTGAAACATTAAGGCTATCCTAACTTCAAATCCTTCTATATTTTTTTGCAACTATAAATAAATAAATGTCCATTAAATAACTTGCCAACAGTAAGTCTTGAAACGTTCAAGCTAGTGAAACCAAACCAACTTTCACATGTTCAGGCTATCCTATCTTATCCAATCAATCAATCTTTCAATCTACCAACTTTTTCCACTACTACTGCAGTCACTACCACAATTTATTTCACAACCCTAAATACTTTAAAACAAGATAGAAAGCACAACATTTTCTTATGGATATGTACTTTTTTAGTGACCAATTTTTTACATGATGGTTACCTATGTAAACACCTGTTCTGGTCCCACTGACTTTCTCCATTGGTATTCCAGCATCCTCTAATGCCCTGTATGTACACTGGAGTAGGAGCTTGTGCTGAGGGTCCATGAAATCCGTTTCAGCCTCAGTGATGCCAAAGAACTTGTGATCAAACTCATTAAACCTGGGAGATAAAAAATATTCCCATTACAGATTTCTACTTTACCTTACCATTAAGACAAGCCTCAATGTAAAATATAACAAACACTTTGAAAGTTACATTTTTCAATATTATTCATGCAACTTCACAACTATTCAAGTGAATAGAGCAAGAATGTCTTAATATCTTACCCATCTATGAGAGCAGCTTTGGTTGTTTGCGTCTTCCCAGGTTTGCTATCATCAGGATCATACCAATAAGTGCTGTCAAACCTCTCGCCTGGAATGTCTACTACACAGTTCCTCCCTTCCAATAGAACCTTCCAGAAATTGTCAAGCCCCTCACCTAAAACAAAAGGGCAAAACTTGGAATCACTCTGGCTTGTGTTATCTTTAGACAAACAAAATGTATCAACTCCTTATCTGATCCATTCTTACCTCCAGGGAAATTGCATCCTATCCCAACTATGGCAATTTCGTCTTTGTTGTCCTCCATCTTTGCACCTCATTACAACCGACCTTCTTTGACAAAATGTAAAATCATCTGACCTTGAGAACAGTCTTTCATGCGTTTTACCTCCTATCCAAAGACTGATGAATGGAGGATGCCATTTCAAAGTCCCTCAAAGTTTTGTCGAACGCAATTTTTTTTGCAAACCAGTCCTTACTGGCAGCTGAACCATTCCTGTTGGAGCTGTGTTTGTCCTCTGGCCACAACTTTCGTATTCTACCCCTGGTCCTCTTTATAAATCAACTAACGTCTCACTGATCACAGTCAGATGCATCAAGACAAAGGGAGCAGGGGCCCCAACAATAGATTGATTTGTTAGAGAAGCTTTTGAGCAATTTTTAATTAGGGTAGTTTGAAACAGAAGTCACTAATTGCAGGCTTGAGATGAGGTTAAGTTGTTCAGGTGCATACAATGGATGCTTATGTTCTCTTCTGTTGCCCAGACTTTTTATTGAAATCTCTTTGTTCAGTTATCATTATTACAAAACCTAGACAGACTACACGGAAAAAATGGATGTGGTGACTAAAACGGTTTATACGGTTCCATCGTCATCTATAGAATATCAGACCAATTGCATCTAACGAGGGGAAGGAGAGCTAGGCTTCTCCCTCAAGGGGAACCAATACTAAGATGACAGGAAGTGATGGTAGACATCCAAGATTGTTTGTGATTGAGGGCAATTTGGCTAACAGAAAGAGTGCAGTCTCAGGTCAGTATATCCAACATCAGTTTGTTAAAGGTCAAAGAATAGAAAGACAATGCACTCACAGTACATGTGCACTCCGCTGCAACATGATAACTGCGTGACCAAAACACCCGAAGTTCTGCTTTGTGCTTCGCACCGAGTTGTTTACAGAAGTCCAATATTGCGGGTTACTTCCTGCATCGCCAACTCTACCTTCAAAGTTTGCACTTGAGCTGAAATCCACAGTGTTGACCATGAATGCAAACCTTAAGGAAATTGTGAGGCACATGAGCAGCGCAGTGCTGCAACAATGGTTTGAATTAATCCCGGCCAAAATCTCACAACCAGAGCTGAGAAGTCAGTCAAGAAAAACAGCATGATTTTAGAATAACTTTTATTCAACATCCACAAGATCCATTTACAATGACGAGAAAGAGATGAAGTATATCTACCTTACACACACATATATACACAGCCCCCTTCATATTTCCTTTACATATTGGGCTCAGAAGAGGGCACGTGGGCCTAAAACAGCTGAAGAGGGCAAATCTGGCACACTTTGGGTACATACATAAATGAAAACTACATAAAGTGAATGCAGATGAATTACTTCACATTCAGAGAGTCAACCATAGCAGTTCCACATTTCACTGAGGCATCATAAAGGGGTCAGAACACTGTTACAGCCATTCTGTATTTACATTCTATATGTATATGAAAGTTTATTTTTTTAAACACATTTTTAAGGGACAATCTGCAGTTTTTTGGACTTTTAAATTAATTATACGTACCCATTCATTCTTGAAGAATTTAGCTTCTAAATGCTTTGTGAGCTTAGTTCAACAGTCATACCGTGTCAGAACCCAAAACATAAGCGGGTTTAACTCCAATGTTTGTAACCAAAGTAAATGTAAACAAACACTATAGGCTGATAACATTGTTTAAAGTAGAATTTTGATACAATGGGATGGTCAGTCCTTGCATCCATAGCTCTATGAATTGGAGCAGTTACACTTCAGCCCCATCCCTCAGCTTTTTACTAAAACAGGGGCGATGCTTGGTCGTTTCAACTGCCGATTGTCACTTTAATGATACCACCTACCACAAAACATATGGGTTTTTAATACCACTAATATTCTGCAGTGAAAAGGCTATAGGTCTAGTAGGATAAGATCTGCAACTAGTGGTGTAGTGGAGGGTGAACGCAGTTTAGGCACCTTTTTATTTTGGCCAAGCATTTACCCACCTTTTGCGGAAGAATGCATTGAAAGTATAGGGAGCGTTACTTTACTCACTGCGATCAGAGTTCGCCCACCACTACATTCTTGACTGCGACCAATAGCAACCATTTTTCCCCTCTCATAACTTTGATAACATATCAAATGCATGAGGCTTCCATGCCCAAAACTGCTACAGCACTTTCTTGATTGAAACAACTTAGACTTTTAAAGGGGGCGAACTCACAATCTCAGACTGCAAGTGTGTGGGGGGGGGGGGGGGGGCATGGACAATATTTCTCAAATAAATGGCAACAGAAGGGGGGCACTGAGTTTGGGGTGTTAAAAATAATCTATCGACAGGCGTTTGTCTCTGTTGACCAAGCTGCCATATGGGAATGTCTGCCCAACATTAATGTCTTTGAGGTGTCAAAATCAAGATGGATAAAATAAAATGTGATTTTTGGCTAAAACACAAATTCAGTGTGTCATTTACATTGAGAAAGAGAAAATACTACAAAGGCCTCCACTCCATTGCACATTTTCATATTTATATAATACATATAATTTGTCCAACAAGGTTTGGGTCAATTCCATTTTAATTCCAGTTAATTCAAGAAGTACACTGAAATTCTAATTCTTGTCAATGCTTTTCATTGAGGAAAAAAAAAATGTGGAATTAGAATTTGGTTTACTTTCTGAATTAACTAGAATTAAACCCAACCCTGATGTCTAACTGACTCAGCCACAGAGTCATCTAGGGTCCAGGGACTTGCCCTCTAGGACCAGCTTGATCTCTTTGGCGTCCAGCGTTTCGTACGTTAGCAGAGCCTCAGCCAGCGTCTTGTGCTCGTCACTGTATGTCTTCAAGAGGTTTTTGGCTCGCTCATACGAGTCCTGAATAAGATAGAGAATGATCATTGAATGTGGACAGAAAATCTGAGCAGCCTATAAAATCTACATTTTCAAAAGAAAGAGTGAATATTGAATACTACTCTTCAGAATGTGGAATGATTATTGATGGGTAAATACGATCCTTAACTAAATAGAATTTAAAATGTGGTCTTACATGAGCAGTGGGGGGAGGTTGGGGAAGCTTACCTTGAGCAGGACCCTCACTTCCTTTTCGATGGCAGCCTGAGTCTCAGGGCTCTGTTTAGTCAGGTCAGCATAGGTCATGACACCAAGCTGAAACAATGGAGTTTAGTCTTAGGTTATGGGCAACAACAACAAAAAATCATAAACGATTTTGATTTTCTTGCACTTGTCTTTTCTTACTAGCATGGACTTTGCTGATAGCATCTTTACTGGGGGAAAATTGACTTACTTTGACATGTGGTTGTCTCACTTAGCTGCCTTTAGATGAATGCACTAACTGTAAGTAGCTCTGGATAAGAGCGTCCACTAAATGACTGAAAAGTAAATGTAAAAACGAACACTTATGCAACAGCTGCTCCGTTATGAACAGTGGATAAACAGCGGAGGGCGGCGTGGGTTGCCAGGTCTGTGGCACAGTAAATAAATCCCTCATTTAATGGTCGGCGGAGAAGGTTAAGTATATGATTGGAACAAAAGAGTTAGACGGCTGGAGGAGAGTGATAAATGACCCGCGAAGATTTAGGCTATCGACAAAAAACAAGTCTGTCCCGCTTACGAAATTGATCCCCCTTATGTGCTTCAAAATTAAATTTGAACCAAGAATTGGGCTGTTTGAGCTGCACATAACCTCAGTAGACCTATGGACTGTGGATACGAGGTGGGTAGTAGATTAAATCTCTCCGTTTTGAGTCGGAACACAGGGCTGAGGAAAGGATTAGGACGAAAGTCTGGAATGTGTGGGCACATACACACCAGCCACATCACTGAGATCCCTCCAATCATGTGCAAAGCCTGAGAATGGCATTTCTGCACAAAGGCAAATGCTACCTTCATGGTTTACAGATATGGGCCTTAGGTGAATTGGTGAAAAAGCCTTGTGACGCGATATTAAATGCATTATCTAATATGCAGACTACTAGAATAGTTATGAACGATTTTTGTCTTCAATAACTGTCGTCAATCCAACATTTTATGCACATGAGGTATAATCCCTTACCTTGTCACTCATTCCGAACCTGGTCACCATCATCTTGGCTATTTTAGTTGCCCCGTCGAAGTCACTTGATGCTCCTGGAAAACAGAGCCACCACAATACAAGAGTAAGGATGAGATAGCAATTTTTTTTAAATGGTTGAATCATAGAAATATCGATCATGCAAAAGGTATTTTCATAGCAGACTTAGCAATACATTTAACAACTGCTCTAAACTGTAGTTCAGTTGGTATAGCATAGCGGTTGCAACGCCAGGATAGTGGGTTCGATTCCTGGGACCACCCGTATGTAAAATGCATGCTCGCATGAATGTAAGTCACTTTGGAACAAAGCACCTACTAAATGGCATATATCAAAGCTTTTCCTCACCGGTTGTGATGTAATCGTCGCCGAAGATGAGTTCCTCGGCCACGCGGCCGCCCATGCTGACGTCCATCTGGGCCAGGAGCTGAGCACGTGTCTCGCTCCATCGGTCATTCTCTGGGAGCATGGACACCTGAACAGACAGATGAGGACAAATTCGTTTTAGAGACAGACCATCCATCTTAGGTAAACCATTGCTTAATAGTACTTCTCTGTTCCTCCTGAAATGTTTTAAGGCAGGCCCGGAAGCCCCCCGGAGCTACAAACAGTGCTGCCAACTTCGAAATATAGTGGTTCCCAAAATTTGCCCACAAATTATTATTATTTTTTTTTTAAGGGAACTCAGTCCAGCTATAAACTTACTCTTGACAGTTGTAATAGTAGAATGCACAAGGTGAAATTTGGAAATTGGGTAGTACATCATCAGTTCCTCTTGTCATGTCAGTCATTGCATACCTTAAAGAGCTATTTATAACTTGTTTATAACTTTGCAGCTTTAAACCTGCAAAATTCTCTCCACCAACAAGAGGGGTGTGAAAAGTGTATGTCATGAACATTGATTATGCCCATAGAAACATTCATGGCGCGGGATGTTAATCAATGCTGGAAGGGGGGACCCAAGTGAAAAAGTTTGGGGAGCCCCTGGGCTAAGTAACAGTAGAGGGACAATGCACCTACTCTGCAAGGTATTTTCCTGTACAATGGAGCACATTCTGGGATCCTTGTATATAAAGAAAATGGCTTAGCAAATCGAAACACGTATGAAATTTAACAATCAACATTTTTCTTTTGATCTTACATGCTGGTTGTTAATTTGTCAATGGCATCGCTAATCAGAGAAGTCATGTCAGCGCAGGTGCAAGCATTTCATGAAGACATACCAGGGCGTCAAACACTTTTGGCCAATCAAAATGCAATGCCCAGTCCTACTCACATGGCCGAGAGTGGGTCCTCGGGGCATGATGGTGGCCTTGTTAATGGGCATGGCATCTTTTGTGTAATACGCCACAATGGCGTGGCCTGACTCATGGTAGGCTGTGATTTGCTTGTTCTTCTTATCGATTTCCACACTCTTGCGCTCAGGACCTTCAGTATACAGAGAGAAAGCAATTTAGTCCATCATTAACAGTTCAAGAGTCCACCTTTGATTAAGTCAAACACTCAACATCACTCACATTACTGAGGTGCAGGTTTACTCCAGCATGTTTAACTGAATTCCAACCAGAGAGATAGGACTGCTCCTAATCCTAACAAGCATTATAGTTATCAAACTGTAGGTCCTATAACAGTATGGAACAAACTGAAGGAAAGCCCACCTATCCCTCAGAAAATATCTGTCCTAGAGAACAAGGGGGATCCTGACCGGACGTTCATTGACCTGACATTCTTACTGTCTAGATTAGAATGTCTCTAACGTTAAGCGCTCTCACATGGCAGGGTGTGTGTGTGTTTCTGAATCTGTATTTCTGTGAGTGAGTGAGTGTCTACATGCATGTGTGACTACCCACCCATGAGAATCTTATCCTTGGAGAACTCCAGTTCCTTCATGGTGACCAGGTCCAGGCCATCCACCGCTGCCTTCAGGGCCGCCTGGTTCACCAGGTTCTCCAGCTCCGCCCCAGTGAACCCCACCGTCCCCCTAGCAATGATTTCTGCGTTCACGTCTGAATGAACAGAGACAAAAGGAGGCTAATGTCAGTCCCAAACAGTGGGCTCTTTCATGCAGGAATTCAGGGGGGCAGCCGTGACACCAAGTGATTGGAACCTCTCAATGAGGTTGCTAGGTTTACCATGGCTAAAATACATGAGTCAGTTGATATACTGTCTAAGCCAGGGGTTTTCAAACCTCTCCTCCGGGACCCCCAGCCACTCCATGCATTTTAACTATTCCACAGCTAGCACACCTGATTCAACTTGTCAACTAATCATCAAGCCCTTCACTAGGTGAGCTAGTTCAGGGCTACAACTAAACTGTCAAACATCTTGGGATCCCAGAAGAGAGGTTTGAAAACCGCTGGTCTAAGCAACCGACAAGAAACCTACTAGGATCCACTTTGATCTTCTGAAGGTACCAGTTGAGGATCTCCGTGCGTCCTTTCACGTCGGGCCGAGGGACAGTCACCTGCATGTCAAACCTCCCTGGTCTTACCAGCGCACTAACAAAAACAGGAGTAATGGGTTAATGATTCCATTGCTGACAGGTTGTATACATTTAGAACAAAGTAACTGCTCCAATCTGAAGTGTGTCAATGACAAACGCATTCTACAATCAAATGAAAAGCTTCTCTGTCAATGGAGCAAGCTTAAGAAATCTATTCAATCTGTAAAGCTTAACGGTTACAGATTCCACTATAAAAATGTAAAAGGTCATTTTCGATTGAGCCGACATATGCAACCTTTACCGTGAATGCAGTCTCTGCTAAGACGGGAACATTGTCTTTAGAATTTAAATCACGCTGTAGAGCTGAACTTCAGCGATGCGGATTGAATAGAGCCCTAGGAGCGGCTCTATTTTCGACTCCATTCAAAATGGGTTTGTTCCATTTACACCACTTTTTTCCGGCCCTGTGACCAGCTCTCAAGGAGAGAACTTTGAGGGCGACTTTTCCAGTAATCTCACCAACAACATCATTCACGTCGAGGAGGATCATGGCCAAAGGCAGCATCTGATCTCCGGCCACATGGGAAGTGTAGTTCCCGCTGTGCAATTTGCTTCAGTTAAAAGGTGCAAACCGCAGCAGCTACATCCATTTTTGGACTCATTAATTCAATGTATCCATTGATTATTGAAGAATATAACTTATGCCGCTTAGTTCAACTGTTGTACCCCATCAGAAACCAAAATATAAGCTTGCTCGGGAGAACGCTTTGTTATCATTTCAACTGCTGATTGCCGCTTTAAAGAGATACTTCAGGACTGCCAATGAAGCCCTTTATCTACCTCCCCAGAGTCTGATGAAATCGTGGATACCATTTTGATGTCTCACCGTGGACTTTGAAGGAAGTTGCTAGCTAGTTTTTGCGCAATTGCTAACTAGCATTAGCACAATGACCGGAAGTCTATAATAACTGTTAGCACTGGCTCGCAAACCCCCAACTTCCTTCAGACTGGATGCAGACATAAAAATGGTATCCATGAGTTCATCTGACTGGGGAAGTAGATAAAGGGCTTGATTGCCAAAATCCCAAAGTATCCCTTTAAGCACCAGCCTTATTCCCATGTGACCCACATTTCATGTGTGATTTTGCATCTCTGAGCTGCTGAAATCCAGCAGTGTAAAAGCGACCCGTAGAACCTTTAAGACCTGGCGGCCAGCCAGTCAGCCAGATCCTGACAAAGGGACCAAGCCGACTGGCTGGTGAAAAGCCCATAGAAACACCAGTTACTACACACTGTAAACATACTTATCCAAAGCCTCTGCAAAGTTTGTAGCGCCAATAACGATGACCCCTTCATTTGGTTTGAACCTGTAAAATATCAACACATTGAATAACGACAATGCGAGTCTTGTGATTAGCAACAGGGAAACTTAAGTCCAACTTAATTTATCAAATTCTCCGATGCAACACACACACATACACATACATACTATATATATATATTCAGAATTTTTCTTACCCATCCATCTCTGCCAGTAGCTGGTTGATGGTCTGTCTGGAGTAGGGGTGCATTGGAGACTCAATCCGCTTTCCCCCCACACTGTCAAGCTCATCAATGAAGATAACACAAGGTGCATTGGCTTTTGCCTCTTCTGCAGACCAAACAGCGGGAAAGAGATTTAGGTGTCTTGATAGCTTCCTTTGCTCAATTCTTCTCGTTCGTGGACACTGATCAGAAAGGACTTGATATGTGAAAGTAATGTGGTGGAAACCTATCAAGTCCTTTCACCAATCAGCTATCATCAAGAGTGACAGGGTGAAGGATGGTCAGTCAGTGTATTGACACAGCTTTTAACCTTTTCTGGGACTTACTGAAGAGGTTCCTGATGCGGCTAGCTCCAACACCAACAAACATTTCGTCAAATTCAGATCCCGAGGCGTAGAAGAAGGGGACGTCGGCCTCTCCGGCTACAGCCCGAGCCAGGAGTGTCTTCCCTGTGCCTGGGGGGCCGATCAGGAGGATGCCTGACAGAACGAGAGAGGCCACAAATGAGTGCAACATGGACACATTGAAGGAATGAAACAATGGGTAAAGGGAAGGACCCTACAGATCAGGATGCAATAAATAAGTAGAAGGAAAGAAGCTTGTGTGAGCTGGCGCTGGAGCCCGTTTCTGTAGAGTGAGGCAGCTTGATGTACAAGTACACCCCCTGGACAGGACGCTAGTCTATCGCAAGGCCTTACCCCAAAACATATCTCCTTAATTCGGAGTGCCAAGCAGAGACGCACCAGGTCCCATTTTTATTGTCTTTGGTAAGAGCTGCCGTCTGTGTTTCGTTCTTGGCCTCAGGCGGGGATCGAAATCCCAACATTACAATCTTAGGGCGGACACTAACCTCAAGTGTATTCTAAACATTTACAGAAAGACAGACCAACAGATTACCTTTAGGCAGCTTCCCTCCCAGCACAGTGAACTTCTGGGGGTTCTTGAGGAACTCGACCACGTCCTGCAGTTCGTTCTTGGCCTCCTCCGCCCCCTTGACGTGCTCAAACGTCACACTCTTCACCTGGACTGGGTCCACTTGCGAGTCCAGGCCTGATGTGGTGCGGAACCTCACTGTACAGGACAGACCCACAGCAACTTAGTCAGACCAATGACAAAACCTGGGAATCTCTATTCATCATGGAAACAATGCTAGACTATAATTTTCCATGAACTATTGCTTTTGTTCATACCACTTTCATCTTCCACACAAATGAATTGAAATAACCATTTACTATTCAATCATTCATTGTTTAATGACCAAAGGTTACATTTCTGCTAAATAGTCCAGCTAATTCCAGACAGCTGACTGATAATTTAAAGTATATTTTTCAGCATGATCAGGCAAACAGCAGCACTTACAACTATTGCTCTTGATGAAGAAGCACAACACAAAAATCACAATAGGGTGATTCATGCAAGCGTAGGAATTGAATTGAAAACAAACCAGCATCAGAAAAGGAGCCTTTACCCGAGAGAAACGGGGTTCTTGACAGGCCGTAGATTCCCACGAGGAGGAGGACCAATAGAATCAGCCTGGTCCTCCTTAGTGAGTCTGTCAATGGAAGATGGAAGTATCACATTTATATATTTCTAAGTGATTTAGTTCAACTCTGCAGTGCCACCTTGTGAAAACTTGGTGGAACTGCTAGTAGTGACCATGGGCTTAGTGCTTCACTGTAACTGGCAGTCATGATTGACATAAAGCATGAATACATCTGCTAGGAGCTAAGGTATGGTTAAAATTAGCTGTCTTCACTTTAAAATATTTCTCAATGATGACTAACATTTCCTTTAAAAAGGGTCAATCTACATCACATGTTTTACCTTTAAAATAATCATATTTACCTATTCATTCTTGAAGAATATAACTTATAAATGCCTCATGAGCTGAGTTCAACTGTCGTACGGCATCAAAACCCAAAATATAAGATTGTTTTATTCCATTGTTTACAAACAATAATTGTAAAATCCTGTATAGCCTCAAAACATGGTTAAAACTATAATGTTGATGTCATGGATGGTCAGTCCTTGCATCTATACTCTATGAATTTGAGTGGTTACATTTCTCCAGCCCCATCCCTCAGCTGTTTACTAAAAACAGTGGCGGCGTGTCATCTTTGTTATTGTTTCAGCTTTGCCTCTTTAAAAAAAAATATATATATGCAAAATAAACTTCCTGTTTGTCACTCTAGGAAGGGCATAATGCTAAGCGACTAAGAAGTAAATGTATTTATGTGATGTATGAAGAGAGTTGTGCGACGTGCCTTGTGTCCTCTGAGTGAAGGCCTGGGACTTCATGAAGCCCTCTGTGAAGCCAGACTTGAAAGAATCTTGTTGGTCACCTGGCAGGTTCTTCAGCTTTACCACTTGGTCCAGACTCTCTGCCTCCGGGGCCTTGTCTGGTCTCAGGAGGAGACCCTGTGACAGTGTGTGTGTGTGTTGTGAGAGAGTGGGAAAGAGAGCATAATGTATGGGGGGGGGGGGGGGGGGGGGGGGGGCAGAGGTTGAACATGAAACAATGGGATTAAAGGTCACAAGACATAAAAACGGGTCTTTCCACATGAGGGAGCGCAGTTAAAAATAAAATAAGTGAAAATGTCCACTACACCATAAAGAACAACTGCCACAGAGATAGTGGGTTTTGCCTATGAAACTCCCTCTAAAACGGTGTTACAATTTTATAACATATCCCAGTACAAGTCCATCTTCACTTTGCACTTTTAGTGTGTTCGGTAAAGTTGAAGACAACAGAACAGATACAGTGGGTTCATGCCAAACTCTGTCCAAGAGGGCATTTGGAGAGTGGATATGTGACTTATGTAGTGCAACACTGGCTAACCTTCATGAAGGTTGTGGTGTATCCCTCCGGTTCCGCAGGCCCCGCATAACCAGACTGCACGCGTCTGCTCTTCCTCAGAGTCTTGAAGCCTCGGTTCTGGACCCTTACTGAGAGAGCGAGAGATCAAACACAAAATTACATTTCACTATGTTATGTCACAGGGGGGAAATATGATCACTTTTTAGAGGGGGGGAGGGGGGGGGGGGGAATTTGTTTGCGCATCGCCCGGTGCCCCAGGTGGGTGGAGATTTCACTTCAGGACCAATGGAATGCTATAAAATGTGCAAACTACTCCCACCCAAGACACCAGCATTGCAAAACAAACACAATACAAGTTAGGTCAGGATCTTGGAATGTGGTTTGTCCCAGAACATATCAGTGTAGAGCCCTGTGTTTTGCGCAATCATGTAACATAGTAAGAGTAAACCTTATACAGAAATGACAATTACACCAAAAAAAATTAAAGCAATTGTCTGAGGATGGTGCATGTCATGATTATGCAAAGCACAAGGCCCTACTCAGAGTTGTCACGATACCAGAATTTTGACTTTGATGTGGACAGCAACACGACACCGCAAAAAACACACATATATGCATACATATACATGCCAGTCACAGAATGGCACTTAACCCAAACAGAAACGACAACCATTGGGCCTTGAGTTCAATATCATTACACTTTTCACGTCAACATTTTGAGACAGCCATATACGCATTAATGAATCAATTCTACAACACAATCCATTTGATTGTTTTTACCAAACTACATAACTTAACCGTAATCATTTATTTGAATGGTAAATCTATTGGTAAATAAAGATGTAACTTAGGCCTATTCACAATACAGGTGAATACATGTGTGTGCATGCATTGAGTTACTGAGCTTGTTTTGGATGACTGCATGGGGCTACAGATGACAAACAATTGGTTTCATTTCCATTGGGGACTTAATGTACTGATCAACAACATTTGCATAGAAGTAGGTCACTTTAGAAAAGTGTGTGCCCTCTAACCAGTAATGACATGCACGAGGCAAGAGCGGGGCAGCCCGTCTGAGCCCTGTTTGCTGAGGCAATAGATCATCTTTGGGAATGACGTGACTGAGACGGCAAATTAATAACATTTTGATAGCAATGCAATGAGCTTGCAAATCAGCATATTTTGCATTATGGTTTGCAGATTATCACAGACAAAGTACTAGGATAGTCAGTTGATGTTTGCTTCAGCTGATAGCTAGCAAGGAAAGTTAGCCTACAAACTGGAAGCTACCTGTATCTTCTTGCATGCGTTTCAAGTGTTTTAGCCTGTATGGACATTGTTTTGTGAACAGTAATTAACAGTTAACACTAATAACAACAAGGTAACCAATGTAAAACATACGGGGTCTGTAAAATGTTACAGTTACAAATAGAAATCAAATTGGAAGGACATCAGAAATAGAGGAAGGACGAAAAACTAAAAATATAAGTAAGGTAAAATAAATTGTCTGTAAAATGTGTATAATATGTATAAACTGAAGGTAGAAGCCTAAGTGTTATTGTTTATTAGTTTACTCCAATTGGGGGAGGGGTGGTAGGTTTTGCAGGGAATAATAAAGGTATATTCTAAAAAAGTATGTGTGTGTATATAAACTCAGCAAAAAATAAATGTCCCTTTTTCAGGAACCTGTCTTTCAAAGATAATTCATAAAAATCCAAATGACTTCACAGATCTTCATTGTAAAGGGTTTAAACTGTTTCCCATGCTTGTTCAATGAACCATAAACAATTAATGAACATGCACCTGTGGAACGGTCGTTAGGACACTAACAGCTTACAGACGGTAGGCAATTAAGGTCACAGTTATGAAAACTTAGGACACTAAAGAGGCCTTTCTTCTGACAATGAAAAACACCAAAAGTAAGATGCCCTGGGTCCCTGCTCATCTGCATGAATGTGCCTTAGGCATGCTGCAAGGAGGCATGAAGACTGCAGATGTGAACTGGGAAATAAATTGCAATGTCCGTACTGTGAGACGCCTAAGACAGCGCTACAGGGAGACAGGATGGACAGCTGATCGTCCTCGCAGTGGCAGACCACGTGTAACAACACCTGCACAGGATCGGTACATCCAAACATCACACCTGCGGGACAGGTACAGGATGGCAACAACAACTGCCCGAGTTACACCAGGAACGCACAATCCCTCCATCAGTGCTCAGACTGTCCGCAATAGGCTGAGAGAGGCTGGACTGAGGGCTTGTAGGCCTATTGTAAGGCAGGTCCTCACCAGACATCACCCGTCACCTATGGGCACAAACCCACCGTCGCTGGACCAGACAGGACTGGCAAAAAGTGCTCTTAACTGACGAGTCGCGGTTGTCTCACCAGGGGTGATGGTCGGATTCGCGTTTATCGTCAAAGGAATGAGCGTTACACCGAGGCCTGTACTCGGGAGTGGGATCGATTTGGAGGTTGAGGGTCTGTCATGGTTTGGGGTGGAGCGTCACAGCATCATCAGACTGAGCTTGTTGTCATTGCAGGCAATCTCAATGCTGTGCATTTCAGGGAAGACATCCTCTCTCATGTGGTACCCTTCCTGCAGGCTCATCCTGACATGACCCTCCAGCATGACAATGCCACCAGCCATACTGCTCGTTCTGTGCGTGATTTCCTGCAAGACAGGAATGTCAGTGTTCTGCCATGGCCAGCGAAGAACCTGGATCTCAATCCCATTGAGCACGTCTGGGACCTATTGGATCGGAGGGTGAGGGCTAGGGCCATTTCCCCCAGAAATATCCGGGAACTTGCAGGTGCCTTGGTGGAAGAGTGGGGTAACATCTCACAGCAAGAACTGGCAAATCTGGTGGTCCATGAGGAGGAGATGCACTGCAGTACTTAATGCAGCTGGTGGCCACACCAGATACTGACTGTTACTTTTGATTTTGACCCCCCCCCCTTTGTTCAGGGACACATTATTCCATTTGTTTCACATGTCTGTGGAACTTGTTCAGTTTATGTCTCAGTTGTTGAATCTTGTTATGTTCATAGAAATATTTCAACATGTTAAGTTTGCTGAAAATAAACGCAGTTGACAGCGAGAGGGTTCTTTTTTAGCTGAGAGAGAGAGATAGATATATATATATACAAACACACACAGTGCCTTGCAAAAGTATTCACCCCCTTGGCGTTTGTACTATTTTCTTGCATTACAACCTGTAATCTGAATGGATTTTTATTTGGCTTTCATGTAATGGACAGACACAAAAATAGTCTAAATTGATGAAGTGAAAAAAATAACTTGATTAAAAAAAATAGAAAATAAAAAAATATATAAAGAGGTGGGTGAATGAATATGTATTCACCCCCTTTGCTATGAAGCCCCTAAATAAGATCTGGTGCAACCAATTACCTTCAGAAGTCACATTATTTAACTAATTAAGTCCACCTGTGTGCAATCTAAGTGCCACATGATCTCAGTATACCTATATGTAAGTCCCAAATGGAAGGGAAACAGATTGTCATCTGTAGCACCATAGACTCCACTGACAGCCAAAACAAACTCAATAACTCAATGCATGCAGACACTGCTATTGAATATGCATTCACCTGTAAGAAGGCCTATACCGTCTTAATTTACACAGTTTATCAAGAGATTTACCATTCAAATAAAAATGATGTATACTGAATAGAAATATAAAACGCAACTTGTAAAGTGTTGGACCCATGTTTCATGAGTTGAAATAAAATATCCCAGAAATGTTCCATATGCACAAAAAGCTTATTTCTCTAAAATGTTGTGCACAAATTTATTTACATCCCTGTTAGTGAGCCTCTCTCCTTTGCCAAGAATCCAGCCACCTGTCAAGTGTGGCATATCAAGAAGCTGATTAAAACAGCATGAAATAAAATGCCACTAAAATGTGTAGTTTTGTCACAACACAAAGCCACAGATGTCTCAAGTTTGCGGGAGCATGCAATTGGCATGCTGACTGCAGGAACGTCCAAGAACTATTGCCAGATAATTTAATGTTAATTTCTCTACCATAAGCTGCCTCTTAATGTCATTTTAGAGAATTTGGCAGCACGTTCAACCAGCCTCAGACCATGTGTAACGACGCCAGCCCAGGACCTCCACAGCTTCTTCACCTGCGGTAAAACTGAAGAGTATTTCTATCTGTAATAAAAGCCTTTTTGTGTGGGAAAACTCATTCTGATTGGCTGGGCCTGGCTCCCAGTGGGTGGGCCTATGTCCTACCAGGCCTATGCCCTACCAGGCCCACCCATGGCTGCAACCCTTGCCCAGTCAGGTAAAATCCATAGATTAGGGCCTAATTTATTTATTTATTTAAATTGCCCAATTTCCTCCTATGAACTGTAACTCAGTAAAATCTTTGAAATGTGTGCATGTTGCGTAATTATTTTTATTCAGTATTGTTAGATTGGTAAAAAATAAGTCAAATGTATTGTTTGATTTGAAAATTCTCATGAGGGTTGCTGGGTACATTCCACAGATGAGGACCACAGTTATGGTTCCTTACCAGGCCAGCATTGGAGCTCTGAACAGACGACTTGTAGAGGACTCTGGTTTGGTCTGTGGAACATTGGCGATCCAAAAACACCCAACTTTGTGTTTGACAACCCTATGGAAATGAATACAAAAGGTCAACATAAGACTACCAAAAATACACAAGTGCTAATGACTGCTTGTTATAATTTGACTGCAAATATACCAACATTCTTGATACACACAGGAAATGGTTGAGAGTGAAAACACAGCAGTGTTGCCGTCCTTGACACAAACCGCTGTGCCTGGCACCTACTACCATACCCCGTTCAAAGGCACATACATTTTTGTCTTGCCCATTCACCCTCTGAATGGCGCACACACACAATATCCATGTCTCAATTGTCTCAGGGTTTAACAATCCTTCTTTAATCTGTCTCCTCCCCTTTATCTACACTGATTGGATTTAACCTGTTAGGTCTAGGGGGCAGCATTTGCATGTCTGGATAAAAAAAATGTACCCGATTTAATCTGGTTACTAATCCTACCCAGTAACTAGAATATGCATATACTTATTATATATGGATAGAAAACACTCTAAAGTTTCCAAAACTGTTTGAATGGTGTCTGTGAGTATAACAGAACTCATTTGGCAGGCAAAACCCTGAGACATTTTCTGACAGGAAGTGGATACCTGATGTGTTGTATTGACTTTAAACCTATCCCATTGAAAAACACAGGGGTTTAGGAATATTTTGGCACTTCCTATTGCTTCCACTAGATGTCACCAGCCTTTACAAAGTGTTTTGAGTCTTCTGGAGGGAGATCTGACCGAACAAGAGCCATGGAACGATGATGTCCCATTAGACACCTGGCGCGCGAGTTCATGTTGGGTACCCTCGTTCCAATACGTTATAAAAGAGTATGCATTCGTCCACCTTGAATATTATTCATGTTCTGGTTAAAAAAGGCCCTAATGATTTATGCTATACAACGTTTGACATGTTTGAACGAACGGAAATATATTTTTTCCCCTCGTTCATGACGAGAAGTCCGGCTGGCTTACATCATGTGCTAACGAGACGGAGATTTTTGGACATAAATGATGAGCTTTTTTGAACAAAACTACATTCGTTATGGACCTGTGATACCTGGAAGTGACATCTGATGAAGAGAATCAAAGGTAATGGATTATTTACATAGTATTTTCGATTTTAGATCTCCCCAACATGACGTCTAGTCTGTATCGCAACGCGTATTTTTCTGGGCGCAGTGCTCAGATTATTGCAAAGTGTGATTTCCCAGTAAGGTTATTTTTAAATCTGGCAAGTTGATTGCGTTCAAGAGATGTAAATCTATAATTCTTTAAATGACAATATAATATTTTACCAATGTTTTCTAATTTTAATTATTTAATTTGTTACGCTGACTTGACTGCCGGTTATTGGAGGGAAACGATTTCCTCAACATCAATGCCATAGTAAAACGCTGTTTTTGGATATAAATATGAACTTGATAGAACTAAAAATGCATGCATTGTCTAACATAATGTCCTAGGAGTGTCATCTGATGGAGATTGTAAAAGGTTAGTGCATCATTTTAGCTGGTTTTATGGTTTTGGTGACCCTGTCTTTGACTTGACAAAACATTACACACAACTCTTGTAAATGTACTGTCCTAACATACTCTAAATGTATGCTTTCGCCGTAAAACCTTTTTGAAATCGTAAAACGTGGTTAGATTAAGGAGATGTTTATCTTTCAAATGGTGTAACATAGTTGTATTTTTGAAAAATTTGAATTTTGACATTTATTTGGATTCAAATTTGCCGCTCTTGAAATGCACCTGCTGTTGATGGAGTGCACCACGGGTGGCACGCTAGCGTCCCACCTAGCCCCAAGAGGTTAACAAGTGACATCAATAAGGGATCATAGCTTTCACCTGGTCAGTTGTCATGAAGAGAGCAAGTGTTCTTAATCTTTTGTATACTCAGTGTACACCCAACCACAAACCTCCTCACCATGTTTGTTGTGGAAAAAAGATTCTGTGGAGACATGGGACGTCCTCCATCTTGAGGTGGCTGGGCCGTCTTCCGAGCCCAGTGATGGCAGTAACCTGTTGAGCAGCTCATCCAACTGACCCACCCTCAGGTCTGACAGCCCCAGGTCCCTCAGGTTCACAGAGGGCTGTGGGGACAGGAAGTCAGTGTGAAGGAGACAACTGGCGTAATGACCTAGCGTTAGCTAGCCTGGTCCCTGATCTGTTAGTGGTGTGTGCATAGCCAACTCACCACCACAGGGGTTGCCTTTTACAACCCGTACCCTAGCTTACTGTTCCCTCATTTAATAGTAATTTAAAGGGACTGGTCAAAGATAATTTGGTCTGATGGCAATCCAGTACAGTTTGACAGAATATAGTAAAAAGATGGCTATAGAATAAAGTCATGAGATCAAGGCTAAGTTGAACCCTTTGAACTGAAATCAGGCTTCTTGACCAATGTCCTAAGAGGCTGAAATAGCACATATGTTGGCACTCATCCAAGTGAAACAAGACAGTACTCAATGCTGGGGAACTATGTTATGTATAAGCCCTTGATCATGATTCAGTTTCATTACATTACACATAAGAGTCATTGGACAAAGGCATCTTCTGTACAGGGGAGTTTTGTTAAGAGCCCCAATGCTCAATTTGAACATTAACAAGTGTCGCTTACGGAACGGTTTTGGAAGCATATATCAGCGAGAAATTATTTTCAAAAATCAAACATTTAAATTGATACACACCTTGATAGGGTTAGTGTTCCCACACTGCCATAATCTCCATGTTACAGCGTTTGTTTATGGCAAACAGACAGAAGACCTGTGCTAATAATACTCAGCCTCCAGTATTTATGCTGCAGTAGTTTATGTGTCGGGGGGCTAGGGTCAGTCATATCTGGAGAATTTCTCCTGTCTTATCCGGTGTCCTGTGTGAATTTAAGTATGCACTCTGTAATTATCTCTTTCTTTATCGGAGGACCTGAGCCCTAGGACCATGCCTCAGGACTACCTGATATGATGACTCCTTGCTGTCCCCAGTCCACCTGGCCGTGCTGCTGCTCCAGTTTCAACTGTTCTGCCTGCGGCTATGGAACCCTGACCTGTTCACCGGACGTGCTACCTGTCCCAGACCTGCTGTTTTCAACTCTCTAGAGACAGCAGGAGCGGTAGAGATACTCTCAATGATCGGCTATGAAAAGCCAACTGACATTTACTCTTGAGGTGCTGACTTGTTGCACCCTCGACAACTGTGATGATTATAATTATTTCACCATGCTGGTCATTTATGAACATCTTGGCCATGTTCTGTTATAATCTCCACCCGGCACAGCCAGAAGAGGACTGGCCACCCCTCATAGCCTGGTTCCTCTCTAGGTTTCTTCCTAGGTTCTGGCCTTTCTAGGGAGTTTTTCCTAGCCACCGTGCTTCTACACCTGCATTGCTTGCTGTTTGGGGTTTTAAGCTGGGTTTCTGTACAGCACTTTGAGATATCAGCTGATGTAAGAAGAGCTATATAAATACATTTGATTTGAATTAGTCATCTAGCATGCTCCGAACACCTGTGTGTAAGCATAACACGGGCAGTGTAGCAGAAATGTAGTTGTCAGATGGAGGCATCCATAGCTGTATGGATCTGTGCAAAACTGCTACATTAAGTTTATTTTTTATTTGAAGCATTCTTTTCTCCCTGATGAAAAATAAGGGCCATATGCTTTAAAAAGCCACATCGCAAGTGATGACTACTGACGCTTGTAAACGTTTTAACAAAGAGACGGGATTGTAGGTCACGTGAGCTAGTTGTGGGCGAAGCTAATAGCTGAAAACTGTAGGGAGAGGGTAGAATGCCGCCCCGAGTTTGAGCGTTAGTTACGTATATGTTGTTCCATGCTATAAATATACAAGGTCGTGGTCTAGCAGTGATGTGAGAGTATCGCCACCTACGCAAGCCAGGCTTTGAAATGATGTACTGCTGCATTTCTAAGGGACTTTCCTCAGGCCAAGTTACAACAGATAAAGAAAGTTCTCTTGTACGAGCCCAAACATCTGCAAATATGTTTGACTCCGGTGGCCATAATCATCTCTAGCCAATTGATGAGGCAAAATAACACCAGCACATTGGAGAGCTGTGAGTGACATATCTGCAATGATGCTGTAACTTATCCTCAGTGTCCATGTCTCATGATATTGATACGTTTAGTGAACGTCACATATCTTTAACCTCAACATAGACACGTGTTCGCTTGGGGAGCTACGCCGAGCCTGTAAGATCTGGTGGCACCACACACACCATGGGCGTATTCATTACAAACACGGACGCAAACGGAACAAAACGGGGAGGGACCTACCTGAATTTGTCCCATAGAAACTTGTTTTAGACTAATGATTACACCCCAGGAGTAAAAAAAACAAACCTTTTATGCATGTTACACGTTAGTCAGTCCAAAGTCAAACTGGGGCTCTTGAGGATTGTGTATGGGGTTTGGGCTAGTTGTGTAGTTAAGCTGCTTTCATGCAAGCTACAGCACAAAGGTTGAAACAGCTTGTGTAAATTGAGAGGCTTCTCCAGTCAGAGGGAGAACTGCAACAGTGTTTCGCCAGAAATAGGCAGAGGGTATAACAAGAAGAATCCCTTAGAACTGTTTACCACCTACGATTGCCACGAAGTAGGCTTATTTTATGGGCGAGACTAAGGGGCCTTTTCTAACCAGCATCCTATTGATTGATAGCCTGACTAGCCAAAATCTATGACTGAACCTTACTTTAACCTTAACCTAACCCCTAACCTTAATCCTAACCTAATTTTAATTGGAAAATAAAATATTGCAGACCTGCCAACCCTGTCCAACTTTTTAGAGTACCAGACGCACGCGGCAAATTGGAGATTCAACTCGCGGGCAGCACACGCCGAATTGGGGTCAGTGGCAGTTCTAAACCATTTCAACTGGGGGGGCCAAGCTGGGGCCAGTTGTACTGTTAGAGGGGCCAGTTACATTAGACGTTATTGTTGTCATATCGTTTTCTTCACTGCATTGCAGGCATTACCAGGCAAAAGACCATGTTCCGCATTGCCACTGTCTAATAACGGATGTTATTAAACAAATAATAATGGGGCGGCAGGTAGCCTAGTGGTTAGAGCGTTAAGCCAGTAACCGAAAGGTTGCTAGATCGAATCCCCGAGCTGAAAAAGTAGAAATCTGTCCTTCCGCCCCTAAACAAGGCAGTTAACCCACTGTTAAATGCCTTGTTCTTAACTGACTTGCCTAGTTAAATAACATAGAAAAAAAAGAAAAGTTATTTGTTTAGGTACATAATGTACAAACGTCTTATCCACGATAAAAAAACAAATGTCACTGATATGATAAGAACAAATGTTTGAAGCAGAGCATCAGTATCAAATAAACATGTTATCCATAATACAAATGAAAAAGCTATGATAGGAAACAGTGGGTGAGAACAAATCTTCTGGAGACCTTCAAAATGTTCAGGAAATCATTTCCTCAACAGATTTGCCTGGTAGCTAACAGATTTAACCTTCCACAGCAGGTCATCTGGGTAGACTTCTCTGTGGCAAACAGTTCCTCTGACAGCTTTACTGACTGGCTGCAATAACAAGGACTTGCAAAATTAGCTGCTAATTTTGTTATTGCATGGGACCTATGCTTACTTGTTTTTCATGAGCAGATGTGCTTAGACAAACCTGTTAAACAGGGCCAATCACTAGGGCCAGCTCACAAGTACTGGCTTTTTAGACACAGATCCGAATCCACACAAAGCACAACCATTTTGAAAACAAAAACAAATGATCGCGTCGACACAGACCGCAAACTGGCTACATAAAGCGTAAGTAGGCTAACGCAAAGGGAATCTGAACGCTGTTCGCTAGAAGAGTCCGCTGTTACCGCCTATGTAAAAGGTGCCTATTGTATTTCTTTGCAGTGCATAGATCATTTCAGATTTTTGAAATTGATAAAAGCTTAAATCTAGTTCAAAGGTATTTTAGAAGCATTGCCTCTAGAGCCAATACCGAACACTCATTCATTCTTCATCGCGCAGTCTTCATACCTCCCGACTGCATTTAATGACAAGATGTGTATATTTATTTTTTATTATACTTTTGTAATGTTTTCTTGTGACGTGGATCATAATTACATTTACAGTCTATCAGGTTGCATGATCCTCGTAATGTTATGTGGAAAATACAACTAATGGGACGCAGAATTAAATCTATATCACACTCGCACAAATGTATTTGCATTTAATTTCTTTCACTAGCAAATGAGAGTCAACTGCTAGCCCTTTAGAGCCCACTGAATGTCCATCTTATGTTCACTAAAGTTAGGTTGAAACAATTAGTGTTTACCTTTCCACAACACATGGAGTCGAAATGGGATTTGGCCATGTGTTAACGTACAGCTGACAGTCGGAAAACTCAGCATCACAACAAACAGGAGGAGGGACAGATACGGGATAGCTACGTCCAATAATGATGTATTAATCTCCATGTCCACTGACACAAACTCCGAAAAAGTCTGTGTGTTGCAGCTCGAGAATCGGGATGTTAGATTTAATCAGGGGATACATTTTTTATTAAAATATATATATAAGTATATTTTTAAAAAACAGGCCTGTTTCATTTCTGCATACTTTTAACTCAGATCTCATACATGGACAGAGAATTGCATAGTTGGTATGCAAAATGCGTGCATGTTGGCAGGTCTGGAAGTCAGCCAAGTCCCCTTAGTTTACCTCTGTGAGCAGCGGGTCCTGCTCTGGTGTGACATCTTTTTGCAGACCCTGGACAGAAGCTGTTACCGTGGAGCTGGCTGAATTCTTCAGGGAATGAAGGGCACTGATGAGTTGGCTAATGAGTTGACTTGTTACCTAGGAGACAGACCAGAGAGATGGAGACATTGGAAATTCATGAGACATACATGACTTGTGCTGGCATATTATTCTGATAAACAGTACTGGTGTGGATAACTGCCAAGTTGTAGGCTATGTATCTACGTAAAACTAGTCAGTAGTTTTCCTATAACGTTAACCAACTGACCTGTTTTGACATCTGGGGATATTCATTTCTATTATGTTAAACATTTTCTACATTCTCATGCCATTGACAAGAGTGGTCGGTTATGACATCAGTATTGTCATTCACAGGCAGGTGCAAATCAAGCTATGCTTTTACCGCAATAGCTGGATTATGCAAGTGATTGATATTATACTATAGCATAACCAACTAACGTTTGTCAGCTAGTTGGCTAACTAGTTAACCTAACGTATATTACAAGCTAACGTTAGTTAACAAAATACTGTAGCTTAAAATAAACTAGCTAAGGTTAGCTAGCTGGCCAATTTAACTTCGTCGTTACTAGACTCACTACGCTAGTTGGTAACTACGTTAACTGGCTAGTTGGCTAGCTACGAAGTGCTGAAGTTTGTGGCTAACTAGATAACCGTCTGGTGCGGTGGACCAGCTGTTGACAGTTAGCTAATGCTAACTTGTACCTCATTGTTAGCATTATAGCCTGGTCCACCAGGCTAGCTAGCTAAATAAGCTTGATAAGATAACTAGACAATTAGACTTGCGGCTGGCTAACTAAAATAGATAACTTTAACAGCTAAGTCCATGTGCTGTCGCTTATATCGAGCTAATTTAGTTAGCTGCTAGCACTTTCAAACAGCTAGCTAACGTAGCTAGGTTATATCAGTCAGCTAACGTTAACAGTAGCTAACTATGATTGCTAATCACTATGAGTGTCAACTGCTTTACCTGTGGCTGGAACGTCGTCGAGAAGGAAAACATTATCACAGCAACTTGAGGGTTGGTATGTCAAGACAGACCCTCAATGTTACTGAATATACCAACTCCTCCTGGGCACTGTCCTTTTTTTCTCTCCTGTGACTCAACTAGGTACTTTCTGATGAAAATGGCTTCTCAAAGGTCAACAACGTTACGTGACCCACGTCTGGAAGAAATTACTACCGGTTGGAACCAACGATGTATATAAACTTTAGATAGCATTGACACTGGTCGTCCATATTATTACTCCCAAGTTGGAGCAGTCCTCCATAGGAATTAATGATATTCTTCAGTATTTAATTTAAATGTTTCAAGGACAGCTTGAAACAGCTTCATAATATAATTAAAAGGTATGTATTAAGGTGTTTGTAATAGAATAACGTGGCAAACAATAATACATGCATTTCTATACGTTCCCTCCAAATAATTACAAACACTGTTACCACCGACAAATCCACTATAATTGAGAATTTCAATAAGCATTTCTCTACGGCTGGCCATGCTTTCCACCTGGCTACCCCTACCCCGGTCAACTGCCCGGCACCCTCCACAGCATCCCGCCCAAGCCCCCACCATTTCTCCTTCACACAAATTCAGATAGCTGATGTTCTGAAAGAGCTGCAAAATCTGGACCCCTACAAATCAGCCGGGCTAGACAATCTGGACCCTCTCTTTCTAAAATGATCTGCCGAAATTTTTGCAACCCCTATTACTAGCCTGTTCAACCTCTCTTTCATATCGTCTGAGATTCCCAAAGATTGGAAAGCTGCCACGGTCATCCCCCTCTTCAAAGGGGGTGACACTCTAGACCCAAACTGCTACAGACCTATATCTATCCTACCCTGTCTTTCTAAGGTCTTTGAAAGCCAAGTTAACAAACAGATTACCGACCATTTCGAATCCCACCGTACCTTCTCCGCTATGCAATCTGGTTTCAGAGCTGGTCATGTGTGCATCTCAGCCACGCTCAAGGTCCTAAACGACATCATAACCGCCATCGATAAGAGACATTACTTCGCAGCCATATTCATCGACCTGGCCAAGGCTTTCGACTCTGTCAATCACCACATTATTATTGGCAGACTCGACAGCCTTGGTTTCTCAAATGATTGCATCGCCTGGTTCACCAACTACTTCTCTGTTAGAGTTCATTTTGTCAAATCAGAGGGCCTGTTGTCCGGACCTCTGGCAGTCTCTATGGGGGTGCCACAGGGTTCAATTCTCGGGCCGACTCTCTTCTCTGTATACATCAATGATGTCGCTCTTGCTGCTGGTGATTCTCTGATCCACCTCTACGCAGACGACACCATTCTGTATACTTCTGGCCCCTCTTTGGATACTGTGTTAACTAACCTCCAGACGAGCTTCAATGCCATACAACTCTCCTTCCGTGGCATCCAACAGCTCTTAAATGCAAGTAAAAGTAAATGTATGCTATTCAATCGATCACTGCCCGCACCTGCCCGCCTCTGACTTAGAATACGTGGACAACTACAAATACCTAGGTGTCTTGTTAGACTGTAAACTCTCCTTCCAGACTCACATTAAGCATCTCCAATCCAAAATGAAATCTAGAATCAGCTTCCTATTCCGCAACAAAGCATCCTTCACTCATGCTGCCAAACATACCCTCGTAAAACAGACTATCCTACCGATCCTCGACTTCGGCGATGTCATCTATAAAATAGCCTCCAACACTCCACTCTACTCAACAAATTGGATGCAGTCTATCACAGTGCCATCCGTTTTGTCACCAAAGCCCTATACACTACCCACCACTGCGACCTGTACGCTCTCGTTGGTTGGCCCTCGCTTCATACTCGTCGCCAAACCCACTGGCTACAGGTTATCTACAAGTCTCTGCTAGGTAAAGCCCCGCCTTATCTCAGCTCACTCGTCACCATAGCAGCACCCACTCGTAGCACGCGCTCCAGCAGGTATATCTCACTGGTCACCCCCAAAGCCAATTCCTCCTTTGGTCGCCTTTCCTTCCAGTTCTCTGCTGCCAATGACTGTAATGAACTGCAAAAATCACTGAAGCTGGAGACTCATATCTCCCTCACTAGCTTTAAGCACCAGCTGTCAGAGCAGCTCACAGATCACTGCACCTGTACATGGCTCATCTGTAAACAGCCCATCTATCTACCTCATCCCCATACTGTTTTTATTTATTTATCAGGCTCCTTTGTACCCCAGTATCTCTACTTGCACATTCATCTTCTGCACATCTACCATTCCAGTGTTTAATTGCTATATTGTACTTACTTCGCCACCATGGCCTATTTATTGCCTTAACTCCCTTATCTTATCTCATTTGCACTCTGTATATAGACTTTTTGTTTTCTTTTTTTACTGTATTATTGACTGTATGTTTTGTTTATTCCATGTGTAACTCTGTTGTTGTATGTGTCGAATTGCTATGCTTTATCTTGGCAAGGTCGCAGTTGCAAATGAGAACTTGTTCTCAACTAGCCTACCTGGTTAAATAAGGTGAAATAAAAAATAAAATAAAAAACAACAGTGGGGGAGTGCCAATATGGAGGCATGCAGGCTTCAACACAACGCCCCATATTAGTCATCTAATGTATATCTAAATCATTGTTGGAACATGATTATGTCATGCTTATGCAGCGTTCAAAACAACTGGGAACTTGAAAAAATACGAGGTCAAATCATGACGTCAGTGATCTTCAGGTGGGAAAGTCGGAGCTCTAGAAAGAGGTCCGAGTTCAAATCAAGTTCCCAGTTGTTTTGAACGTACTGAAGTCGGATATCAGAGATTTCCGAGTTCCCAGTTGTATTGAACTCGATGGAAACATGAAATGCCTATACAATTTTATAAATGCCGACAGACAACTTGTTTGTTCGACATGGTGGGATATTTCTGTGGTTGGAAAATGAATTATGCGAGAAATGACAGTGGAAAACCTTTATGCCCAAATATTGATATAAGAACCATCATATCGAAATAAACTTATGTTGTGTGGTCGTCCCACTACAACTCGGGAAATCATGTTGTTTATTAGGCTACATATAAAATAAGTTATGATGAACCGGGTGGTGAATGTGCCAGGTGATGAGCTTGATGCTCCTTTCCAATAAATATTGAGGATATTATTCCCGGTGACATGATGATCGATGCTTGGCTGCTGTTTGACAACAACAAATAATCTCATAATGTAGATAGCCTACACACACTATATCTGCAAACTGTTGGCTAGAGCACATGCACCCTCAACCCCAAACTACTTCCCCCGGCTATGGTGCCAAGACCAGAGTGGGCACATTTGCAAAATAACGCAACAGTATTTGTGACAAAACCATCGGTAGATTTGAAAATGCGATGGAAACTCATTTAACTTGTATTTTTCATTCGGTACATGGGAATCACACACAGCCTTTTATCCGCAAAAAAGTAAGTTTGATGGAAACACATCTCTGGTGGGAAAATACACATTGTTTTATGTAGATTTAATAATATTTGCATGAAAATCTGTCGCATAATGGATGAAAACTTAGCTACTGACACTCACTCAATTAGCCCATGTCAGCAAAAATGTTTTAGCTGGCTAGACAAATTTACCAATCTATCTAAACTTGTAGTAATCATGATCGAATTACCGACCGGGTAGCCCCCATTTATTTTGTTAGTCACTCTCAAAACTGCAAATATTTCTCTCCGGTCTCCACACTATGGCAAAATGTGTAGAATTGTGCAGGTTAGGGTTTTTCGTCGTGAATCTTGTTCTTGAGGCAGCTCTGCAGAGTGGTCAATGGCTGGAACAGCCACAAAGTCATACATTTTAAATCTAACCCTAACCCTAACATTTACCTTAACCACACTGCTAACACTAATGCCTAATTCTAAACTTAAATGAAGACTAAAAAGCAACAACAACAGAAAACATGATTTTTTTAAAGTATTGCCCATTTTGATTTTGTAGCTGGCTTATTTTGTGGAAATTGCTCAGTTCTGCCTCCAGGACAACTTATCCCAATAAACATCAACCGGACATACTTGCAAGAAATTAGCTGTAAGACTGCAATTTTTCTTTCTGCCCCATGGCAAAATGAGTAGAATTGCATGAAATTAGTTAGAATATTGCAAAATCTCCTCTCCTCCCCATGGAAAAATGGAATTGAACTCTAAAACTGTATTTTTTTCTATCCGTTGTCAAGAGCGAGAGGGGGGCAGCTAAATGTATTTGCTTACTTGCTTAAGGCCCCCAAAAGGCTACGGCCAGCTGCAACTGCCTGTGCGGGTATGGATGTGGGTATTGCAGACCCCTATAAAGTTACCCATTCCTTGTCTAGAGTCTGTATTGCATGTCTTAACGTCATGCAGGAGAGAGGCAGCCATGAGGATACCCAGAACAGACAGGCAGAGAGAGAGAGGCCACAAACAAACGGGTAAGATAGTGAGAAGTGCCTCTCCAAGCTCATAGAGTTGATGGTCTGTCATAGTGTGACTCAATTGCAATGATCAAATCGCATTTTATTTGTCACATGGGGGGGAGCCTTTTGGACCTAGACTCGTCGCTCAGGTACCACTTGCCGTGCGGTAGCAGAGAAAACAAAAAATCATATATGATCTCTGATGAAATGATAGCAGCTTAAGTGTAGAGGGTGTATTGCATGTGTTAACTTCATGCAGGAGAGAGGCAGCCATGAGGATATTTTATTTTGGATAATTTTGTACAGTGGAGATCGATTTTTTTTATTACAATAGTTTTTAACTGTGTATGTTGCTGGTTATTATTACACTATAATAACTGTAGTATATGTTGAACAAATGATGTTGTTTCAAACCATACAGTATGTAGAGCAGTAGTAGTAACAACCTGACATATAGGGGAAGTGAGAAAAATAGTACAAAATGGCTGTTTAATTGAATATATCCACATTAACAGTCACACTGGTATTCAGTATAGTATGAATGGCCATGGCCCTACGACTGATTGGCCATTTGTCTTTTCTCAAGTCACTAGAAATTAGCATTAGAAAAATGCCCCTGGCTACTTCTCCAATGTTTCTCTTTTTTATTTGTTGCTAATAATGGTGAAGGTGCATAAAAATTGAGGAATTCATATATGACATCAGTGTTTGAGCACTATCCACATACTTTTAAAACTATGGTTCAATGTGGCTATAAATCAGAACAATCTACGTTTTAATGTTTTCTAATTGCCGATGTCTTGGAGCAAGAATTGGGATAATGTATACCGTGCTAATGTCAATACAAAAAAAATGGTACACTGTACAATACAACTTATTAAATAAGTCGTTTGTGGTAAGTACAGGCCACCATCTTTATGCACTTTCGGCAATGTTTGCAACGTTGTTGGCAACATGTGTAACCACCAGCATACAAAATATGTATGACGCAACATATTATTTTGATGCTAGGTGTCCTACCCGTTGCCAATTCTTCTAGAAGAGTAGCTCTAGAAATATAATGATGGCCCAAAAACTCAGTTGTATTCATTGATTAATTCATACATTTATTATTTGGTCAAATCTGCCTTTGAAGTGATCTTTCAAGTGTTTATATTCACAAAGGCACTATCTTTGGCCACGAATAGTACGTCACGCAGGACCCTTATTTCTGTGAGCGGATTTCAAATTTCAAAACAAACCACGCCTTGTCTGTCAGTTTAGTGAAACGATTTGTTTCATAAAACTTCATATAGGTATTTTGAACTGTAACAGCTTACTAGTTTAATTGCATGCACGCTTTTTGTTTTTAATTACTCTCAGGATGTATTCCCCTTGAAAAGTTGCAAAAGTCTACGCTAACGTTAGCTGCTAGTAGCTGCCAACTATGGATGCAGATGGGAAGGTATCCGATATTCCAAAACCTGCCTCAATCGAAGACTTCGTTGTTTTGAAGCCCATCAGCCGCGGTGCCTTTGGAAAGGTTTACCTTGCACGGAAGAAAAGCAATGCACGCTTATATGCAATCAAGGCAAGTGATCAACATTTTACCACTGCTATGCATCTGCTCGACAGCATTTATAATTTTAAGTGGGGTGAACCGTCAGTAACAGATGTTAATGTAAAGGAGTTGGAAAGCATTTAAGCTTTTTACATTTTATTTACCTAACTTACATTGACCTTTGAGGATAATAACACTTTACTGGCTATTCACTTTCCTCCAGGTGGTGAAGAAAGCAGACATGCGTGACAAAAATATGGCAGATCAAATGAAGGCAGAGAGGGACGCATTGGCCCTCAGCAAAAGTCCCTTTGTCGTGCACCTCTTCTACTGTCTCCAAACAGCAACAAAAGTGTATTTGGTATGTGGTCCCAAAAAATACAAATGACAACAGTGAGTGAGGCATGTCCCTAACCTGACTTTGGTATATTGCCTCTGTACATGTTTATCCACAGGTGATGGAATACCTTATTGGAGGGGATGTGAAATCACTTCTTCACATCTACGGGTATTTTGATGAGGACATGTCAGTGAAATACATTTCAGAGGTGGCACGTGCTTTAGACTACCTCCATCGCCATGGAATCACCCACAGGTACTTTTATGACTACTCCTCTTCAAAATATTTGTGTTTATTTCACATTTTAGTATAATTGAGATTTGTATTGTGTTCAATCTTTTAGGGACCTAAAGCCGGACAATATGCTTGTGTCTAATGAAGGCCACATTAAGCTTACAGACTTTGGCCTCTCCAAAGTCAAGCTTGACAGAGGTATGGGCACTATAGCTTACACTTAATTCATGAATCCATCTACATCACCATCTGCTTGCAGGCTTTTGTTGTGTTTTACATTTTAATTCCTTTTCCTCCCAGAATTGAGTCTTGCCGATATCTTGACAACCCCATCTTTGGCAATGCCTAAACAAGATTATTTCCGCACCCCTGGTCAAGTCCTGTCTTTGATCAGCTCTCTTGGACTTGTGAGTAAAGTTAATTGTATTCAAGTATGTATTCATTTAGAATACATCAGTAATGATAATACGTGTGATATGATTGGTTTGTGCAGATACAGTACATTGTTTCCTGTTGCCAGATTCAATATTTATTCTGTGCTCTCATCAAACACAGAACACACCAGCAGTGGAGGGCAAGCGGCACAGCAGTGGCTCGGCTGTGTTTAGCCCTATGTCATGTGGGAAAATTGAACAGCGGAAAAACTCGCTCAGTTCACCCTTGAGGAGACAGAAGGAATACCTGCGTTCCCCTGTCTGCCTTAGCTGGACTTTGGGTATGTCTCTTCAATTCTACCTCAGTAAACCACCCTGTGTTTCAGGTTCATTTTTATCTATAGAGGGCAGACTGGTCAGATATATAGTCAAACCTGTCCTGAGGAGAAAGTGGATTCTGTTCCCTCAAACTGGTTCTAATCAGTCTTTGTTTTGTTTTTTCAGGACCCAACAACTGTGTGTTCAGCCCATATGCTTTGGCCAAGAGCCTGACTCCCAGGCTGCTCAAGTCCAGGAGGAGGTTTGACACCATGAGCCCAGGCGGCAGCCAATCATGCATCTTCCCCTCCACCACTGACTCTGAGGGAGGTGTCAGCCCACTATGGGAGCTGGAGAAGGTCAGAAGCCAACAACATTTCTCTTTCAAATATCTGTATTTGTGAGTCATTGGTTTATTAGAAGATATGCATGTTATTGTTGTATTCCTTTTCAAGAAGGAGATTGAGAACGTGCCGTACCTATATGGTAGGAATGCCAGTGGACAAACGGGCGAAAAGGTGACCTCTGATATGAGGATGCTGGGCCAGGGCTCTGCCCTGGCATCGTTGGACAACTTGGACCTACGTGGACAGCTCCACCAAGAACCCAGTACTGGAGAACTGTCCAGGAAGGCCAAACAGGAACCCCATGCTGGAAACAGGCTTCAGTTTAACGGGGTGGAGCAATCTGCCCCACCCAAGAGGCCTGAACTCTCTCAACCAATCAAAGGAAATGTTTCTGGAGCTGAAAGTATCTGTGCCACCAAAGGGAAACCAATGGAAGTCCAGTCTGGGGTAACCTCAGCAGTAAAGAGAGGGTTTGAGGAGGTGGAGAAAAGTCCTGAGCAGTTGGAATCGCTTTCCAAGAAGAGAGACTCGGAGTACCAGAGGTGTTCTGGGGTCCCAGAAGAGACTTTGAAGTATCGTACTGGTCTGACCGGGGTGTTTGCCAATGTTAATTTGGAGGAGTTTGGATCTGAGGGTCAAGGGACTGCTAAAGGACAGGTTCCCAAACGCTCCAGTCCCATTACTGTGACTAAAAACCTCCTGTGTGAGTTGGATGACCTAGCAGAGGGGGTCTTTGTTGAGGGCAGGTCTTTTGGTGAATCCCATGAGCTGAGCAGGAGCCTGAGCATTGACTCTGAGGGGTCGGTTCATGAAATGTCCATCAATGTCAACAGCCCAACCTCAAAGTGGTCGACTCAAAGTGCCAAAGAAGGGCATTCGGCATTGTTAGAGCTAAACGACAGCGAAATATCACCCAGTACCCCACTGCCACCTCAGCCACCCACCTTGGCTAGTATAGGAACAGCAAAGCCGGGCAACATGCTCACCCTGCGAGGAGGCGTATCCAAACGCTCCTTCCTTGACAGAGTCCCCGAGCTGGACCCCAGCGTGGCCAAGTCACCCTCGTTCCTCAAGCCCAGGAACGTGGTGGCCTTCCGGAGCTACTGCAGCTCCATCAACCGCTCCAACATGTCGTGGAACTCACGCCTCAGCCTGGGCTCAGTGGAGGCCATGGATATGGCTACCTCAGCCTCCTACCACAGTATGCCTGCTGCCGTCACACCAGTCCAGAAGAGACCCAACTCCAACAGCTCCTTCTATCAGGTAGATATACTGAGTCGAGGCTCAGGGGTGGTGGCTACTGGGCTACGTTCAAATGTATGACCTGAATATAGCTTTTTTTGGTTTGTTCAGGGAACCTACATTACATGACACTGTTTTATCGCAGTTATTTATTCATTTGTTTTCTAATTTCAGACCCCACAGCCTATGTCAACATCCCACACTCCATTCAGGACCCCCAAGAGTGTCCGACGTGCTCCGGTACCTGTGGAGGGAGCACCGATTTTAGGCACCCCAGACTACCTAGCCCCAGAGCTGCTATTGGGGAAACCACATGGTAAGAGATGACACTGGGGTGGGTGCCAGTGGGGGGGGGGGGAGAAATTCAAAATATTTCTGTATGCATGTTGGTATAATTGCTGTCATCTTCACAACTTTACATGTAGGTATAAATAAATGCCTGTTGAGAAATCAAGTTCAGCCATTTTAACAGCCATTATTTTTTTAGTTTCAGGATATCTTAATTGTGGTAAGTTGATCGTAACCTTGCTAACTGCCAGGGAAATGCATGTGCTCTCAGTTTCCCTGCATTCACTGTCTAGTACCAGAGGAAATGGCTGCCTGATTCAATATTACGTGGATAGGTTGCAAAATGCTGGTTCTGATTCCCCATTGTAATTGCTGCTTCTGGCCCCTTGTATTGGGTTGGTGTGGACCCATGTTGGGATTAAATTGAGGGAAATTCTAATGGGAAGCCAATTTTAAAGGCATGGTTTTGAAGAGTCTAAGGAAAGTCATATGTCAGAGTGGAGGACTAACATTGGTGACTTTCAGATGGGCCCTATTATAAAGGCATATTTTCAAGCTGATGAAATCTGTCATGTTAATAACATTGGTATGGGTTTTGTCCTGGAATATGATGTTTGGTGCCAAGGTGTGGATCTAATGTTGGAATGAATTTGTAAGAAGAAATATTGGTTTAGATTGCAATAAATGACATTATCTTACAAATTGTAAACAATTATTTAGGACTTAATGTTAGCAAGCAATACACAATTTCAACATCGTCCACAATCATTCAATCGCATGAATTGAGAAGTGTGTGTGTGGATCTGACAATTATCCCAAATTTTACATTGAAACATTGAGCCTAATGTTGTCCGATTTGTCTAACTCAGTTCCTGCTTCCACCGCTGTAGAATAGAGGCACAGCCTAACAGGAAAATGCAGTGACACTACAGTACTGGTACCTAAGAAAAGTGACTCTGTTCCCCCTTCAGACTACATGGTGGACTGGTGGGCCTTGGGCGTGTGTCTGTTTGAGTTCCTCACCGGTGTTCCCCCCTTCAATGACGAAACCCCTCAGCTTGTCTTCCAGAATATTCTCAACAGAGGTAGATATCAGCAGCTGCCATGGCTGTTTATTGCATCTGTTATCAGTGTGACACGAAGGCCTTTACGGCAAAGTAAAATCATGCATTTCAAAGTGTTTTATATCACCAATATTGTTTATCTCAGATATCCCATGGCCTGATGGTGATGAGGAGCTGTCCCACAATTCCCGGAGTGCCATAGAGATCTTACTCACCATGGATATGAACAAACGGGCTGGCCTCAAAGGTAAGGTTTTCTTTGGCCAATTTAAATGCAGTTCAGTGTAACACCATTTCATGGATGCCATTCTGATTGATAGTTCAATGTTTTTGCTACAACCATATATTTTTTCTGCATCAGAACTGAAGAGCCACGCTCTCTTTGCGGGGTTGGACTGGGATAACCTTCAGAACCAGACCATGCCCTTCATCCCCCAGCCGGAGGACGAAACAGACACGTCATACTTTGATGCTAGAAACACTGCCCAGCACCTAGTCATGTCTGGATTCAGTCTGTAGGTTTGTACACCAGCGTTTGGGGTGAATTCCAGTCTATTCAGGAAGTACACTGAAATTCCAATTCCTTTTATGCTTTTCATTTGGTCAAATTTGGAATTGAGTTTACTTTCTAAATTGAAATGGAATTGACCCCACCCTGTCGTACACCGACTGTTCCTCACTATGCTGTCCTCTATCCCTCATCCTCTACCATGCATCACTGCAGTGTTTTCCCAACTGTTATGTAGGCTGGGCAGGTCCCCTCTTGAGTTTTGTTTTAGGGTTCTAGTTGGTTAAGAAAAAAAATAGGATTAATATATCTAAATCTTTGTGTGTGAGTTGTTGAATATTTGTACTGTCTGTCAACTTAGGCATAACTGTATTTTTATATCATGTAGCACCATGTTTCACTGCTCTTTTATGCTCCTGCCATTTGTGAAGTGACCACTATGATTGATTTCATCATCATGTAGGTCACACACTACATCTGTATGGATACTCTATACAAAATAGTTTTATTTCTTGTATGATCTTTTTAAACTTTTTTTTTTTTTTTTACATGTTCGTATGAGGAAAAAGGTACAAATTAAAATGGATGTTGTGAAGTGATTGCTATTTTTTTTCTCTCTTCTTCCCATGATACACGAAGAAGAACCAAAACATTTGAGTGGTTGGATCTTGTGTGTTGTGAACCTTCATAAGAGGAATTTGTTTTCAGTCAAACAGATAAAAATGCTTTATTAACTTTTCGTGCCTTGGACGACAGATCACATGTAAACAACCATCTACCCCCTAAGGCAGAAAATGTGAGCGCTTTAGATTCATATTTAGTAGAAAATGTATTATTTAACAAATCAATGGCTCTGAAAAGAGCATCAGCTCTACTGCCAATGTAAATCTTATGTATATTATTTTGATATAGATTCATATAGTATATTAGAATGCAATTAAAATATTGCATTACTCTGGACTGTACAGCTATTTTTAAACAATGTATACTACATGAACCAATTCAACTTAAAAAAAAAAAAATCTAACAGATTTAAAACTCAGTATTAAAAACAGACGCCATACATAACCATCTTCAGTCGGACCAAATTTACACATCACAATATACTTTGCTACATTGAAACATAAGAATATTGCTATTAAAAGCCCAGTAAAAAAAAAAAAAATCTGTAAAAAATGTGATTTTCCTGTGTTTTATATTTCCACACTGAGGTTGGAATAATACTGTGAACATTATGATAATGCCCTTTCAGTGTAAGAGCTGTTTGAAAAGACTGCCTGAAATTACAGCCTGTTTTGGTGGGATGGAGGTTTGGCCTGCCTGATAACGTCACCTGATGCTAAATTAGTTACTAGACCAATAAGAAAGTTCCAAACCTCTGCCAATAACAGCAAATGTTCAGTTTCCCCAGACCACTCCCCCCAGACAGCCCTAGGAAAATTCTTGCTTGAGAAATTGCTCTTTGCTAAGAAGCAAGTTTTGGTTTATTTTTTTTTACCATTTTAATTGAATACAATCACAGTAAGGTACTTAATTGTTACCCATAAATTACTTTATATTGAGAAACACAGCTGCATTGGACCTTTAAAGAAAGTGAGAAAGACAGATCTTATGATTGGTTCGAAACCGTACAGTTTAGAGCGGTGTTTCTCAAATCCAGTCCCCGAGTACCCCCAACAGCACACGTTGTAGCCCCGGACAAACTCACCTGATTCAACTCATTGAGCGCTTGATGATTAGTTGATGAGTTTAATCAGGTGTGCTTGGCTACAACACAAACGTGTGCTGTTGCCAGTACTCGACAACTGGAGTTAGAAAACACTGCCTTAGAGAAGAAAGCACTGAATGTTCGGTGTGAAAAATCCTCATTATACAGCTTTTCACTGCCATAAACAAGGTGTGGGATGGATTGGCCTACATTTTGTGTCCAATGAGCATTTCTCATCCAGCTGGTTCTCTTATATTTTTTTTTAAAGAATCTAGTCCAATGTTGAGATGTTTTACTTGAGAGTGAACAGAACTACAATACCCCAGAACCGTAGCGTATACGGCTCTGCAATACCCCATATACCTTACATTGGCGAGGCACTTGATTGTGGGTTGATGAAATTAAGAAAATACACAAGCTATGTGTATAAAAACATGATCAGATATGAAGTATGTTACTAAATATGAACCCTTCACATCCTAGAAAAAACATTTAGCAGTCATGTACAACCTAACTTAATGTACAACAACCAGGTTAACCAAAAACTAGACAACGCCTTAATTTTCATTTCATGTTATTAGAAATAATACATTTTCAGAATTAAATGTACCTTTCAAAGAATACATCATTATATATACACTTTATCTACCTACAGTTATCACGATATATTAGCAGCATTGCCTAAGAAATTATGATATATGGCCTATGGTTTATATTGCAGTATGTCCATGGCAGGCATTTGCAGGACAAGTTAGATAAAATAGTTCTTATAATGCCCATAAGATGTACGGCATACTTGCAATAAAAGAAAGAAACTATTGTGATCTATCTATGAACAATGCCATAATCAACATACACAAACAATAACTTTCCCCTCCCAAGTTAAATCCTAGTAATTTCTTAAGAGCAAAATAATTACTAATGTAGTAAAGTAATTGTAGCCTATCATCTCAAAAAAAGCTTGCATGATTACAAGCTGTGGTTCAATACATTCACATTTCTCTTTGATTTCAATTCTAGTGCTTGTGGCTTGCGAGGCTTCCACCACTCACTACTCCTAGTGCAATCTTCATAGCGCAAAAGCTAGAGTTACGGAGGTGTGGGGGAAAGCATAAGGGAGGCGACGGTCTTTAACAAACCAAAGACTGTTGAGAGTCTTCTCTTTGTCGCTTTGTGTGTTTGGGCTGGGAGATTTTTCAATTGATTCGTCTGATAGTGGGGACAAGAAAACATTCTTACTAAAACATTCTTACTAAGTACAAAATAGATTAGCTACAGTATCCACATATAGAGACTATCAGAGGCAGAATCATGAATGGATTGAACAACTAACATAAATGTAACAAAATGTCTCAATTTACACAAAAATACAATTGACTTAGTTATTTTAGAATATCCCCATCTTGCTATACAATTACCTTCTCCTACGTTGAAGATATCGGCGGATAAGCCACTGCACCACAAATGGCCACGCAACAGCAAAGGCTACAGTGCTGGGAGACACGTCGAAAGGCCACCAGGATGGTTTCTAGAGGACAGAGGATAAATAAAAAGTGATCGAACAGAAGGTCACAATATCCCTAAAACCAAAGGAACCTATATTCTGAATCTAAATATGTGTGATTAGACAGAAAACTAGGAAAATACAAAAGGTCATCTTCAGTCTATGACGATGCGAGTCCAAATGAAACATTGACAGAGCGTAAAGGCAGCGCACCGTACTATTCTTCTTTGCCAGGGGTGATGATGGGTATGGTTGAGCCGATGACCTTGCCTAGAGAACATGTACAAAGAGAGAAGGTGCAAAACAAATGAGTACTTATAACATACATAAATAGTTACAGTCCATCTTAAAGTCATGAACCAAAATCCTGAAGTATTAAGAATGAATACAAAATATTGAGGTGTTTGAGTACTGCATAACTGCATGTTTGCTATTAGATACTCTTTCCACAGTAGTCACTATCAACAGGCTAAGTAATATACTTTAATTGCTAAATGTGGGTCTCTGACCTGGGATGCAGTGAGGGCCTCCAGTGTGTGCAGTCTCTCCAGGACACGTTGCATGTCTTCCTGCAGTCTGGCCAGCGCCACTACGATCTGCTCATTCAGACTGCCTCCTGGTGTCCCCGGTCCCCCCCACCGCTCCCCGTCCCCCCCGCTACCCTGCAAGGGCTTCTGGGCACCTGGACTGTGCCCTGAAGACCTAGAACCTATAACACACGCAAACACAAAAAAGCGGTGTAAACACTGACATACACTTGTAGGTAAATCGAGAAGTAAGACAGGGCCTAAACACACACCTTACCTCGTTCTCTCCTGACCAGGGAGCTATTGGGCCTGTCTGTATTCAGTCTTTGTCTCTGAGAGGCCCCTCCACTAGTCTCCCCATCCTCCGCGCCACACTGGATGCCCGCCACACTGGCCCCTCCACTAGTCTCCCCATGCTCCTCATCCAGCTCCAGACAGCGGTCAGTTTGTGCCTCAGAGCCCTGGACCAAAACACACATACATGAGGATTTGGAAATGCTCCATGTACATGGAGTGTGTACTTGCATTGTCTGTACACCGTGCTTGTGCCCTCTGATTCATAGTAGTTGTGTTAAATGCGGGAAGACACATTTCGGTTGAATACATTCAGTTGTGTAATTGACTAGGTGTCCCCTTTGCTTCTTACCTGTTCCAGGCCAAACTGGTCCATGGAGTCGCAGTAGACCTCGCTGTCTGAGTCACTGGCCGCGCGATAGGGCCTGAATACATCCGGGTCGAGATCTATGGGAACAAATAGTAACCCGTCCCATACAGGTCAGGTCAGATTCTTAGACATATGGGAACCTTCCCTCAGGGAGAAGTTTGTGCTAGTTTGGCCTGGAACAGACTGATTAAGAAGCAACACAAATGCAACCATTGCAGAGGCCTGTGCTCCATTTCACATCATATTGTGTGTTCCACATTCCAAATGCATTCTTTCTCCTTTCTCAAGGTGATCACTAATTTGATGTAATGAGTTGGTGAGAGGTGAAAGTAATAGAAACACAACTGACCCTAGACCAGCTTTTAGGAGCATAATGTAATGGCAATCCATCAGAGCAGGGAGTCTGTGGCTGTTCCTAGGGAAATGCTGAGTTGCAACAGCTCTGGGAGTAAAGCTGAGTAGCTTATCAGATCACATGGCCAAGGATCCATGAGAACAACCGCCCAGTGTGGGCAGGCAGGGTGCTAATCTACAGAGGACTGACTATCCATCTTTAAACCTTTTATGGACATCTGGTTAATGGTGGATCTGGGTTAGGCCTATAAGGGCTGATTCTTGTTGAAACGAGCAATGTTGATATTCTGCATAGTGGATATCAATGGCAATTGTGAATTGTATCCAATTTCAATACTCAGTTCTGTTATAAAAGAAAGCTATTATATTAGGCCTAGAGTTAAGTCTGTATATCTATGGTATACGTTACAACAATACACAAATGTAATATCCATCATGCAACCAGATTTGTTAGTTTCTATCTTTTTCTATGGTGCCCGAAATACCTATTGGTTACCACAGGGAAAGAGCTTCTACCTTTTTGTGTTTACAACAAATAAAAAGTAATGTTAGTGTAAAGCGAAATTTACTATTAACAATCTGGCGGCCATGGATAAGAGACTTACGGCCCAGGGGCATAGGGAACTCAAACCGTCGACGATGGCAATGTAGGAACAACATTCCAAGGCAGTTAACCCCCAAAAACAACTGCTCCCCTGGCGCTGATGACAGGGACATCGAATAAGGCAACCCCCGCACCTCTCTGATTCAGAGGTTAAACGTGAATGACACATTTCGGGTGAATCCATTCAGTTGTGCAACTGACTAGGTATTTCCTTTCCCTTTCCCTCCACCAAGGTGCACGTTTTGGTTTTTCCCCCTAGCACTACACAGCTGATTCAAATAATCAACTCATCAAGCTTTGGTTATTTGAATGCTGTGTAGTGCTAGGGAAAAAACCAAAACATGCACCCAGAAGGGGCCCCAGGACCAAGTTTAGGAAACCCTACCCTTCACTACAGTATGTCACTGTTGTCCAGGGCTCTCCAACCATGATCCTGGAGAGCTAGCCTCCTGTAGATTTTAACTTCAACCCCAGTTATAACTAACCTGATTTAGCTTATCAACCAGCTCATTTTTAGAATCAGGTGCGTTAGATTAGGGTTGGAGCCAAAAACCTACCGGAGGGTAGCTCTTCAAGAACAGGGTTGGAGATCCCTGCTGTTGTCGATGCAACTTTAACCAGTGGAACCCACCTGCGTGGTGGCCATTGACCTGGACATGGGGCTCCAAGGGCAGGGTGCTGTTGGTGAGGCGCTCCTCTGAGTCCTCACTGTTCAGGGCGGCCTTGGAGGTGTGGGTCCCATTGGGGAGGTGGCCCACCCCGTTCCACACATTACCATTGGACAGGGGTACTTTAGGTCTCCTGGATGAGCCATTTTTCTTCGGCTGTGGGGCTGAGGCTTTTTTCAATGAAAGATAAAAATAAATAAAAAATATTATTACAAGATAAACATTTCTGCTTAACGTTTTCCTTTTTTATTTATTTACATTATTTAATGTTCGACAACATATACCTTTTTTCACCTCTTTTATCTCAACAATTTCTAATTTTCCATCCTCCATCTCATCTTCCTCATCAAACTCAAACTCCTCTTCCTCCCCCTGTTCCTTCAGTGCCATGACTTTGGGCTTCGGAGGTTCAACAGCCTGTCTGGGTTGCCGTGTCTCCAAAGTGCCATTCATTTCCATTGTCCTAATGAGGCTCTTTGTGACACTTTTTGAAGGTGCTGATGTTAGCATGGTTCCAAAACCTGCGGCATAGCAACAACAGTGTTACAACGTTATTAGAACTATATGTTACTATTAGTTTAATATAGCCAAACTACAAGATATACTAGGAGATACGTTCTAATTTAGCCAAACTGTAAGATATACTAGGAGACATACTAGGAGATCAATTCTAATTTAGCCAAACTATAAGATATACTAGGAGACATACTAGGAGATAAATTCCAATTTAGCCAAACTAGGAGATATAAAGTAAAAATATATCTAAAAAAATATGAAAGAAAATGTATGTATACAGAACTACAACACCAGACATAACTAAGGGGCAGGTCATTGTGGGTAAATGATACATGTCCATACACTTGCCTTCAAGTTGCCTAGCAAACCTTGTCAAACGGGCTGAGCACATGATAGAAATGGATATGTTAAAATGGAAGACATTCCAAATAAAATAAATCAAATTCATATGAAATCAAATTAGAAAAGGTAGTGACAGTACCTGCGGACAGGTCTGACACCTGATGTATCTGCTTTTTCTCTTCCACCTGTTCGTAGAATGGGCCCAGCACCTTTAGAAGCTGCTCTACCTCATCTGTACAGGGCATGCCCTCAAGGATCTGTTGTTTAAATACGACAGCAAACACATTTAGTGTCCACTGATTGTCCTAGCGATCCTGTCTGAATGCCATTCAGACAGATTTTCATCAACAAAGTGATCTACTTCATTGAACTCAGGAAATATCAATCCTAGAATAGAATTCTATTCGCTTCCTGGATTCATCAACAATGTATTAGAATAGACGCCAACGCTGGTATGCACTTACCAGCTTCATTTCATCAACGTAAGCTGTCATAGCCTCTTCCTTGGGCATATCTCCCAGATCACTCCATGCATCCCTATGTAGACAGAACAAGATGTTTAACATAACACCTACATTAAGTGTCTCCTGGAGTACAGTGCATGCGGAAAGTATTCAGACCCCTTCACTTTTTCCACATTTTGTTACATTACAGACTGATTCTAAAATGGATAAAATATTTTTTTCCCCCTCATCAATCTACACACAATACCCCATAATGACAAAGTGAAAACAGGTTTAGACATTTTTGCAAATGTATTACAGATAAAAGCAGAAATACCTTATTTGCATTATTCAGACCCTTTGCTATGAGACTCGAAATTGAGCTCAGGTGCATCCTGTTTCCATTGATCATCCTTGAGATGTTTCTACAACTTGATTCGAGTCCACCTGTGGTAAAGTCAATTGATTGGACATGATTTGGAAAGGCACCCACCTGTCTATATAAGGTCCCACAGTTGACGGTGCATGTCAGAGGAAAAACCAAGCCATGAGATTGAAGGAATTGTCCGTAGAGCTCAGAGACAGGATTGTGTCAAGGCACAGATCTGGGGAAGGCTACCAAAACATTTCTGCAGCATTGACGGTCCACAAGAACACAGTGGCCTCCATCATTCTTAAATAGAAGAAGTTTGGAACCACCAAGACTCTTCCTAGAGCTGGTCGCCCGGCCAAACTGAGCAATCGGGGGAGAAGGGCCCGATGGTCACTCTGACAGAGCTCCAGAGTTCCTCTGTGGAGATAGGAGAACCTTTCAGAAGGACAACCATCTCTGCAGCACTCCATCAATCAGGCCTTTATGGTAGTGTGGCCAGATGGATGCCACTCCTCAGTAAAAGGCACATGACAGCCAGCTTGGAGTTTGCCAAAAGGCACCTAAAGGACTCTCAGACCATGAGAAACAAGATTCTCTGGTCTGACGAAACCAAGATGTAACTATTTGGCCTGAATGCCAAGTGTCACGTCTGGAAGAAACCTGGCACCATCCCTACAGCATAATGCTGTGGGGATGTTTTTCAGCGACAAGGACTGGGAGACTGGTCAGAATCAAGGGATAGATGAACAGAGCAAAGTACAGAGAGATCCTTGACGAAAACCTGGTTCAGAGTGCTCAGGACCTCAGACTGGGGCAAAGGCTCACATTCCAGCAGGGCAACGACACTAAGCACACAGCCAAGACAACGCAGGAGTGGCTTAGGGACACTCCTGCGTTGTCAGCCAGAGCCCAGACTTGAACCCGATCGAATATCTCTGGAGAGACCTGAAAATAGCTGTGCAGAAACGCTCCCCATCCAACCTGACAGAGCTTGAGAAGATCTGCAGAGAAGAATGGGAGAACTCCCCAAATACAGGTGTGCCAAGCTTGTAGCGTCATACCCAAGAATACTCAAGACTGTAATCACCGGCAAAGGTGCTTCAACAAAGTACTGAGTAAGGGTCTGAATGCTTATGTAAATGTAATATCTGTTTTTTATTTGAATACATTTGCAAAAATGTCTAAAAACCTGTTTTCGCTTTGTCATTATGGGGTATTGTGTGTAGATTGAGGTACATTTTTATTTATTTAATCAATTTTAGAATAAGTCTATAACGTAACAAAATGTTGGAAAGAGGAAGGGGTCTGAATATTTTCTGAATGCATATTGCCTTGGGAAAAAATGTGATACAGGTTAACATTTTGTTAAGTCATCAGTAACAGAAACTGCAATACCCAAGGATCTTGTGTATTATAATAAACTTTCTTTCCATTCTTGAACTCTCATATACATAACGGGCATAATGGACACTGAAATAGGAGCCATGGGCAGCATGTCAAGCCATTATAGTTCTGAGAGGTATACTATGAAAGGAAGCTTGATCTACTCAGGGTTTTCTAAAGCTAGCCAGCTTCACGTTCCAGTTTTATCCGTACTACGACGGTGGATAATGCTCGTCCGCCTGCTGCTAACTCTAGCGGGCTTGTAACTGCGCGTGCATGTCGCACGTGGCCAGTCGAACTCTTCATTGAGACACTGCTGAAGAATCATTACATGGGCGAGTCAGTGCCACATTTTAATTTGTGTTGAATCAAAATGAAATAAAAGTTATCTTGCCAATCCAGCAGACTATGGTGTGAAACAGGCTTTTTGAAGTGACGTCCTTATTTTATTACTTATCGTCATGCCGTCTTTGGTGTGCACGACCACCTTTTTCCCCCACTCCTATCAAAAAATAATTGTATTAAGTCATAAAAGTATTACTGTGCATTAAATTTCAAATGCATTCTATCATTACTAAATGTGATAGGTATTCGAACTTATTATACACAAAAACATTTAAAATCGGTCATCTTACTCAAAAGAAGGGGATGATGACGCAATCTTTGCAAGAGGGATGTAATCTGATTTCATTGGTCCTCACCTCGCGGCTCAGACACTTCATTCCGAATTAATGGGGTTAGCCCTGATTTAGCCTGCCTCGGAGCAGGTTACTACTGAAGGATTCATTGTCATTGAAATGTATCTGGCTAAAAAGGGAGCCACTTTTGTGGTACCGGTTATCCCGAGTTGTACTCAAAGTTGACCAAAGTTACCTCGGTAACTCCTCAAACCTGATTCCTAAATGTCATAATCATGACATTTGTTATCAGCAGAGTATCCACTTGGTCAATGACCCAGATGCACATTGAGCTAAGCAGTAGCTGGCCTGCCAACTCTACAAGTTAGGGCCGGTAAAGCAGTAATAGTATAATAGTTAACCGAGTATAAATAGCTTCAGTGTCAATCCTAAAAGAGAATTTGCTTAGTGTAGCCATCTTCTTTAACAATCTACATTGTACACAAGTAAACACTGTCAACTCCCGCCAAGTGGGTAGAAGGTGACCTGACATATCAGACAATATGTGGCAATAGGAAAGTTAACTGCAAGGACTACAATACAGAGAATAAAAATAGGACTCCAGTGCAGAATCTCTGTTGTTAGAAGACCTTATTTGACTCCTACACATAGCTGCGGGAAGTATGGGTGCGGAGGGTGCTGCAGCAACACATGAAAAATATGAATTATTATTTATTTTTTTCACAGGGGAAAAGTATGAAAATGTATGCACTCACTACTGTAAGTTGTTCTGGATAAGAGCGCCTTGCATTTCACTACACCCGCAATAAAAATCTGCTAAACATGTGTATGTGACAAATTGCATTTGATTTGAAAAGTAGTAATAAGTTGCATTTGCAAAGTATTTCAAGAAACTGGAAAACATATCAAGCAAGTATTTTTATATTCCACAAGTATTATCAGATTATTATAATTATTACATTTTTACCCCCCCTCGCAGCACCCCCACCGTCAAACTACTTCCTGCGGCTATGCTCCTACGGTTTACTTTGCATTACCATTTAACTTTTCCCACCGGATCCCAAAAGCCAGGTCTGGGTATGTTGCATGGTCCAAGTGTGGCTTGTTTGTAGTAACTGTAAAACTTGAGCATCATGTCATTGGAGGGCTGAAAGGAACCTGGAATCGATACACAAAATACATCTTACATTTGACAGGCTTTTGGAAAACTCTGTGGGGTTCACACACATTGCATTTAAATTGTAATTTCATTGTATTTTATTAGGATCTCCATTAGCTTTTGCGAAAGCAGCAGCTAATATTCCTGGGGACCACACAAAACATTACATAATACAGAAAATGAATAGACAAGAACAGTTCAAGTACAGAACTACATACATTTTTAAAAAGGCACACGTAGCCTACATATCAATACATACACACAAACTATCTAGATCAAATAGGGGAGAGGCGTTGTGCTGTGAGGTGTTGCTTTATCTGTTTTTTTAAAACAGGTTTGCTGTTAATTTGAGCAATAAGAGATGGAACGGAGTTCCATGCAATAATGTCTCAAATACTGTACGCTTTCTTAAATTTGTTCTGGATTTGGGGAATGTGAAATGACCCCTGGTGGCATGTCTTGTGGGGTAAGTGTGTGTGCAAACAATTTGGGATTTTCAACACATTAATGTTTCTTATAAAAAGAAGAAGGGATGCAGTCAGTCTCTCCTCAACTCTTAGCCACGAGAGACTGGCATGCATAATATATATATATATTGACATTTGGTTGAGTGCTGCAAGGAAGACCTAGTTAAGCTGCAGCTGGCCCAGAACAGAGTGGCACGTCTTGCTCTTCATTGTAATCAGAGGGATAATATATATATGGAGGAGGAGATGTGATGGTGTGGTGGTGCTTTGCTGTTGAGATTATATATATATATATATCAACAGCAAATATATATATTATCCCTCTGATTACAATGAAGAGCAAGACGTGCCGCTCTGTTCTGGGCCAGCTGCAGCTTAACTAGGTCTTCCTTGCAGCACTCAACCACACAACTGGACAATAATCAAGATAAGACAAAACTATAGCTTGAAGAACTTGCTTTTTGGAATATGGTTTCGAAAAAGCAGAGCATGTCTTTATTACGGACAGACCTCTCCCCATCTTTACAACCATTGAATCTATATGTTTGACCGTGACAGTTTACAATCTAAGGTAACATCAAGTAATTTAGTCTCCTCAACTTGTTGAACATCCACAGCATTCATTACCAGATTCAGCTGAGGTCTAGAACTTCTGGAATTATTTGTACCAAATTCAATGCTTCGTTTTAGAGATGTTCAGGACCAGTTTATTACTGGCCCCCCGTTCCAAAACAGACTGCAACTCTTTGTTAAGGGATTTAGTGACTTCATTAGCTGTGGTTGCTGATGTGTATATGGTTGAATCATCAGCATACATGGACACACATGGTTTGTTTAATGCCTTTGGCAGGTCATTGGTAAAAATAGAAAAGAGTAGGGTCTAGAGAGCTGGCCCTATGGTACACCACACTTTACATGCTTGATATTATAGAAGCTTCCATTAAAGAAAACCCTTTGAGTTCTATTAGATATATTGCCATATCGTGGACTCAGAGCAGAGGTTGAAAAGCCATAACACACACAGTACCTGTTAAAGGTTGGGCACACCTACTCATTCAAGGGTTTTCTTTATTTTCTACATTGTAGAATAATAGTGAAGACATCAAAAGTATGAAATAATACATATGGAATCATGTAGTGACCCAAAAAATTGTCAAACAACTCAAAATTTGTTTTATATTTTACGTTTTTCAAAGTAGCCACCCTTTGCCTTGATAACAGCTTTCCACACTCTTGGCATTCTCTCAACCAGCTTCACCTTGAATGCTTTTCCAACGGTCTTGAAGCAGTTCCCACATATGCTGAGTACTTGATGGCTGCTTTTCATTCACTCTGCGGTCCAACTCATCCCAAACCATCTCAATTGGGTTGAGGTCGGGTGATTGTGGAGGCCAGGTCATCTGATGCAACACTCCATCACTATCCTTCTTGGTCAATTAGCCCTTACTCAGCCTGGAGGTGTGTTGGGTGATTGTCCTGTTGAAAAACAAATGATAGTCCCACTAAGCGCAAACAAGATGGGATGGCGTATCGCTGCAGAATGCTGTGGTAGCCATGCTGGTTAAGTGTGACTTGAATTCTAAATAAATCACTGACACTGTCAACAGCAAAGCACCACCACATCTCCTCCTCCATGCTTCACAGTGGGAACTACACATGTAGAGATCATCCATTCACCTACTCTGCATCTAACAAAGACAGCAGTTGGAAGCAAAAATCTCAAATTTGGACTCATCAGACCAAAGGACAGATTTCCACTGGTCTAATGTCCCATTGCTCGTGTTTCTTGTCCCAAGCAAGTCTCTTCTTCATTATTGGTGTCCTTCAGATGTGGTTTCTTTGCAGCAATTCGACCATGAAGGCTTGATTCACGCAGTCTCCTCTGAACTGTTGATGTTGAGATGTGTCTGTTACTTGAACTCTGTGAAGCATTTATTTGGGCAGCAATTTCTGAGGCTGGTGACTCTAATGAATTTATCCTCTGCAGCAGAGGTAACTCTGGGTCTTCCTTTCCTCTGGCGGTCCTCATGGGAGCCAGTTTCATCATAGTGCTTGATGTTTTTTTGCGACTGAACTTGAAGAAACTTTCGAAGTTCTAGAAATTGTCTAGATTGACTGATCTTCATGTCTTAAAGTAATGATGGACTGTCGTTGCTCTTTGCTTATTTGAGGCGTTCTTGCAATTATATAGACTTGGTCTTTTACCAAATAGGGCTATCTTCTGTATACCTTGACACAGCACAACTGATTGGTTCAAAATAAATTCCACAAATTAACAAGGCACAGCTGTTAATTTAAATGCATTCCAGGGGACTACCTCATGAAGCTGGTTGAGAGAATGCCAAGAGTGTGCAAAACTATCATCAATGGCTACATTTAAAAATATCATATCTAAAATATATTGGGATTTTTTTTTTAACACTTTTCTGTTACTACATGATTCCATATGTGTCATTTCATAGTTTTGATGACTTCACTATTATTCTACAATGTAAAAAATATAGAAAAAAAACGTGCAATGAGTAGGTGTGTCCAAACCTTTGACTGGTACTGTACGTTCTCAACAACAGGTTATGATCAATAATATCAAAGTCTGCACTGAAATCTAACAGTACAACTCCCACAATCTTCTTATTATCAATTTATTTCAACCAATCATCAGTCAAGTGTCAGTGCAGTACATAATAAGTGCCCTTCTCTATAAGCATGCTGAAAGTCTGTTTTCTGAGAAATAGCATTGTATTTGGTCAAACACAATTTTTCCCAACAGTTTGCTAAGAGCTGGCAGCTAGCTGATAGGTCTGCTGTTAGAAACATTAAAGGCCGCTTTACCACTCCTGGGTAGCGGAATGACTTCCCTTCAGGCCTGAGTACAAAGACTTTCCTCCAGGCTCAGATTAAAGATAGGATAGGAGTGGCTACAGAGTCAGCTACCATCCTCAGAAGCTTTCCACCTAAGTTGTCAATGCCAGGAGGTTTGTCATTATTGACCGATAAAAATAAAAAATCCACTTCTCCCACACTAACTTTACAAAATTGAAACTTGCAATGCTTTTCTTTCATTATTTGTTTTTTTATGCATTGTAATGTAACTCAGGCTATAGAAAAGGCAAATAGACCAATTCCCAGACAGCTTTGTTGTACAGTGCATTCGAAAAGTATTCAGACCCCTTGACTTTTTTCACATTTTGTTACGTTACAACCTTTCCCCCCTTTTTTATTATCCTCAGTCTACACACAATAGCCCATAATGACAAAGCGAAAAGAACACTTATGTTTTCAGAAATGTTTGCTAATTTATAAAATAAATAAAACAGAAATACCTTATTTACGTAAGTATTCAGATCCTTTGCTGTGAGACTCGAAATTGAGCTCAGGTGCATCCTGTTTCCATTGATCATCCTTGAGATGTTTCTACAACTTGAGTGAAGTCCACCTGTGTTAGTTCAATTGATTGGACATGATTTGGAAAGGCACACACCTGCCTATATAAGGTCCCACAGTTGACAGTGCATGTCAGAGCAAAAACCAAGCCATGAGGTCGAAGGAATTGTCCATAGAGCTCCGTAGAGATCTGGGGAAGGGTACCAAAAAATGTCTGCGGCACTGAAGTTCCCCAAGAACATAGTGGCTTCCATCATTCTTAAATGGAAGATGTTTGGAACACCCAAGACACTTCCTAGAGCTGGCCGCCCGGCCAAACTGAGCAATCGGGGAGAAGGGTCTTGGTCAGGGAGGTGCCCAAAATCCCGATGAGCTCCAGAGTTCCTCTGTGATGGGAGAACCTTCCGGAAGGACAACCATCTCTGCAGCACTCCACCAATCAGTCCTTTATGGTAGATGTGCTAGATGGAAGCCACTCCTCAGGATTAGGGCTGGGCAGTATACCGTATTTTAATGATATACTGGTATTGATGCAGGATCTGTTTTTTTTTTTTTTACTTAACCTTCTATACCGGTATTTGAATGTTTGGTTTGTTAAATGTGATACGCCATGTGTAATGTCAATTTTTATAGTGTACTTAGTTACTTGAGTCATCTCTCTCCGCTCTGTGCACACAGACCTAGCCACACCCCCTGTCACTCAAGGAGCGCATTTGATGTTCCTCAACCACAAGACACTTGCCTTCAGTCTGCATGGTCAATGCAGCACATGCAGCAATGTTGATGACAACAATGCTGTTTTCACATGGCTTCTTAATATAAATCCACTAGCATTATATAATGACACTTAGTTTGTTTCTTACATCAGCAAACAGCTAGTTTGTCTAATTGTTAGCCGCTAATGCTAATAGCTAGCAAGCTAATAAATGTACTGATTAAGAGCAAACGTAGCTAGCTAATACAGCCTGATAATACCAGTGATGGTGTAGACCTAAATCAGCATGTTGTTTGTGCAACAATATGTTCTAAATCAAAGAGGAATATGCAAAGCAAGAATATGTTAGCTACATAAAATAGCTAAGAGAAAACATGCAATGTAGCCAAAGCTTATAGGGTCCCCTAGGAAACACTTATCAACACTTTAGTTCCTACCCTGTCACAATAACTCCTCCCTGGTATTTTAATTCGTTGTAATCTCAAACAACACTGTATTCAAAGTGCCCACTACTATATTCTAACTATAGAATTAGAATAGTCATTATATTTCCATGATTCCAACAGTTTTGCTCTAATTCGCAAGTCAAATCGCAATTGCAACATTTGGTTAAAAATATGTCCTAGATTATTTTCCCATATCGTGCAGCCCTACGTGGCAGTGTGGAAATTATCTCAAATGAGCAGTGGTGTAAAGTACTTAAGTAGTACTTGAAAGTATTTTTTACTTCAGTTAAAATACTTTAAAGTACTACTTAAGTCATTTTTTTTTGGTATCTGTACTTTACTATTAATATTTGACAACTTTTACTTCACTACATTCCAAAAGAAAATACTGTACTTTTACTCCATACATTTTCCCTGACACCTAAAAGTACTCGTTACATTTTGAATGCTTAGCAGGACAGGAAAATGGTCCAATTCACACACTTATCACGATAACATCCCTGGTCATCTACTGCCTCTGATCTGGAGGACTCACTAAACACAAATGCTTTATTTGTAAATTATGTCTGAATGTTGGAGTGTCCCCCTGGCTATCTATAAATAAAAAATAAAATAGTGCCATCTGGTTTGCTTAACATAATTTCAAATTCCTTATTTTTACTTTTGCTTTTGATACTTAAGTACATTTTATCAATTACATTTACTTTTGATACTTAAGTATGTTTAAAACCAAATACTTTTAGACTTTTACTCAAGTAGTATTTTACTTGGTGACTTTCACTTTTACTGTATTTTATTAACAGTATCTTTACTTTTACTCAAGTATGACATTTGGGTACTTTTTCCACCACTGCAATTGAGTGCAGGAAGTGCAGAAATGATAAAAGAATGTATGCGTTGCCACCCCAGGATCACTCACTACTCATAAAGCAAATATATCCCTTTTATTATTCAAAAACGAAAAATACCGTCCAATTAAAAGAATAAAAATACTGTGATATAATATTTAAATATTTTGGCCATATCGTCCAGCCCTAGTCAGGATCGAGGGAAAGATGGAGCAAAGTCCGAAGAGATCCTTGATCAAAACCTGCTCAGGACCTCAGACTGGGGTGAAGGTTCACCTTCCAACAGGACAACGAACCTAAGCACACAGCCAAGACAATGCAGGAGTGGCTTCGGGACAAGTCTCTGAATGTCCTTGTGTGGCCCAGCCAAAGCCCGGACTTGAACCCGGTCGGAACATCTCTGAGAGACCTGAATATAGCTGTGCAGCGACGCTCCCCATCCAACCTGACACAGCTTTAGAATAATGCTGTAATGTAACAAATTGGGTAAGAAGTCAAGGGATCTGAATACTTTCCGAATGCACTGTATGTATGCTAACTCAATTGCCTTTGCTACAATGTGGCATATAGCCTTGCCCGTAGTTAAAGCTCTTACCGTCTGGAGGCAAGCTTTGTATCACTTTGACAGCGGCGTCAAACCTCAGCTCGTACAAAGGTCTGCCATCCTCCATCTCCATCATGAACCGAAGTGTGAATTACGGTAGCGAACTCTTCAAACCTAGAGATAATCATAATTTAAATTCTACTAACAAAAGACTTGAGTTGGTTGTAGCAATATTTGTGGCTTCAGCTAGGTCATACGCCCATAATAACATTTTTCAAATAGCCATTGCAAACCGTTAACAATAACATGCAAGTTTTTCGAATATAGAATTATATATATATATATATATATATATATATACACAGCTGACTATTTGAATACAACCCCATAACTGTAGCCTAAGCAAAACCAAAGCCACCAGGAGGTTATGTCGTCTCTGAAATTTCGAGCGCTCAATGCAAGAAACAACACAAATGGTTTAAAAACATCCTTGTAAGTTGTATCTTTCTAATTAACAGGAAAAAAAACTTTGCATTGTACTTGGTAAATAAGATAAGTACGTTAGTCACTCAGCATTTAATTATCTACCTGTTTGAGACTTGCTTGGCGACCTCTCTTTATTCTTACCAGCAGAAGCCATGCACAATACAGTAATGACAGGCACTGTATGCTAAGGGAGTTGTAGTTTTCTACTGCTAAAATGGAGAGAAATATCGAAGATGGTGGATAAATAAAGATCGTTCACTCAGGCCATTGAAAATGGTCAGTTCCTGTTTACTTAAGGGGGTGGCTCTCCCATAGACACCAATGTAATATCAGCTGGGTCTGGTCTACTTAACCTCACGAAGCAAGCGTAAAAGAAACAGAAAAAAAATGTGTAAGTGGAATATCTCGCTTACTCTTCCGTCTCTGATAAATATGTTGTTTAGTATACACCAAAATCCCTACAACCTCCACAATGCACCACACACAGTGGGTGCTTACCGGATATGTAGTTCTAAATGCAGTCAATGGCTGAGCGTGTAATTGACCTCAAAATATGTTCCGTCAAATAACTGTATGGTAAAGGGACGAAGCCACCACAACACTATGTGTTGTTGGCCACAATAACAAATGTTACGCGAGCATGCAGCCTGGGCATAAAAGCATTACGCGTTGATATGTTGTATCAAGTTTGACGACTGTTGCCACTGGGAAACCCAGAAAAGTATACATTGTAACACTACGTATCCCAGCATTCTACACCGTGATCCATGTTGGTTGTTTTTTTTGCGGGTGGCTGATAGGTTGCGCCGATGTGAAAGCGAGGCCAAGAATCCCACTATACCAGGCGAAGGAGTTTCTTTTTTTTTTTCTCTCCTCGAAGCAGAGCTGGTGGTTTCAATCAAAGGGAAGGCGAAGAAGCTATGCGGGGCGATGTAAGATGGCAGAGCTGCAAATGTTGTTAGAGGAAGAAATTCCAGCCGGCAAAAGAGCTCTTATAGAGAGTTACCAGAATCTCACGCGGGTAGCAGACTACTGTGAAATCAATTATGTTCAGGTAAGCAAAATGAGTAAATGTACTCAACATTGTTATCTCGGAATTCTTTGTTGTTGAACGGTTGGGAAACTGGGGTCAGGAAATGTGGATAAAGAAATGGAAAGTATCACAATTAACACATAAAGGAGTAACGTTAGATATTCGTAGAGAATACACATCTTTTGAGAGTGTTTGGCCATTTCAGTGTGTAGTTTCACCGCGCTGGACACGTTGGATACAGTGTTGGCCATTCAATGCGCTGTTGGTCCTTTGATCAGATTTAGTTAGTTTACATAGAGGGTGTGTCTAGTATTAACTTCGGCTGTTATCTTCGCTTAATGAAATAAATAATGGTGCAAACTAAACTGCTGTGAAAAGATCTGAAACATGCTGTACACTCCACACGTAACTGTTAAAAAGGTAACAATTTCATCTGATTGTTACGTTGTTTCAAAGTTACAGTAGCAGTTGCGCTTGCGATTACACTGGCCTTGCTTATTTACTGTCCCTCACAGACCCCGTGAGATGGTTTGACATTTTGATTTCTATCCACTCATTTTATTAGCAACTTCTGTGATTTTATACATTCGCAATACGTGGATTATGATATTGTAAGCAATTGCAAACGTATAAATGTCAATGCATTTATAAGAATCTTCTTACAGTTTGCAATTAGCCTGCCTACACCATAGATAATGTACAAACATAACATGATGGCATTCTTGATTAAGAGCAACAGAGCCAATCACTGTATAGTATTTTTTAACAATACTACTTCTCTCTGCGGAATATCAGACTTTGAACGCCTGTTTTTTCTGTCAGTGAATGCTTCTGCAATTTGCCACATATGATTGTGTTACCCTTTTACCTTTTAACTCAGTTTCACAGATGTTGACTGTGGAATTTGGTCATGTTTTAACACATTTCTGAACTGAGTTCTGAAACTGTTCAATTATTTTACTGGGTTATTTTATGTTACCTCATGCTGCCAATGGGCTATTGCCCTGCTGCGTTATAATTACTTAAATTGTGGGCTAGCAGCTGAAGTTATTGATGGATATGGCTTTGGACATAGCTTTTTAAACTGTGTTTTACATCCCTCAAAAGAATGTCAAAAATGATTAAAAAAATAAATAATAATATTGATATTAAGATTTTGAGGTCTTTCCTACAAAAATACAAACTATAGGCAAGAGCTCATTAAATCTCAGGGAATTATAAAGAGGAATGTTTGACAAATCCTAAGTTTCGTCCTATGCTGTGAACATACGGTACAAGTGCTCTCTAGACGTACATGTTGATATGGTGATTGCACACTGTGGCTATGTTACAGCATTGAGTTAACCTGAATAAGTTGTTGCATAAGAAGGCTTTTGATGAGCTATCTTGGTCCCCCTCAGGGTAAAGAGGCTATAGCTTACGGCTAAGATCTACTTCTCAAGTTTAGCTACTCTTCCTGGGGTCCACATAAAACGTGCAAATGCATGACAAAGTACTGAACAGTAATAGACAAAAACATAAGATATATTTAATTAAATTCAAAATAAACTAAAATAAGAGTTGTATATTGGAAAGACGCCAAGAGACAACAAAAATACCATTTACAAACTTCATATATTCTTATATACAGAACAGTTCGATTAGATCTTAACAATATGTTGTTTTAAAGCTAAACTTGCTTTTTGCCTGAGTAACCTCTGGTGGCAGAGCAGTCCACGATGACATGGCTCTATACATAACTGAGCGATGCATTAAATGTGTTTTTGGTTTGGGTACCGTGAAGAAACCCATAGTGGCGTGTCTGGTGGGGTACGTCTGTTTTGAAGTGTATGCAAATAGATTATACTGGTGGTTTAGGCATTTTCAACATAAAAATGTTTCTTAAAAAGACTAGAAGTAGTCCATTTCTCCTCAACCCTGAAAGACTATCATGCATGTTGTTGATGTTAGTTCTGCGTGTGCAGTTAACGGCAATGTGTGCTGCTTTGTTTTGAGGGAGCTGAAGCTTTGCCGGGTCTGTCTGTGCTGCACCTGCCCATTTTGCCGGACAGTAATCAAGATAAGAAAAGATCAGAGCCTGAATCTACAGATGATATTTGTGTCAAAAACGCGGAGTGTCTTTTTATAACAGACAAAACTCTCCCAATCTTAACAACTTTGTCAATATGACTTGACTATGATAACTGACCATCCAATGTTACACCTAGGAGATCAGCTTCTTTTACTTGTTCAAAGGTCACACCCTTTATGCACAACTCTAAGAGAATGCTTTGCACCAAATACAATGCTTTTGGTTTTGGATATATTTAAGACCAGTTTATCCTTAATTACATATTCTGACACTGACTGTAACTCCTTGCTAAGAGTGTGTGAGCTCGCTTTCAGTAGGTGCTCATCCTCGGCACACGTAGTCGTTTTAGCTTCTTGTAAGACAAGTGGCAAATTATTTGCAACCAAAAAGACAGAGTAACAGCCTGCGGCAACTGCCCTGAAGGATACCGTACTGTATCAAGTGCTGAAAGGCATCCAGATGTGTATTGACACCAGCAGAGGAATGTTTAAGTGACCCGACCATTCGAGTCCATCAAAAATACGACCTTAGATCAGTTCTAAAGTGTGTTGCCAACTTCCTCCAACTCCATGACTATTGCCTATCATTTTGTTTTCATCCTTGTCTCCTTGCTTATGCCTTAATTTCACTGTAAACGCACTGAACAGCGTTCATCCTTAGTTATATTTAGTAATTGCAGGATACTCTAGATCCCTCGACAGAAGTTTACCATTCCTCAAAATGCTGCATATTTCTGAGCTTAATTGGTTTAGTGGATTAAGCGATTCCCTGGAGATTCCTGGAGCGAACCGTGCATAGTGTTGAGTTGAAATGATTGATGTTGAAAACTAAAGCTGTCAGGCAGTTTTGTCACAAGTTCAACTTGAATCTTAAACCCAACAGGAAGACACTGCCCATATGGTCTCTTAAAAAAAGTCTAGAATAAGTCTGTACATCCTTTCAGCTGTTTTCCTTCCCTTATTCTCAGTCTCCCTGTCTGTGCCTCTCTCTCTCTCTCTCTCTCTCTCTCTCTCTCTCTCTCTGTCTCTCTCTCTCTCTCTCTCTCCGTCTCTCTCTGTCTGTCCCTGTGTGTGCCTCTCTCTCTCTGTCTGTCTCTGTCTCTCTCTATCTCTGTCTGTGTGTGAGTTGAAAACAGATGAGTGAGAGACAACCATGTGTATAGCAACATGCCTCAGCTTGACTCTGTCTGTCTGTGTGTGAGTTGAAAACAGATGAGTGAGAGACAACCATGTGTATAGCAACATGCCTCAGCTTGACTCTGTCTGTCTGTGTGTGAGTTGAAAACAGATGAGTGAGAGACAACCATGTGTATAGCAACATGCCTCAGCTTGACTGTCTGTCTGTCTGTCTGTCTGTCTGTGTGTGTGTGAGTTGAAAACAGATGAGTGAGAGACAACCATGTGTATAGCAACATGCCTCAGCTTGACTCTATCTGTCTGTGTGTGAGTTGAAAACAGATGAGTGAGAGACAACCATGTGTATAGCAACATGCCTCAGCTTGACTCTGTCTGTCTGTGTGTGAGTTGAAAACAGATGAGTGAGAGACAACCATGTGTATAGCAACATGCCTCAGCTTGACTCTGTCTGTCTGTGTGTGAGTTGAAAACAGATGAGTGAGAGACAACCATGTCTATAGCAACATGCCTCAGCTTGACTCTGTCTGTCTGTGTGTGAGTTGAAAACAGATGAGTGAGAGACAACCATGTGTATAGCAACATGCCTCAGCTTAACTCTATCTGTCTGTGTGTGAGTTGAAAACAGATGAGTGAGAGACAACCATGTCTATAGCAACATGCCTCAGCTTGACTCTGTCTGTCTGTGTGTGAGTTGAAAACAGATGAGTGAGAGACAACCATGTGTATAGCAACATGCCTCAGCTTGACTCTGTCTGTCTGTGTGTGAGTTGAAAACAGATGAGTGAGAGACAACCATGTGTATAGCAACATGCCTCAGCTTGACTGTCTGTCTGTCTTCAGGGACTGTTTTCTTAATTTTTTTCCCTCTTTCTGTTCTCGTAGAGGCTTTGGTTTTTTAAAACATGTTGACTGTATAGCGCAGCTATGTTAGCCCACTGTTCAGTAGCAGATGGTTGAAGCCAGTCTGTAAGTGAGGACAGCCTATTTCCCGCTTTGACTGACAGCAAGAGGTATGGTTATGTGGTCCTGGTCATGACGGGGAAGGACACACTCCTGGTTCCTGTAGCTCTGAAGTTTTTTGTTGTACGTCACTCTACATCAGGGAAGATGTATTAATATTGGCATCCTAATTTGGATAAAGGTCAATTATGCATCAGTGTTTCTTTTTGTAACATTCTTTTTTTGTTGTTGAAATACCTTGGAAGTTTTCTGTAATGGGGTTCTCCTTCACAGTTAACCCCAGTGGGAATGTAGCGTCTCCACTCATCCAACACGATGGTGACAGACTCGCAAGAAACAGATTTCCATTTTGGCCATGGACCATATCTTTTCAGGGATGTGTCTGAGTCAGCACTATGTTTTCCTAACCTCTGTGACAGCCAGGGCTGTCGTTTTTGGACAAGGACGCCGGGACATGTACAAACTGGGCCACCTGGCTTGTTGGCAGGGTACACGACGCAGGTTTGGAGGTTGAGGAGAGGGCAGCAGCAGCCCACCGCATCATGTCAAGTTAAACTCCTCTTTTTTTCACCATGTGTCTTACTGTCTCCCTTACAATTATTCTTGGGTGTGGCACAAAGATCCCTATAACATTTTCCAGAACTGAATGGAGACCGAATGTAGGCCAGTGTTTTGGAGGGAGGAAAACATTGTACAGCTATGCAGGCCAATGCACTAAATTACAATATGAGTCAAGCACTCAAGATCACGTTTAGTTGCCGTCCTTTTGTCCTGGTCACGTGACCTCTGTGTACCCATGCTGAAAGTGAAACCTGGCAGACATGACTTTTCCCTGGTTAAGAGCCAGGCTGGCCTGAAGGTGATACATGTGTCGTTTTCACACAGCTCTGTCTCTAAGGATTACAGAGTCCTCTTTCTCTTCCTATCTTTCTCTCGCTCTCTGAGTGGCCTGGTTTTTCTCTCAGCATTGAAAGCCTAGCGGCTCTTAGCCCAGCCAGATTACCAAACGGGCACACGGGGCACGTGCCCTGGGGCCCCCGACCTCCAGGGGGCCCACACAACTCCCCCCTCTTTCAGCCAGGCAAAATGTGAACAAAAATCTCTGCCCCATGGCAAAAAGTGTAGAATTTCAGGAAACTGCTAAATGTTCTCTTAGCCTCACGACAAAATGTGTAGAATAGCATTAGAAAACTGCACATTTTTTCTTTCAGCATTATGGAGAAAAACATTTGGGGGGAGGGCTGAGGTCGGTGCCCCGGGGGCCCAAATGCTGTAATCCGGCTCTGAGACTTTGTCTCCCTATTGCTCTGTCTGTGATCTGGATATTGTAATTTTCAAACGCCACAACAATAGTTTCGGTTGACAATTACATTTAATCCTATTTACATAGCATTGTATCCCCAGCCTATTAACGTCACATTAAGATTGGCACGAGGGCATAACTCACTAAACTAACGCAGATGAATCCTTGTAGGGTCTGCCGCCCCTGCTTTCAACACTTTATGCCACAGTTATTGAATATGAAAGCACCATATGAAGGCCCCGGATGTGTGCAGATAGTAGATACAGTACCTTCAAAAAGTATTCACACCCCTTGAATTTTTCCACATTTTGTTGTTACAGCCTGAATTTAAAATGGATTAAATGAGGTTTTTTTTTGGCACTGGCCCACACATAATAAATACACCATTCATGTCAAAGTGGAATAATGTTTTTAGACATTTTTACAAATGTAATAAAACATGTAAAGATGAAATATCCCTTTTTGTTATGGCAAGCATAAATAAGTTCAGGAGTAAATATGTGCATAACAAGACACTAAGTTGCATTGACTTTATGATCAATAATAGTGTTTAACATGATTTTTTAATGACTGCCTCATCTCTGCAGCCCACACATACGATTATCTGTAAAGGTTCCTCAGTCGAGCAGTGCATTTCAAACACAGATTCAACCACAAAGATCAGGGAGGTTTTCCAATTCCTCGCAAAGAAGGGAACCTATTGGTAGTTGTGGGGGGAAAAGCAGACATAGAATATTCCTTTGAGCATGGTGAAGTTATTCATTGCACATTGGATGGTGCATCAATACACACAGTCACTACAAAGATACATTTACGTCATTTAACCGACGCTCTTATCCAGAGCGACTTACAAATTGGTGCATTCACCTTATGATATCCAGTGGAACAACCACTTTACAATAGTACATCTATTGATCCCGCTGTCCTGGCATCGTGAGGGAGCTTGTTCCACCATCGGGGTGACATACAGGCATCCTTCCTAACTCGGTTGCCGGAGAGGAAGGAAACCGCTCAGGGATTTCATAATGAGGACAATGGTGATTTTTAAACAGTTACAGAGTTTAATGGCTGTGATAGGAGAAAAACATTGTAGTTACTCCACAATGCTAACCTAATTGACAGAGTGAAAAGAAGAAAGCTTGTACAGAATAAAAATATTCCAAAACATGCATCCTGAAAATACTGCTAAAAATGTGGCAAAGCAAATAACTTTTTTTGGTCCGGAATACAAAGTGTTACATTTGGGGCAAATCCTATATAACACATTACTGAGTATCACTCTGCATATTTTTTCAGCATGGTGGTGGTTGCATCATGCTACGGGTATGCTTGTAATTGTTAAAGACTGGGGAGTTTTTCAGGATAAGAAATAAACTGAATGGAGGAAAACCTGGTTCAGTCCACTTTCTACCAGACACTGGGAGAACAATTCACCTTTCAGCAGGAAAGTAACCTAAAACACACGGCCAAATGTACGCTAGAGTTGCTTACCAAGAAGACTGTGAATGTGGCCGAGTTATAGTTTTGACTTAAGTCTGCTTGAAAATATATGGCAAGACCCGAAAATGATTGTTTAGAAATGATCAACAACCAACTTGACAGAGCTTGAAGAATAAAAAAAAAAAAAGAATAATGGGCAAATATTGTACAATCCAGGTGAGCAAAGCTCTTAAAGGTTTACCCAGAAAGACTCACAGCCATAATCCTGTTGACTCAGGGGTGTGAATACTTATGTAAATGAGATCTGTATTTCATTCTCAATAAATGTGTAAAAATGTCTAAACATATTTTCACTTTGTCATTATGGGGTATTGTGTGTAGATGGGTGAGAATTAAAAATATATATATGCATATTGAATTCCGGCTGTAACACAACAAATTGTGTAATAAGTCAAAGGGTATGAATACTTTCTGAAGGCACTTTTAAGTGGTATTGTTTATGTTGCAGTTTCCCAATAAACATTTCAAGGAGAACCCTTAAAACACTAGAACAGGGTTCCCACAGTGATTTTTCTCCCCCCTCCCCCCTTTTCTGAGCCAAAAAATACACATTTTATATGTATGTATGCATGTATGCATGTATGTATAAAATGTTGTATTTTTTTTCTATAGGATTGAGGTCAGGACTTTGTGATGGCCACTCCAATACCTTGAATTTGTTGTCCTTAAGCCATTTTGCCACTACTTTGGAAGTATGCTTGGGGTCATTGTTCATCTGGAAGACCCATTTGCGACCAAGCTTTAACTTCCTGACTGATGTCTTAAGATGTTGCTTCAATATATCCACATAATTTTCCTGCCTCATGATGCCATCTATTTTGTGAAGTGCACCAGTCCCTCCTGCAGCGAAGCACCCCCACAACATGATGCTGCCACCCCCGTGCTTCGCGGTTGGGATGGTGTTCTTCGGCTTGCAAGCCTCCCCCTATTCCTCCCAACATAATGATGGTAATTATGGCCAAACAGTTCTATTTTTGTTTCATCAGACCAGAGGACATTTCTCCAAAAAGTACGATATTTGTCTCCATGTGCTGTTGCAAACCGTAGTCTGGCTTTTTTTATGGCAGTTTTGGAGCAGTGGCTTCTTCCTTGCTGAGCGGCCTTTCAGGTTATGTCGATATAGAACTTGTTTTACTGTGGATATAGATACTTTTGTACCTGTTTCCTCCAGCATCTTCACAAGGTCCTTTGCTGTTGTTCTGGGATTGATTTGCACTTTTTGCACCAAAGTACGTTCATCTCTAGGAGACAGAACGCATCTCCTTCCTGAGCGGTAAGACGGCTGCGTGGTCCCATGGTGTTTATACTTGTGTACTATTGTTTATACAGATGAACGTGTTACCATCAGGCATTTTGAAATTGCTCCCAAGGATAAACCACACTTGTGGAGGTTTACAATTGTTTTTCTGAGGTCTTGGCTGATTTCTTCTGATTTTCCCATGATGTCAAGCAAAGAGGCACTGAGTTTGAAGGTAGGCCTTGAAATACATCCACAGGTACACCTCCAATTGACTCAAATGATGTCAATTAGCCTATCAGAAGCTTCTTAAGCCATGACATCATTTTCTGAAGTTTTCCAAGCTGTTTAAAGGCACAGTCAATTTAGTGTATGTAAACTTCTGACCCACTTGTATTCTACAGTGAAATAATCTCTGTAAACAATTGTTGGAAAAATTACTTGTGTCATGGACAAAGTAGATGTCCTAACCGACTTGCCATTGTTATACAAGAAATTTGTGGACTCGAGTTTTAATGACTCTAACCTAAGTGTATGTAGACTTCATACATACATACATGCATGCATACATGCATACATGCATACATGCATACATGCATACATACATACATACATACATACATACAGTACCAGTCAAATGTTTGGACACACCAACTCATTCAAGGGTTTTTCTTTATTTTTACCATTCTCTACATTGTAGAGTAATAGTGAAGACATCAACATGAAATAACACATATGGAATCATGTAGTAACCAAAAAAGTGTTAAGGAAATCTAAATATATTTGAGGTTGTTCAAAGTAGCCACCCTTTGCTTTGATGACAGCTTTGCACACTCTTGGCATTCTCTCAACCAGCTTCATGAGGTAGTTACCTGGAATGCATTTCAATTAACAGGTGTGCCTTGTTAATTTGTGGAATTTCTTTCCTCCTTAATGCATTTGAGCCAATCAGTTGTTGTGACGTGGTATACAGAAGATAGCCGGATTTGGTAAAAGACCATGTCCATATTATGGCAAGAACAGCTCAAGTAAGTAAAGATAAATGACTGTCCATCATTACTTTATAACATCAAAGTCAGTCAATCTGGAAAATTTGCAGTCGCAAAAACTGGCTTTCATGAGGATGACCACAGGAAAGGAAGACCCAGAGTTACCTCTGCTGCAGAGGTTAAGTTAATTATAGTTAACTGCACCTCAGATTGCAGCACAAATAAATGCTTCACAGCGTTCAAGTAACAGACACATCTCAACATCAACTGTTCAGAGGAGACTGCGTGAATCAAGCCTTCATGGTCGAATTGCTGCAAAGAAACCACATCTGAAGGACACCAATAATAAGAAGAGACTTGCTTGGGACAAGAAACACGAGCAATGGACGTTAGACAGGTGGAAATCTGTCCTTTGTCTGGAGTCCACATTTGAGATTTTTGGTTCCAACCGTGACACAGATGATGATCTCCACATGTGTGGTTCCCACCATGAAGCATGGAGGAGGAGGTGTGGTGGTGCTTAGCTTCTGACACTGTCTGTGATTTTTGTTTAAAATTCAGGCACACTTAACCAGCATAGTCCCACTAAGCGCAAACCAGACAGAATGGCTATCATTTGTTTTTCATCAGGACAATGACCCAACACACCTCCAGGCTGAGTAAGGGCTATTTGACCAAGAAGGAGAGTGATGGAGTGTTGCATCCAGATGACCTGGACTCCACAATCAGCCAACCTCAACCCAATTGAAATGGTTTGGGATTGAGTTGAACCGCAGAGTGAAGGAAAAGCAGCCAACACGTGCTCAGCATATGTGGGAACTCCTTCAAGACTTTTGGAATAGCATTCCTCATGAAGCTGGTTGGTAGAATGCCAAGAGTGTGCAAAGCTGTCATCAAGGCAAAGGGTGGCTACTTTGAAGAATATAAAATATATTTTGATTGCTTAACACTTTAAAAAAAAATGTTTTTATTACTATATGATTCCACGTGTTATTTTATAGTTCTGATGTCTTCACTATTATTCTACAATGTAGAAAATGGGACTTGCTTCTATTCAGACACAAGCATTAGTGAGGTCAGGCACTGATGTTGGACGATTAGATCTGGCTCGCTGTCGGCGTTCCAATTCATCCCAGAGGTGTTCAAGGTTGAGGTCAGGGCTCTGTGCAGGCCAGTCAAGTTCTTCTACACCGATCTCGACAAGCCATTTCTGTATGGACCTCGCTTTGGGCACAGGGACATTGTCATGCTGAAACAGGAAAGGTCCTTCCCCAAACTGTTGCCACAAAGTTTGAAGCATAGAATCGTCTAGAATATCATTGTATGCTGTAGCGTTTAGATTTCCCTTCACTGGAACTAAGGAGCCTAGTGTGTATGTGTGTTGTTGGACATAAGACTGTAATCACCAAGAAATCCGCTCAAAGGTGACTGAATAGTACAAGATGAGGAGCAGTTTACAACAGGACGGTGACTCTGAATAGTATCACTTGTGTTGGACTGGTCTTCGCTCACACTTGGTTTAGCATTCTTTTCAAAACCAATAAAAATCCATTTAAGTAACCATTGTTTGAATTGGCAGTTTTCTGTATTACTTTTGAGTTATTTCCAAAAGGACACTTTTTTAAAATTAGATTCCCTCTACAACGTTCCCCTTTGTGTCCCTTTCCTGACATACTGATGGAATTTTTAATTGCACAACGACAGTTTCTCAAGGTCAGGAAGACCTTTTTTAGCTTTTCAGTCTGCCTCCCATCTGCCCCAGTGGAGAACAAGGAAATGAATAATGGACTTATCCTGCTGCTCAGTTCAGAAAGTGGCAACAACTTAAAACGCAGATTTAAAGTTGCAACTCTACGGAAGTTTATTTAATTGTAGTTATTGTAACTTCTCTTGCACTTATCTGTTGAACTTGCTCAGTCTCCCAGATGTGTTGTGTTGGGGTTCTGTTTTTCACAGCTTTCCTTGTGCATATTTTTGCCCCTCTGGGTGTGGTTGCATTTTCCCTCGCCCTCGATGATGCAATACACATAGATACGAATGTTGTAGGCTATTACAGTCTGTGAAAACACAGCTCTTGTTTGAAGAGCCCGTATATTTTATGGATGCCGGTTTATTTTGATATGGATTGAATGTACTATTTAAAGCTCACCTTTTAGTTCCCTTCCTCATTGGGTATCTTATCTAATCTCAGGCAAACCAGACAGACACATTTACCAGGGTCAGCCATTGTTTCTGGATTATAGATTAATGCCCTGACAGTTTGCCCGTGTCGTTGGTGTAGCCTCACCCTGAGTGGGGTTACCAAAAAACCCGGATGCATCTGTTTTTCAGGGGAAATGGAAAGAAACCTGTAGCAAACTTCCGCTTTTGGACGTTAACAAGGCGACACTCCATCTTAACTTCTCCACATTTACAGGATTGGTTTAACAGTGCAGAAGAGAACCTCCCTTGACAGTTTTCTTATCACGACCAGGAAGGAAGAAAGAAATTCCGCTCAGGCGTTTCTTTTACGTCTGCTGTGTTAGGTTTAATTGAATAGTTTTTTTTGTTGGTTTTTTAAATCTGTATTTAACTAGGCAAGTCAGTTAAGAAGAAATTCTTATTTACAATGAAGGCCTAGGAACAGTGGGTTAACTGCCTTGTTCAGGGGCAGAACAACAGATTTTTACCTTGTCAGCTCGGGGATTCGATCTAGCAACCTTTCGCTTACTGGCCCTACGCTCTAACTACTAGGCTTGCTGCCTTTAAGGTTAGTGTAGTCTTGGATGTTGCTTCGTGGTCTTTGCCTAAAGAAAAAAACTATGGAAGATGATCACTGGATCAGGAGATGGCTGAGCCTAGGCTAAAACACATATTCCTGCATGTTAGCTTTGGGCCCTACGTAGCCTTGCGGCCAGATTACCGGCATCACTGTAGTAATCTCTTTTCCACTGGCTTTACGTCTCTTCTATCACATCCTGGACCCCTGGGCAAGTCCATCCACATCAATACAGCCTACAAAGCACTTCTCCTCTGCTGCCCAAGTTCTGTCTTATCTCAGCCGACGCTTCCTATCTCATTCAGCTGTCAATACGTCCCACAAAGCAGTCCTTGTAGTGAGGCCGATGACCTTGCCTCTGCGTGACCTTGCCTCTGACCTTGCCAGAGCAGTCCTTGTAGTGAGACCATCTGTGGAGGTGTATAACTGCACTGTGTAATGTTTTCAACCTTGTTTTTTTTGTTGGTCAGAATGGGTGAAACGCTCATCCCTGGCGATGGCTGATTTTCTTTAGGTTTTTATTGATTTGTTGCTTACCACCATGTCTCAAACGTGTGTCCCCATTCAGCATGCAACAGATTGCTGCAATGCATGCAATGTTACCTATTTCATACATCGTCAGTATTGTGTGTAACTTGGTCTTGTGCAGAGAGCAGTAGGAGGTGGGAAATTGAGGACAATAAAGTCAATTAAACATTATTTTCATACATGTGGCATGTCATTCCAGAACATTTCAACACTTCCATGGTAGTATTTATTTTTGTATATTTTTTTCTTACAGGGCTATGCCATTTTTTCTGGTATTCCTGCCATTTTTCTGCCAGATTTTCCAGGCACTTCTCCCTCCAGGATATGAGGATGTGCTAAAGCAAATCTGACTGTCAGCTGTAGAGGGGAGCAGTACATTTCCCGGGAGCTACGCTGCCTGTCGCTGTCTTGTCTTGTTGCAGAGGAGAATGTTCTGACTTGTTCCCGCATAGCAACGCTAGAAGTGTTATCCCTGTTATTTGACCTCTGAGAAGCTTGTGCTACAAGAGGTCAGACTTTGTCGCTCAAAAGGAAAATGGCTTGGATTTGGTAAGAGTGATATCATTTGATAGGCTGCGCTGTCACCTCCTCTTATTAAAAAAACCCAGGTCTAAGATACTCTCCATGCCCACAGTCTTACCACTCTTTTGTCCAGTTGTAGCTTGAGGAAAAATGTGCTAGCTATGACTGATATGTGGTTGTCTCAACTAGCTATCTTAAGATGAATGCACAAAATGTACGTCGCTTGGATAAGAGCATCTGCTAAATTACTCAAATGTAAATGTAGCTTCCACCCGTAACAGTGCTCTTGGGTGTAGGGCCTGGGCCACACAGTTTGTCCTGATCCTGGAAGTGTCTTCCCCCAGGGAGGGAGTCTGGGCCTTTCCATCCTGTTCATGGTGCCTCCAAGCAGCAGTTGTCCCCGTCAGCCAAGCAGCCCGCCCGACGCCCTGTTTGAATGTAAATACTTTGGAAAAGGCATCATTCCTTTTCTCTTCCTTGATGTGAGTCATTTATCTGGCTTGACTGGATTGTGGTGAAAGGATGCATTTTAAATGTTATTGAACCAGGCCCAAGTCCCACCCTCGTCTCGTAACCTTCTATTGCTGATCCCTCACTTACCAGAGGAAACCAGCCAAACACGCTAGTGGACTTCCACTCCCTACTGCACTGTTCCAGAGCTGTAGGCTTTCACTTTATGATCACTGTAGTTTGCTTTTCTTATCTTAGTATGTTGTCTTTAAAAGGAGCTGTGGTGCGTTTTGGTTTCTTTTTTTATGCCATCCATGAAACTTTGTCTACTACATTCCAGTTTAGGTAACAGGGCCATAACTACACATGGGGACAGAGGTCCGGACCACTGTAATCTTTTAATAATTTGAAAAAAAAATATTATTCCAATATATATTTTGTACACAAAGAAAATCAATTGCGTCTAAAACATGTAAATATTGCTCCCAGCGTTAATCAAAGCTCAGAGCGCTTATTCTTGGTCTGACTGAGTTGTAATCTCGCTGGCCTCGTTGCAAACGAGTGGAATCATGAACAGTGATTTGTTTGCCTGCGTCCCCCGGATTTGCTTTTTTAGCAGCACATCCACCACTCTCTCAAACGGTTAACTCTGCTTTATTGCAGCACAGGCCAAGAGCCTGACGTGAAATTAACTACCTCAGCTTGGAGTCAGGTGAAGTTGGCAAATGGAGATGCTGCTGACTGTGTGTTTGCGAGATGCAGTGGTGTGTCCAGGAAATCTGATTGCCCCCCCCAGTTTGGCTGGCGCTTAGCCGAAATTGGCTAGCCGACTCCAAACAAGTGTACTGTTTGTCAATTTGAGACATCGCAGTCAGTATACTTTTCCTCAAAATAATCAGAATTAAGCTAAGATAACTCAAGAAATCTGTCACCATACGCGATCACGACACACGGGTTAAAATATCAAAACGAACTCTGAACCAACTATATTAATTTGGGGACAGATCAAAAAGCAATAAACATTTATGGCAATTTAGCCAGCTGGCTTGCTGTTGCGAGCTAATTTGTCCTGGGATATAAACATTGGGTTTTTATTTTACCTGAAATGCACAAGGTCCTCTACTCCGAAAATTAATCCACAAATAAAATGGTAAACCGATTAAATGCGGAAGACACATTTCAGTTGAAGGCATTTAGTTGTGCAACTAACTAGGTATCCCCCTTTCTTCAGGTTGAAGCTCTTCAGCCAACATTCGCTTTTGTGTTTAGCTGTGTATGCTGATGGAAGTATTAAATTATAGGATTGAAAGTGATCCTGGGATTGTGTGCGCATGTTTTGTGCGTGTGTGTACTCTCCAGATGGCCTTTGGCTCTGTCACTGCTCTGTGGAAGAATCTCCCTTCATTCCTAGAGGCTGTTATCATGCAACACATCTGTTACTTTCATTCCCTTCAAAACACGCAGTTTGAGTCAACCCACTGTCACTACTTCTCTGGTTGTAAACCAGCGGGTGTAACCAGGCTTTAGTCACAGTGGCTGTGATACAAAGCTGATCTTATGCCCAGACAAATGACTGTCAGACTCACAACTTAAAAATAAATAAAAAACTCAGTTGGTAGAGCATGACGCTTGTAACGCCATGACAGGTCGTCGTTGTAAATAAACATTTATTCTTAATTGACTTACCTGTGTAAGGTGAATTATTTTTAAACTTTTTTTTTTTTTTTTTTTACAAAATTGTGGGTTGGATTCCCGTGGCCACCCATACGTAAAATGTATGCATGCATGACTAAGTCACTTTGGATAAAAGCTTCTGCTAAATGGCGTACTTCCACCTTTTTCCCTCCGAGTATTCACTCTGTCAGGGTTTGAACTCCTTTTTCTTTCTCCCCGCCCCCACCTCATATCGCAGCCTGTGTATCAAAGCCCAGTGTTTAGCCCCAGGCAGTGCTCTTCGGACTTTGATTTATGATTGAGCAGTGTAGGGCATGCAACAAAGATCAAACGTTTTTTTTTTTTTTTTTGCCCCAAGATTTCACTCAAGTGAGCTTGAAAGAGTCACAGGCATGAAAATGAAGCGCAGGTGGCCAACGTGCCAAATGTTCACACACCCCAATCAGCTTAAAAATGGATGTCAATTCAATTAATCCTTTGATGTTTTTCCTGAATCTTCTAATGTGCGTAAGACGGTCGGGATGCACCAGGGTTCTGGGGAATAAGCCTTTTGTCGAATGTCGATCTGACTCTAACGTTGTGCGTCTCCCTCTCGCTCCCTCCAGGCCTCAGACAAGAGAAAAGCTCTGGAGGAGACCAAAGCCTACACCACCCAGTCTCTGGCCAGCGTGGCCTACCAGATCAATGCCTTAGCCAACAATGTGCTGCAGCTGCTGGACATCCAGGCCTCGCAGCTGCGCCGAATGGAGTCCTCCATTAACCACATCTCTCAGGTCAGATTGGAGTCTCTTTCATACACACACGCACGTACATATACTGTATGTATGTGTAAGGCCTCTTTCTGTAGTGACTAAGGTGCCTTTTATTGACTTAACTGTGTGACTGACCGTGTGTTTGTATAAATTATTGATGCTCCATCCCTCCCTGTGTGTGTTGCTCTTTCTCTCTCACTTACACCCTCTCACGTTCTCTACTTTATGGCTGCGAGTGCAGTCTCACCCTGATTGATCATCTCACTGTTGCCCCTTTGCCTCACCCTGTTATTTCAAACTGTGCCTGAGGCCACAGGCCAGGCCACGGCCATTTGGAGGAGGTAAATCCGCCCGCTCATCCAATTAAGTCATTAAGGACTCGGCTCAAACAAAGGGACCAAGGACAAATGGCAGCGCACCATGGGCTAGAACTGGGAAATGTAGACCAATGGGCCAAACCCTACATCATACTGTAGACTTATGTGTAAATGATGCAACCATTTAGTCATAGCCTTCAGGTCAAGTCTTGTTGTTATCGTGGTTGACTGGTTGCTTTTCTTTCATGGTAATGGAGAATAGAAAAGACACCTTTCCTCTATGTCTGAAATGTCCCAATGATTAAGGTAAGGTTACGACTCTGAACGAAACTAGATGGAGAGAAGTGTAGGAGGTGAGGGAGAGCAAGATGGAGAATGAGCGAGTCGGTGGAGGACTGAGGTTAACCGAGAAACAGAGACAAAGAAAGAACACATGAACAGTCATGGACATGAGTCAATACTCACAGATGGCACACAGCTGACATCTATGTCACCAAAACTCCACTCCGTTCGTGTCTCCATGACAGCGATCCCAGCCATCCCTGACGGTCATGAACCGGCAGAGGCAAAGAGAGCATGATATTTGTTGAACATGCTCACCAGAGAGAAAACACTCATTCACTGCACTGGTTTGACTGAGTTGCTAAGCACAGCCTGCCACTCTGAAATGGGGAAAAAAAGCAAACAAGACTTAACAGACAACAAATCACCCGTTGCACTTTTGACCCGCCTTCATTGTGTAAATACTATTTTCCCATCAGTTTCACTGTATTGACAAAAACAGGGGTTTCTCATGTCTTTAGTTGCCATAGCATTGTGTGGTGTTGGTAACCATGGCAATATCTGGGTTGTTAGATGAGGGCATGCGGGGTCATGGTGGTTGAGGTGTTGGTTTGTGAACAAGCATATTCCTCAACGAGTGGATGTATAGTTATGAATGGTTAGTATAGCATGCCCTTCTCTGAACGATACCAGTATGGTGATACTCGTTCGTATCGTGGTAAGGAAAGTTCTTTAGGAAAACAGCCCTAATGTTGGAAACTGTTGTTATCCAGAGTCACATTTATTTTCCCAGCTATAGCACACACTATTTTACATACAGCAGGTTTTTATAGGACCAAAGAGTTTAGTCTTCTTTGTTTTCAGTTTTGCCATGGAAAACATACTATCTTATTTATTTTGCTAATTAACTAGATTAATAGCTAGTCATGATAAGCCTTGTCTCTCTGTCTGACTCTCTCTGTGTCTGACTCTCTCTGTGTCTGTCTGACTGACTCTCTCTGTGTCTGTCTGACTCTGCCTGTAACATTTAAGATGAGGGGGGACTATTTTTGAGGGGCATACTAATGACACTCAAATTTTCCCTATACCCATCATAAGTTAGCTACAACCTAGCCTATGTATGAAAAGTTTACAATGTAGTTGCGCAAGTTGAGAGAGAGATTTTAGTAATCAAGGTGACATGTTCAAAACTGCATTGCACACTCTTGCCTGCATCTAGCTGATCTAGGGTGTAATCCTTAATGCAAACGGGAGTTTCTATTGGACATATTCAGGTATGTTAATACCCCGTTTCGTTTGCTCCAGTTTAAACGGTTTTCAACAGAATTGGCAGAATGAATACTCCCCTGATCGAACACAGTTCACTTTCATAGCAGCCAGATACAAACAGCATGATCATTTTGCTCGTTGTCGAATTCCTTCTCTCATCTATGAGCTCTCCTCCTCTCACCTTTTCCCTTTGCTTGTGGACTTCGGTGCACAACACATCAGCTGTCTGTGACCAAGCGAAAAAATCTTTCCAAGCCGGACCTTCATATCATAACTGCTACACACAGCCTACATTGTTGTCACCATATTAGTTAACGTCATAACATAGCTACTAGAACGCGTAATTAAACCTGCTACAATCATGCAGTACAGTCAGAAAGCAGTTTATTAGTTACAACGGCGGGCCCCAGTGGCAATACATTTATAAAAACCAAAGGCTTACCTTGACTTGGAAGAGTACCAGTGTTGGATATCCATAGCCAGCTAGGTAACATAGCATCCCTCTCTGTTTGAGTTGCATGTCTGAGTAGGCAAGCTAGCTAGCTGCATTCGCTAGCTAAGTGAAAGTGGGGGATTTTTTTTATATATATAAAAATCTCTTGCTCTCGCTTCTGAATTTTTAATGAAATGAATTTGTTCAAAACTGTTCTATGGTCTTTCTCTCTCTTTGAGTCAACTACTCACCACATTTTATGCACTGCAGTGCTAGCTAGCTGTAGCTTATGCTTTCAGGACTAGATGAATTCTCTAATCCTTTGATTAGGTGGACAACGTCAGTTCATGCTGCAAGAGCTCTGATAGGTTGGAGGATGTCTTCGGGAAGTTGTCAAAATTACTGTGTAAGTCTATGGAAGGGGGTGAGACCCATGAGCCTCCTAGGTCTTGTATTGAAGTCAATGTATTAAGGGGAGGACAGAAACTAGCTGTCCTCTGGCCACACCATGGTGCTACCCAACAGAATGCTGTTGAGGCTACTGTAGACCTTCATTACAAAATAGTTTTAATCAATTATGTGGTGACTTGAATATATTTAGTATAGTTTTATCTAAAATGGCTAACTTTTAAACATTCCCCTATTTTTATTAAATTCACTGAGGAGTGTGGTTATCTCCCTCCTACTCTGAGGACCCTCCACTGCTCTCTTTGGGATATTGATAGCTAGGAATGATGTGTAGACTGAACTAGAATGATATCCCTGTCCAGTCGCTGTGGACTGATGTCCAATCTCTGCGGTAATAATCGAGTTAGTGCTAGGATCCACAAGCTGTGGCTGTTTTTATCGCTCTCTTGTCCTGTTCAGAGATGGATCATTATAAAAACTAGCGCCGAGTTCACTCCCAGCTCGCGGGCAGACTGGAGAATAGCCCAGCTTACGTTCTGGTGGTGAATGGGAAATGAGGAGGGAAGACTGCGACACATTGCAAGCACTTTTAAAAAAAAGCTGAAGTGTGTGAGAGTGAATTCTCAGAACCTATGTAAGCTATCAGGAAATGGACAATAGTGTAGGGATGTTGGTGCTCTGAGTGGCTTGTTCTCAGAACGTTACAAATCGCTTATTTCACTTGATCTCCTCGCAGAGGAGGTCGTGTCTAATTCTTGTCATAATTCCCTCAGTCATTCCTTTTAGATGCCAAGCTATGGGTGGTGGTGATCCAGAATGTGGTGGTGGATGGGGCTGATGACAGTGATCCTCCTGGGCGTGGTGTGGCCAGGCCTGGCGTCTGGAAGGTTATCCCATGGTTAAGGAATAGGGAGTGTCCGCTGACTGGTGTCTGTGTGGGCACCTTCTCCCTTCCTCCCTGTGGTGGCTTTCTAGCATCTACATCTAGCAATCAGTAGGCCTAATGCAGCGCATCCTGAGTTAAAGATGCAATTTGTATGATCGCATAGCCTTTAATGTAGCAGTCAAAGAATATGAGGGGGGTGAAATGTGATGTTTAGAACATAATTTGAGGCTATACATTTGCGTGTGTGTTGCTAAGTCTTTAGCTATTGGCGTCCATTGACTGTCTTGGTCTTCCTGCTGTATACATGGCTATGCATGTTTCCTTATGCTGTATGTAGTGATGGTTGGGACTTTCTGTGTGTGTGGAGATTGTGTTACAACACCCTGCCAATTCTCTCACCGTTGCCGTTGATAAACAGGGTTTCCCTGCAGTATCTAGTAGTGATGGGGGGGGGGGTTGGAGGGGGGAATCGATACAGTTACATATCGGGATTTTTGTTGTTGTTGATTTTTGACGATTTATATCGTTTTGACTATCGCAATATGAGTTTTGCTCTAGTTGGCTGTACCTGCACCAAAACGCCAGTATTTTAACTTCATAGCTTGTTCTCCAAAACAAGTTTTCTTCATGGCTCTTTCTTGGACCTCTGCAGCAGAAGTATGTTGAGCAGTATGTTTGGAACATTGAATTGCAATAAAATCACAGTATCGAATAGCAATACATATACTGTAGAATCGTGAGAATCGCAATATATGTCGTATCGGCACCTAAGTATCGCGATAATATCGTGTCGCGAGGTCCTTTTTGTTAATTCCCAGCCCTGGTATCTGAGGCCGAGGAGAGAATAGACTGGTGTGTCACCTTGTGCTGTGTGAGAAGCAGTGAACAGGGAGCGTTTTGTCTGTCCCAGCATCAGAGTGGGCTTCACACAGAGAGAACATCTCTCCGTCATACCCCGTGTTAAGAGGAAAGTGTGTGTGCGCATGCATGTTTATTCATGCACAGTAAAGATGAGCGTGTTTTGAATATTTTGGTAAAGGGAGAAGCCCAGCTAGCGATGGTATCAGACTTCGCAGAGCTGTCTACACTGTGTACAAAACATTAGGAACACCGATTTCCATGAGACTGACCAAGTGAATTCAGGTGAAAGCTATATGATCCTTTGTCACCTGTTAAATCCACTTCAAATCAGTGTAGATGAAGGGGAGGAGACAGGTTAAAGAAGGATTTTTAAGCCTTGACAATTGAGACATGGATTGTGTATGTGTGCCATTCAGGGGGTCAATGGGCAAGTACAATATTTAAGTGCCTTTGAACGGGGTATGGTAATAGGTACCAGGTGTGTCTAGAACTGCAACGCTGCTGGGTTTTTCATGCTCAACAGTTTCCCGTGTGTATCAAGAATGGTCCACCACCCACTGGACTTCCCGCCAACTGGACACAACTGTGGGAAGCATTGGAGTCAACATGGGCCAACATCCCTGTGGACCGCTTTCGACACCTTGTGGAGTCCATGCCCTGACAAATTGAGGCTGTTCTGAGGGCAAAAGGTGCAACTCAATATTAGGAAGGTGTTCCTAATGTTTTGTACACTCTGTATGTCAAACAGTGCATGTGAAAGCATCAAACAGAATACCACTCACTTGGCTGCCACGGTCGTTCACACTACTTACTGTAAATCACCTCGTTTCATGAGGTTCCTCTGTGGCACGGATGCACTTGGGCCTGCCAGACAGCTAATTGAAGTCAGTGCTGCTCACAACGCTGAGTTATTCCATGCGCCAAGAATCTGCCACACCACAACTCTATAATACACGGCTCTCGATAGTTGATTGTTTTGAGATTATAGGACTGCGTGCATGTGACGCGTTCGTGCTAATTAGTATGAGCACAGCTGTGTGTGTGTGTGTGTTTTAAAATGGAAATCTGGATCAAAATGGGTTATAGGGGGTGTGCGTGGTGGGGGTCAATGGCGCTGTCGCTGACCGCAGTGACACGGCGTAGCTGTTTTTAAAGGAATTAGGGTTAAGTGCCTTGCTCAAGGGCACATCGAGAGATTTTTTTTTTTTTTCTTCATCTGGTCGCCTCGGAAATTCGATCCAGGGACCATTCGGTTACTGGCCCAACGCTCCTAACCGCTAGGCTACCTGCCACCTCTACACACAATTCTACATATCCTGTCATGTGTCTGAGAATACATTTTTTGTTTTCAGTTTTAAAGCTAATTTCCTTCAATTCTACTCGTTTTGCCTGTGTTTATGCTATCTGAGTGACAATATCAATATTCCTGAATGCTTAACTTCTGGAGTTGTTTGATTTATTTGAACCTTACTTTACCAGGTAAGTTGATTGAGAACACATTCTCATTTACAGCAACGGCCTGGCTGACTAGATTTAATTCTGGTGATTGTTAGTTCTCAAAGATGATCTTCTTTTTTTTTTAAGATATAGGGCCATTATATTCTCTACACACTTGATATCTGGTTGTAGACGTTTATATTGAATGTTTTTCCATCCCAAAATTATACAGATAATAAATAAACGTGGCCCGCCCAAAGACCTTTCTATGCAGAAAAGCCCCTGCTGCCTGTGTGTGTGTGCTGACTCTGACCTCCCTCATGCTGCTGTGTGCTGGGCGGTGATGGATTTCATCCAAACAGGATATGAACTTCCACAGATGAGCGTATGTACGTGGCTGGGGGGCCGGTGTTTCCTGCTAATCCCAATGCTTGTCAGTGTGTCCTTTCTCTGTCATGCGTGCCTTTCTCTATGCAAGTAACTGCACATAGGGTAGGGTTGGAATGGATGTATTTGTATGCATGGTGTGTGTGTGTGGCTACATTATCAGGTCAAGAATGTCCTTACAAGGTAGGAAAACCAAGAACATTCTTGAAAAGTCAGGACTTTTTCCATTTCCTGAATTTGTTAAAATGCTATTTTAGGTTTTAGGGGCTTTGAAATGAAGCACTGCCATCCAGAGTGTATTCTCAGGCTGGTTCTAAACATCTGCCACTCACACAGCTAATCAGTAATTACGCAGGTGGGCATTTCTGATTGGCACATACGGTATATGGAGCATGGTCTTCAGCGGTCTACCTTTTTGGTGACGCTTCCGAGATAGTTGGGCCCCGCCTGATACGAAGACCTAGGGAAAACACTGACTAGGGCTTAGCTTTGAGGAACGGCATTTTGATTTCTGTCTCCTCTAGATGGGAATGTCCCACTGGTGTTCATAGAGCCATGAGGAACAGTAGAGCGCCGGAAAATATGATTGGATCTAATTGAAGATGGTTTGTTACGCGGAGAGGAATGTTTTTCCAAGGAGGAAGCTTTGAAAGGGGGAAGGGGAAAAGGGGTTAGAAGTTAACACAGAACAGGGAAGCTGGTCTGATGATGCATAGGAAAGCACCCTTCCCCTACTCCAAATCATGCTATACTGACACTCGTGATGAGTGGTGGACCATACAAACAAACACGGACAGCTTTTTTTTCTGTGAATTTTCAGGATTAAATGGGGAGTAAAAATGTGTTCCTTTTTTTATTTTTTATTATATTTTCAAGGGCTTCCCGAGTGGCGCAGTGGCATCGCAGTGCTAGCTGTGCCACTAGAGATTCTGGGTTCGAGTCCAGGCTCTGTTGTAGCCGGCCGCGACCGGGGGACCCATGGGGCGTCGCACAATTGGCCCAGCGTGGGGAGGGTTTGGCCGGCAGGGATTTCCTTGTCCTCTCCTGACACCGTAAGGGAGTTACAGCAAGACTGTAACTACCAATTGCATACCACGAAATTGGGGAGAATCCAAGTAAATATATTTTCCCTAACCCTTAGCCATGGGATTACGTGGGTTAAATCTTCCAAGACGTCACAGAGGGCGCAATGAGGGACATGTCAGAATGCGGCATTTTGGAAATTTAGCAAGTCTATTCATTGAAAAAATCTGATTTGTTGAATTCTCCATGTGGTCTATATTAAAAGGCACTTAATTTAATATAACAGGCTTTTATAATTCAATACTGGTGCACAAATTCTACTTTAAATATCAAAGGCTCGCAAAAGGCACTCATTTCGAGGAACAGCCCACTTTTAATTTTTATTTTCAATGTCAATGTGGTGCAGTTGTGTAAAGTGGGACGTTTTAACCCAACCCAATATGCGAATGTAGCTTCTGCAATGCTAATATGGTCCGTTCTGTACTTGAATTTGAGAGTCCAGTCTTTGACTTGATATTGGCGACATGCCTAGGCTACATGGGAAAAATCACAGTAGGTGTTTTTGTACAGAAACCCCAAATGTGCTGTGTCCACAAACAAATGGTCGACCTTGGCATGTTGTCCCGACTCTCTGATATACTGTTTTTCACTGATGGGGAAAGACAATCTGCCTTAGTTTTCTCACACCGGACAAATAGTTAGCTGGTCTCTTCCGCCCCCCCCCCCCCCCCCCTGCCCCCGGCTATGCAATATTGAAAGTGTTCTAGAGAGCGGGTGTTAGATTCACCGGAGGAGTTCTGTTTTTCCGAAGAGACTCTACATATGCTGCCAGAACCTGGTCCCCTAGAGGACTCCTTGAGTGGACATTTTGTCTCACTCGTTAGATGGAAGCTCTCACATGATGTGCTGGGGAAACTGGGCTTTCTCAGTGCTCCTAGACAGCCGTGATGGCTCGCACCGCGGATGACGTTCAGTGCCCTGAGAAACCGACAGAAGCCAGGCTATAGGTTTGTCTTTGAGTGATCTGTCCTCACCTTTCCGGAACCGCTGTTGTTTCTCACGCCACAGATAGATGTGCTTGGTCAAGTTGGCAGAAGCCAGACACAGTGAGAGTTGTGATAGAGCTTCATTGTTGTAACTCGTTGTGTCTTCTGCTATCGGTGAAGATACCGTGGCCTTAGATCGCATTAAGTTAACATATGGAATTGTTTTAAGATGGTCATGAAAGGCATCATTTAGCCATTTGATTTTAGAACTCCTGTATGTATAAAAAAAAAAAAAAAGAGTAATTTCAGTAAACATTGAATTTGGCCTTTACTGCTATAGCTCATAGATACACATCTGTACATGGAAAAATAGACAGCCCCCCCCCCCCCAAAAAAAATCACAAGGCTTAAGTTTTTGAAGTGTCTGTACTATATCTGAGAGATATAAATAAGAAAACTCTGATTTATTTTTTTTGTTGACATGTTTGGGCATGTTATTCGTTATCCTTTTTTTTACCCCCTATGAACGTTGTGCCATTTGGTCAGACCGGTCCTGGGTTACCTTCAGACGATCCCCGTAAGCTTGTGTGCATCGTAGAGCAAAACAACTAACACCTTTGTGCTCGCGAGTCTCCCCTTTCGATATTGGTGGCATTAGTTTGTTGCTCCGACCTTTTCGTTCTGGACAGTTGATTTTTGTGAGAAGACCTGTTCAAAATTAGGACATCTGCGACAGAGTTCAGACGACTGCCGTTAAAGCTTGTGGATGTCGAAGAGCAAAACAACCGACACTGCCCTGTTCGTGAGAGTCATCTTTCGATGGTAGTGACTTGTTAGTTTTGTAGCTCAAACGGTTCGGGTTTTAGATACTTTTTGTGTGTGGGTGGTATCTCTCCAGGAAGCGGCTGACTCTGCCAGTTTGCTGAAACATCTGGGCATTTCCGTTTTCTCTCTTTCTGTCCAAATATAATCATGTATGGTTAAACTCTATTATTATCCATTGGCACATTTGTCCAGTCGAGCTAACCACACACACACACACACACACACACACACACACACACACACACACACACACACACACAGTGGCATGAAGGGAATATTTGTTCGGTAATGTTCACCCAGCCCAACCGTATGGCTACAGATCTGTTGGATTTCTGTTCGTCCATGGATTTGTGCAAAGCTGCCGTTTTTATTGCGGCTATCATCCTCCTACCACGCTGCCAAAGCGCTGAAACTGCCATTTTTCTTTCTGTCAGTTACAGCAGTGAAACCAACTCTCTGCAGCAAATCAAAGTATGGAGATTCTCCTTTTTCTATCTCTCTCCCCCTGATTTTCTACAGAACAGCGTGTGTGTACGGTATGTCTGAAGACAGATGTCAAGCCAGGTTTACGAAAGGCTCCGAAATTCCATTCCAGGTTCTTTGATTCTCTGCCCTGCCTGTGTGAGATTTATAATCCCCCTGCTGATGATGTGGAGGGCCCTTGTGTAAATGTGTCAATTCTCTCCCCTCCTCTCCCCCCCCCCCCCCCACTGTCTGAGGAATCAGTTGAGGTGTAAATCAATATAGAGAGGGAGGGAGACCGGGGTCAACAACCCCATCCCATTAGTCTGAGACATCATCCAGCCGGGATCCATCATCACAGTGTGTGTGTGTGTGTGTGTGTGTGTGTGTGTGTGTGTGTGAGATTCCACTTATACTAGTCTTTACCACTTGGGGGAACTAGTTACAGCAGACATTTTGAACTATGTTCTGAGCTTGTTTCTCACAATATTGAGAGAAAGTACTCGGACAAGTCTTTACTGAAGCAGTTTCTTGTTGCTGCTACGAAGAACACGACAATCCAACATAGCAACCACAGTGTTGGTGTACAGTGAAAAGGTTGACCAGCCACCCACAGCCCAAATGGAAGGGATTACTTCCTCATCTTCAAAAAATGACATTTGCTTTAATGTCCTGAAATAGCCATGGACTCCAGCTGGTAGATGCATGATGGGGAAGGAATGAACTGGCAGCAAGACAAATGGTGACCAAGGTCCTCCAATCATGGAAGAGGGTGACAATTCACTGGGTTTAAGGTGGGTGAGTGGAAAGAGAGGAGTGGCAGAAGGAGAGGAAAAAGGCTGAGCGGGGTGAGGTGAGGGGAAAAATGGAACATGATGGAAATCAAAAAGCAAAGGAAGGCAAGATAAGAAAAGAGGACAAGAGGTTGACGAAGAGGAGGAGAGGATTTGCTGGGCAAGGGAGAGAGAGAGGGAGAAGAATAAAGGTCCAGAGATAAGAAGTAGAGAGAAATGGAGGAGCTCCTTCATTTCCACACGGACACACTTGCACACACACATTCCTAAAGGCTTGCTGACAGAGAAGGCCAAACCAAGGCTGCCCAGTGTGTTCTGGGATAAAAGCGAGCCGACTCGGGGCATGTGGATGACAGTGATTGAGAACACATGTGAATCGTCCTTCCAGCTGGGCAAGGTCTATTCAGCAGAACTCCAGACAGCCTCCTGAAGTACAAACGCAAATCGGCTGGTATTGTGCTCAGCTGTAGACCTGAAAAGGTTCTTTTTATAAAGCCAGTTCAGCACTGGTCAGCAAAAGTCATTCTGAAAAACAGCATTGATTGAACTCTTTGTCTGGTTTGAGACTGGAAGGGAATAGCCATTCACCATGCATCCTCATTTTAAGCTTTGCACAATACTAGTTTAACATTCATGAGGAAAGGACTTTTGGTATGGACGTGTGACCGAGCAGCCAGTTTGATACTGAACTGAAAAAACCTATCTCAGTCGGCAAACATTTTGATTGAGCACACATCAATTTTGGTCGAAATCCTTTATTTATTTTTTTCTCTAAGAAATCCCTAATACTTTGTCTCTCAAAGTCTGAACACTTGTGTAACATTTGTGAGCCGTACTTCAGCAAAGCTATTTTCTTCTCACACAGGAAGGGTATTAACTTCCTCCCGATGCCAGCTGCACGGCTGTTTGTGCTACACTGTGTAGTCTGATAAGGAGCGTTAGTGCGTTCTAACATCAGGGGTCAGTTTCCAAGTCTAGCTGCGGTATATCACTGACGGGTTCTTTTGCTACGGTCCTAGTTTTTCTTCTGCGCATCGTTCACTTCCTATAGCTGAACTTTTCCAGAAGCCTCTGAAGAGGTTGTTAAATGAATAATCATTGCGGGAACAACTTACTGTAACCACAAGTAGCTTACCACTTGGTGACAAGTGACAACTGCTGTTGAGTCATCCATCCTACTAATAAAATAGTGATTTCTCAAACCACCTAGCCTGTTTCTTTACTCTTTACAATGGAATCTAACCCAACAGGACCCCCCCCCCCCCCCCCTCCCATATGTTGCTCTGTTGTGGGTGCCAAATAGGGTGAGGTAAGGTCATAGACTGGACTGTTGGAATACGGCCAGGAACACTTAACTCCACTCCTCTGACCATCAGTCCTCACTGCTCTCTGCAAGCCACTCACTGAACCTCTTGATCTAACTGAGAATTGATTTACTGGGACCAGTGTTGGGTTTATTTTATTTTCCCAGTACCCCGGCGTTCATAATTCAGTGTTATGAAAGCCTGCTGTAAACCTCCCCCAGTCTCTCTGCTCAATTATTGGATGTTGGGTTAGAAAACAACCTTATCACTCTGATGGTAGACCAGAATGTTTGGAGGACGTTTGGTACACGGCTCAGTGCCGTACACATTGAAGGGTTTGTTGGACTAGTCCTTTTGAATAAAGTGCACTTATGTCCTGCCGTCCAATCACAAGTCATAATGGACTACTGTTATCGACTCGCCCCCTTTCTCCTTTTAACTCATAAAAATACACAAGGCATTTTGAAGAGAATATTGTTTCTTTATGGATCATGGAGAGGATTTGTATGGGAGCAAATATTACGCATGAGCTGGTAATGAAGTAACTACCGATATACAGAAGTAGATGACGCCAACTTACTGTCACAGCGCTAACAGTGCAAACGCTACCTAACAAACTCTAGTTCATTTTCTCTTCTCCGAGATAAGGCAGACTCAAAGTCCAGAGTCCTGTCTGTCTGTGGCATGAATGGAATCCTCTGTCTGTTGGCTCTGGCCAGCATTCCCTCCCCTGAGAAAGCCGTTGGTTTGACTACCCGGGCCGGCCCTCGGCTGACATTGGTCCCCTTTCATCTCCTCTGAGGAAGATCATTTGCTTTATGGCTCTTCTATGCCCGATTGGAGCCCGGGAAAGGAGAGAATGGAAAAACGATGACATTGACGGTGATCATTTTGATAGATTTCACATTGGTTGGGATGGTAGTACTTGTTGTGATGGGTAGAACTGTGACTGATTTACCATCACTTGCCGAACTGAGCAGTTCTCTCTTCTCCTAGACGCTGTGAGGAAAATCCCTGTTGCTTGAACATGAAAACAATCCAATCAAAAAGGGAATCTTGAAAAGGATGACTGTTCCTCTCCAGCTGATAAGACGGAGCCTTTCATAGCTCTTCTGCACCCTGTCACAATACTCTGCTCTCATTACTGTCAGTCTGCATGGGATCTTTGATATCTCCAGCGTCTTTCTCAGTCTTTGGATGCAGGATACTTCAGTAAACAGTCTAGACACAGTACAGTGATGACAAACGACCTCAGACAAATCTCAAAGAACCGTCACACCGGGTTCTTACGGCTGAGGAAGGCCCAGTGCTTCGCTGACTCGTAATGGTAAGTGTAGTTGGCAGAGAGTTTGAGTGTAGCCCTGAAATTCAACGGGGCATTCTGTGTGGCGTGGTCCTCTGGGAAGGGTCAACTTTAGAGATCCTCTGTCTGTGTGTGTGTGGGCCTTGGTTAGACCTGGTTCATACCGCAGTGTGTGCACATGCATACCTCCAAACTATTCACACACACACACCAACACATTCAGTCTGTTGTGAGTGAGAGGAACAAACTTTCTCACACTCTCACTCTTCTTCTCCTCTCTCCCACTCTCTCTCTCTAGCTCTCTCTCAAACACACACACTTTGTTGCTATGCAAATGCCCATGGGTCTTAACAGAAGTGGTGGACTGGAGCCTATAAATGAAAGGATGAGATAATTAGTCAGTTTTAAAGAGCAGTAGGCGATGTATCAAACAGCCATAATTTACAGAAGCAAAACATTCCTTTCTCTCCATGAAACTTCAATAATATATCTCATTTTGGCCTTGGGCTTCATTATTTTATCAGCCTTCTAACATTGAAGATTTAGTTATAATGGATAGAAACGAGATCCCTGGAAATATGCATTGTAGGACACTGTATTTAGATTTGATAATACTGACGTATGATTCAAGTTTAGGTTTCTGTGTCTAATGAATGCACATGCTTTATGCCTGTAGTTTTGTTTTAATGCTATAGGGTTCTCAAATGATTGCATTGCTAGTTGACCTTATTCCTGGTGCTTTGCTGAGTTTAAATGGTACAAGTCATCAATTGAAATAGTCGGAGGCTTACTGTTTCAAGAGGGCAAATGATAATATCCTGGAATCACCATAACTCAAGAATGAATTATTGGTGGTAGAAGTGAGTAGTCTTCACCATAGTGTTTTGTTCATTTATGACAGCATTGAACAACATGTCACTACCGATTTTGGAGGGAAGCCAAAGGCATCATGGTCTGTACACGGCGGGTCATTACGGCTTCCATTCGGCTTCTATTATGTACCGTAATTGATTTTTGCTGGTGTGTACCAGCTACGTAAAGGGATTGCGAGCTTGGTGATGAAAACCGCCGCGACATGATTCAATTAAACCCACTTTAGTTACTATATGACAAGGTTGTAATTCAATCAAAGGTCCCTGCTCCATGTCCCACAGCTCTTGTATAAGGCACTTATCATGTCTTTCTCCCCCCCCCCCTTCCCGTGTCGCTAGACGGTGGACATCCACAAGGAGAAGGTGGCCAGGCGAGAGATCGGGATCCTCACCACCAACAAGAACACGTCGAGGACCCACAAGATCATCGCCCCTGCCAACATGGAGCGGCCGGTCCGATACATCAGGAAGCCCATCGACTACAACGTGCTGGACGATGTGGGCCACGGGGTCAAGGTGAGCTTCGTGTCCCCTGTCTTTCTCTCTTTATCCCTCGTCTACATTTTGGGGTCCTTTCCTCATTTTCTTATTTGTGTCAAGTATTCCAATGGTTCTCCATCTCTGTTCTTCTCTCTTTAACACGCCCTGGATTCGTCCCCTTATTTCTATACACCTCTTTTACATTTTTATGTCACTCTCCCTCTTTGTGTGTTTTATTTTCTTCTCTCTCTCTCTCACTGTTTCATTTTCATCCATAGAATGCACATAGCTGACCGTGCAGGAATATTCTCTGTAGGACCCAAGGTGGGGGGTTGGAATCAACTAAGGATTGATATAATTGATAGCTTTCTAAAAACTGAGCTACTCTTAGAGAGCTCTGTGAAAAGGGTGAGTAAAGGGGTCATCCACCAATTAGGTGCCTTTTGAGCAGTGTAACTTGGTGTAGGGTGTCCTTTGATGCACTTTGATGATGAAATTTGAACTTCCTTAGGTTATAAAATACATTTTACCAAGACAAATATGATTGTTCATGTTCTGAGTCATTCGGTGGGTTCTTTCTCTAGCATATCATGAACATTGTATCTGAAAAGTAACCTTTTACTTTGTAACCTAATACTTCCGATAATTAGCACTGAGCTCTGCTGACTGAGCGGCGCAGGTTCCTCGCAACAGGAGGATTTTGTATTTTGTGGTCGTTCAAAGTTGTTTCCGCAGGTCATTTTAAAGTAAAATTAGGATGACACGAGCTGAATTAAATGTAAAAGGCTTTGAAAATTAAAAGATTATGCAGTGTCCGCTCAGTGCTCTGTTGAGAGACCCTTGTTTTTGTTAGTCTTCGAAAAATAAAAGGAATTTCGAATGAATGTTTTAAAATATGAAAATATTACATGTTAGGGTACATGTCAAAAGGGTACATGATATATATATATATATATACACACACACACACACACACACACACACACACACACACACACACACACAGTGAGGGGGGAAAAAGTATTTGATCCCCTGCTGATTTTGTACGTTTGCCCACTGAGACAGAAATGATCAGTCTATAATTTTAAAGGTAGGTTTATTTGAACAGTGAGAGACAGAATAACAACAAAAAAATCCAGAAAAACGCATGTCAAAAATGTTATAAAATGGTTTGCGTTTTAATGAGGGAAATAAGTATTTGACCCCCTCTCAATCAGAAAGATTTCTGGCTCCCAGGTGTCTTTTATACAGGCAACGAGCTGAGATTAGGAGCACACTCTTAAAGGGAGTGCTCCCAATCTCAGTTTGTTACCTGTATATAAGACACCTGTCCACAGAAGCAATCAATCAGATTCTAAACTCTCCACCATGGCCAAGACCAAAGAGCTCTCCAAGGATGTCAGGGACAAGATTGTAGACCTACACAAGACCATCGCCAAGCAGCTTGGTGAGAAGGTGACAACAATTGGTGCGATTATTCGCAAATGGAAGAAACACAAAAGAACTGTCAATCTCCCTCGGCCTGGGGCTCCATGCAAGATCTCACCTCATGGAGTTGCAATGATCATGAGAACGGTGAGGAATCAGACCAGAACTACACGGGAGGATCTTGTCAATGATCTCAAGGCAGCTGGGACCATAGTCACCAAGAAAACAATTGATAACACACTACGCCGTGAAGGACTGAAATCCTGCAGCGCCCGCAATGTCCCCCTGCTCAAGAAAGCACATATACATGCCTGTCTGAAGTTTGCCAATGAACATCTGAATGATTCAGAGGACAACTGGGTGAAAGTGTTGTGGTCAGAGGAGACCAAAATGGAGCTCTTTGGCATCAACTCAACTCGCCGTGTTTGGAGGAGGAGGAATGCTGCCTATGACCCCAAGAACACCATCCCCATCATCAAACATGGAGGTGGAAACATTATGCTTTGGGGGTGTTTTTCTGCTAAGGGGACAGGACAACTTCACCGCATCAAAGGGACGATGGACGGGGCCATGTACCGTCAAGTCTTGGGTGAGAACCTCCTCCTCTCAGCCAGGGCATTGAAAATGGGTCGTGGATGGGTATTCCAGCATGACAATGACCCAAAACACACGGCCAAGGCAACAAAGGAGGGGCTCAAGAAGAAGTACATTAATGTCCTGGAGTGGCCTAGCCAGTCTCCAGACCTTAATCCCATAGAAAATCTGTGGAGGGAGCTGAAGGTTCGAGTTGCCAAACGTCAGCCTCGAAACCTTAATGACTTGGAGAAGATCTGCAAAGAGGAGTGGGACAAAATCCCTCCTGAGATGTGTGCAAACCTGGTGGCCAACTACAAGAAACGTCTGACCTCTGTGATTGCCAACAAGGGTTTTGCCACCAAGTACTAAGTCATGTTTTGCAGAGGGGTCAAATACTTATTTCCCTGATTAAAATGCAAATCAATTAATAACATTTTTGACATGCGTTTTTCTGGATTTTTTTGTTGTTATTCTGTCTCTCACTGTTCAAATAAACCTACCATTTAAATTATAGACTGATCATTTCTTTGTCAGTGGGCCAATGTACAAAATCAGCAGGGGATCAAATACTTTTTCCCCTCACTGTGTGTGTGTGTGTGTGTGTGTGTGTGTGTATATATATATATATATATATATATATATTGATTGATTGATTGTAATCTTCAGAAGTGACTTTGTCAAAGCAACAAAATAACTAGTGTTTTACAATGATGGTGAAAACTTGTGGTTGTGGTCAGATATGAACTGGGTTAAAATCTTCCCTAGAAGTCACAGAGGATGCACAGAGGGACATGTCAAAATGCTGCATTTTGGCAAGTCTTTATTCATATAAAACATCTGATTTATTGAATTTTCCTTGTAGTCTATATTAAAAGGCACAATTTTATTTACTGGGCTTTTAAAATTCAATATTTGTGCACAATTTCTAGTTCGCAAAAGGCACCCATTTCGTGGAACAACCCAGAGATTAATTTGAGACTTTTTAAAAGCACGTACTTCTGAACCGCCCTCGTAATCGTTTCTCCTATTTCTCTCTGATATTGAGCTGTGCTCTCACAAATCCTTCATGGCTTCATTAACAATTTAATGAAGCCATGGTAACACTGAATTATTGTTTTATTTTTTAAGTTTCTTTAAGCATTCTCTCAAGACTTCCGCTCTTTAAATGCAGCCCATACTATGTTGCTGGCAAACAAATGATTGAGTAGTAGAGGCCCTAGGGTTAATGTTAAAGGTCATATAGGTCGTCATGACAGCAGCTTCAGAGCCCCGATGACCGGGGCCATTTTGTGACCTCCATCTCCCCTCCGATTCTAACTCCCCCATAAATCAATCGCTGCTGTCGGGCAGATTGGATTAAGTGGCCATCGTTGTCGACCAGTAGAAGGATGGGCAATGATAAGGCAGGATAAAAGCCATCATGTCACTCAATTTACAAGCCCACAAATCACATAGCACTTGTATGTCACAACAGAGTGGCGTGTGTGTGTGGGCTGATGTAAACTGAAAAGGCTTCAAAATACCATGTTATCCACCATGGCGCTCTGTCATGTCATGTCATAATGTCCCCACATAGGTGACAAATCATGGTTGGTCTAAATTACTATAAGCTGTTATAACATTATCAAGATACCTGTCATATTACATTATGACAACAGAAAGATGATTGAAAACTGAATAAAGAGTAATGTACATATACTGTAAGCTTTGATTTAACGATGGAATGTCATGTTTCCACTTTAGTCCATCCGTTTGAAGTCTGCTGATATTTCGAATGCTTTTTGTCAATAAGTGCAGAGTGAAGGTCTATGGCGCCTTAGAATGATCTACTCTAGGTTTATTCCACCATTAAAGGTTCTCACTCCCTCTCTTTCACCATTATGGTGCCCATTACCATTATATGCATCCTTCCAAGAATCATTTGATGTTTCCATTTGGAGGACCTAACACCCACTTGTCCCACTATGTGTAATCCACACTGATTCATTGTGTAGTGCACGTCTGGTGGGTGTGAATGGGGGATTAGGCTAGAGGCTGTTAAGAGTGGGAGGGACTACGCGCGCACAGAACCACACACACACACGCACACACACACACACACACACACACACACACTGTACATAAGGCCTGGGAAGGCATTTATTACCCATTTCCTCTCAACTGTGTATGTCACAGCCCAGCGAGGAAGTCGATATTTAACATCAATACTCTGCATTAATTGATATTCTGCCTACAATAACGGAAGGGGGGGGGGGGGGGGGGGGTTAGCAGAAAGCTGTTAGGGCCCTATAGAATCACTATGCCTTGCTTTACTTACTGACCATAATCAATGCTGCCAAGATGGCAGTTTGAATCATGTCAAATCTCCAGCCAACTGTAAAACTGGCCACATGAGTCTGTGTTTAGATACCACACGTTCATTTAAATAATAATGTGTATTTGAATGACTAAATGTGTTAAACATTCACAAAACACAAGCTTGTTTTCTTATTAAAGGTCCATTGCAGCTGTTTTTATCTCAATATCAAATCATTTCTGGGCAAGAATGAAGTACCTTACTGTTATTGTTTTACATTTAAAATGTCAAAGAGAAACAAAAGTAGCTTCTTAGCAAATTTCTCAAGCGAGAATTTTGCTCGGACTGTCTAGGAGTAGTTTGAGAGGGGAAAACTGAAAACGACCTGTTATTGGCAGAGCGGTTTGGAACTCTCTTTTCAAACAACACATTTCACTGCACCTCTCCGCTGTACCGGGAGTATAACGAATATTAGAAAACACCTTACTAATATGAGTTGCACCCCCCCTTTTCCACTCAGAACAGCCTCAATTCATCAGTGCTTGGACTCTACAAGGTGTCGAAAGAGTTCCACAGGGATGCTGGCCCATGTTGACTCCAATGCTTCCCACAGTTGTCAAGTTGGCTGGATGTCCTTTGGATGGTGGACAATTCTTGATACACACGAGAAACGGTTGAGCGTGAAAAACCCAGCAGTGTTGCAGTTCTTGACACAAACCGTTGCCCCTTGCACCTACTACCATACCCTGTTCAAAGGCACTTACATGTTTTGTCTTGCCCATTCACCTTCTGAATGATACACACAGTGTATTTGGGAAGTATTCAGACCCCTTGACTTTTTTCACATTTTATTATGTTACAGCCTTCTTCCAAAATTGATTGAATAAAACATTGTCCTCGTCAATCTACACACAATACATAATGACAAAGTGAAAACCAGGTTTTCATACATTTTGCACATTTTATTAAAAGCAAACACCTTAAATATTCAGACCCTTTGCTATGAGACTCGAAATTGAGCTCAGGTGCGTACTGTTTCCATCGATCATCCTTGAGATGTTTCTACAACTTGATTGGAGTCCACCTGTGGTAAATTCAATTGATTGGACATGATTGGGAAAGGCACACACCTGTCTATATAAGGTCCCACAGTTGACGGTGCATGTCAAAGCAAAAACCAAGCCATGAGGTCGAAGCAATTATCCGTAGAGCTCCAAAACAAGATTGTGTCGAGGCACAGATCTGGGGAAGGGTACAAAAAATGTCTGCAGCATCGAAGGTCCCCAAGAACACAATGGCCTCCATTCTTAAATGAAAGAAGTTTGGAACACCCAAGACTCTTCCTAGAGCTGGGGCTTGGCCTAACTAAGCAATCTGGGGAGAAGGGCCTTGGTCAGGGAGGTGACCAAGAACCTGATGGTCACTCTGACAGAGATCCAGAGTTCCTCTGTGGAGATGGGAGAACCTTCCAGAAGGACAACCATCTCTGCAGCACTCCACCAATCAGGCCTTTATGGCAGAGTGGCCAGATGGAAGCCACTCAGTAAAAGGCACATGACAGCCCGCTTGGAGTTTGCCAAAAGGCACCTAAAGGACTCTGACCATGAGAAACGATATTCTCTGGTCTGATGAAACCAAGATTTAACTCTTTGACCTGAATGCCAAGTGTCATGTTTGGAGGAAACCTCGCACCATCACTACAGTGAAGCATGGTGGTGGCTGCATCATGCTGTGGGGATGTTTTTCAGTGGCAGAGACTGGGAGACTAGTCTGGATCAAGGAAAGATTAACAGAGCAAAGTACAGAGATCCATGAAAACCTACTCTAGAGCGCTCAGGACCTGACTGGGGCAAAGGTTCACCATCCAACAGGACAATGACCCTAACCACACACTCAAGACAACGCAGGAGTGGCTTCGGGACAAGTCTCTGAATGTTGTTGAGTGGCCCAGCCAGAGCCCAGACTTGAACACGATCTAACATCTCTGGAGAGACCTGAAAATAGCTGTGCAGCGACGCTCCCCATCCAACCTGACAGAGCTTGAGAGTGTCATACCCAAGAAGATTCCAGGCGGTAATTGCTACTAAAGGTTCTTCAACAAAGTACTGAGTAAAGAGTCTGAATACTTATGTAAATGTGATATTTCAGATTTATTTTATACATTTGCTACAATAAAAAAAAACAGTGTTTTTGCTTTGTCATTATGGGATATTGTTTGTAGATTGAGGGGGGAAGAAACAATCCATTTTAGAATAAGGCTGTAACAAAACGTGGAAAAAGTCGAGGTCTGAATACTTTCCGAATGCACTGTATACACAATCCATGTCGCAATTGTCTCGGCTTATAAATCCTTCTTTAACTTGTCTCCTCCCATTCATCTACACTGATTTGAAGTGGATTTAACAAGTGACATCAATAAGGGATCATAGCTTTCACCAGGATTCACCTTGTCAGTTTGTCGTGGAACGAGCAGGTGTTCTTAATGTTTTGTATACTTAGTGTATGTGACAATACATACTGTATATACAGTACCGGTCAAAAGTTTGGACACTTACTCATTCATGGGATTTTCTACATTGTAGAATAATAGTAAAGACATAAACGATTAAATAACACATATGGAATCATGTAGTAACCAAAAGTGTTTTATATTTGAGATTCTTCACAGTAGCCACCCTTTGCCCTGATGACACCTTTGCACACTCTTGGCATTCTCTCAACCAGCTTACTGAGGAATGCTTTGCCAATAGTCTTGAAGGCGTTCCCACATATGCTGAGCACTTGTGGCTGCTTTTCCTTCACTCTGCGGACCAACTCATCCCAAACCATCTTAGTTGGGTTGAGGTTGGATGATTGTCATCTGATTGTCATTGAGGCCAGGTCATCTAAATGCAGCACTCCATCACTCTCATTGGTCAAATAGCCCTTACACAGCCTGGAGGTGTGTTTTGGGTCATTGTCCTGTTGATAAACAAATGATAGTCCCACTAAGCGCAAACCAGATGGGATGGCGTATTGCTGCAGAATGCTGTGGTAGCCATGCTGGTTAAGTGTGCCTTGAATTCTAAATAAATCACTGACAGTGTCACCAGCAAAGCACCCCCACACCATCACTCCTCCATGCTCAACAGTGGGAACCACACATGTAGAGATCATCCATTCACCTACTCTGCGTCTCACAAAGACAGAGTTTGGAACCAAAAATCTCAAATTTGGACTCATCAGACCAAAGGACAGATTTCCACTGGTCTAATGTCCATTGCTCGTGTTACTTGGCCCAAGCAAGTCTTCTTCTTATTGGTGGTTTCTTTGCAGCAATTTGACCATGAAGGTTCTGACTTAGAATATGTGGACAACTATAAATACCTAGGTGTCTGGCTAGACTGTAAACTCTCCTTCCAGACTCACATTAAGCATCTCCAATCCAAAATTAAATCAATAATCGGCTTCCTATTTCGCAACAAAGCCTCCTTCATTCATGCTGCCAAACATACCCCCGTAAAACTCACTATCCTACCGATCCTTGACTTCAGGGATGTCATTTACAAAATAGCCTCCAACACTCTACTCAACAAATTGGATGCAGTCTATCACAGTGCCATCCGTTTTTGTCACCAAAGCCCCATATACTACCCACCATTGCAACCTGTATGCTCTCGTTGGCTGGTCCTCGCTACATATTCATTGCCAAACCCACTGGCTCCAGGTCATCTATAAGTCTTTGCTAGGTAAAGCTCCGCCTTATCTCAGCTCACTGGTCATCATAGCAACACCCACCCGTAGCACGCGCTCCAGCAGGTATATTTCACTGGTCATCCCCAAAGCCAACACTTCCTTTGGACGCCTTTCCTTCCAGTTTTCTGCTCCCAATGACTGGAACAGATTGCAAAAATCACTGAAGTTGGAGACTTATATCTCCCTCACTAACTTCAAGCATCGGCTGTCAGAGCATCTTACCGATCGCTGCAGCTGTACACAGCCCTTCTGTAAATAGCCCATCCTACCAACTACCTACCTCATCCCCCATATTTGTTTTTTGTTTTTTTTCTGCTCCTTTGCACACCAGTATTTCTACACATCCTCATCTGCACATCTATCACTCCAGTGTCATTGCTGAATTGTAATTACTTTGCCACTTTGGCCTATTTATTACCATACCTCCTTACTTCATTTGCACACACTGTATACAGATTTTCTATTGTGTTATTGACTACGTTTGTTTATCCCATGTGTAACTCTGTTGTTTTTGTCGCACTGCTTTGCTTTATCTTGGCCAGGTCGCAGTTGTAAATGAGAACTTGTTCTCAGCTGGCCTACCTGCTTAAATAAAGGTGAAATAAAAAAATTAACATTTCACGCAGTCTCCTCTTAACAGTTGATGATATGTCGTTTAGTTGAACTCTGTGAAGCAGAGGTAACGCTGGGTCTTCCTTTCCTGTGGAGGTCCTCATGAGAGCCAATTTCGTCAAAGCACTTGATGGTTTTTGTGACTGCACTTGAAGAAACTTTCAAAGTTCTTGAAATATTCTGGATTGACTGACCTTCATGTCATAAAGTAATGATGGACTGTCGTTTGTCTTTGCTTATTTGAGCTGTTCTTGCCATACTCACCTGAAATGCATTTCAGGTGAGTATGAGTTGGACCGCAGAGTAAAGGAAAAGCAGCCAACAAGTGCTCAGCATATGTGGGAACTCCTTCAAGACTGTTGGAAAAGCGTTCTTCATGAAGCTGGTTGAGAGATTGCCAAGAGTGTGCAAAGCTGTCTTCAAGGCATAGGGTGGCTACTATGAAGAATCTCAAATTTAAAATATATATATAACACTTTTGGTTACTACATGATTCCATAAGTGTTATTTCATAGTTTTAATGTCGTCACTATTGTTCAAATCAAATCAAATGTATTTATATAGCCCTTCTTACATCAGCTGATATCTCAGTGCTGTACAGAAACCCAGCCTAAAACCCCAAACAGCAAGCAATGCAGGTGTAGAAGCACAATGTAGAAAATAGTAAAAATATAGGAAAACTTTTGGGAAGAAATATATATATATATATAATAAATAAAAAAAATAAACGCGACATGTAAAGTGTTGGTCCCATGTTTCATGAGCAGAAATGAAAGATCCTCAACATTTTTCATACGAACAAAAAGAGCATAGCTCTAAAATGTGCACAAATTGGTTTACAAACCTGTTAGTGAACATTTCTCCTTTGCCAAGATAATCCATTAACCTGACAGGTGTGTCATATCAAGAAGCTGATTAAACAGCATGATCATTACACAGGTACACCTTGTGCCACACTAAAATGTACAGTTTTGTCACACAACACAATTCCACAGATGTCTCAAATTTTTAGGGAGCATGCAATTGGCCTGCTGACTGCAGGAATGTCCACCAGAGCTGTTTCCAGAGTATTGAATGTTTTCTTTACCACTTCAGTGGGCAAATGCTCACCTTCGATGGCCACTGGTACGCTGGAGAAGTGTGCTCTTCATGGATGAATCGCGGTTTCAACTGTACACGGCAGACAGTGTGTATGGTGTCGTGTTGGTGAGCGGTTTGCTGATGTCCACATTGTAAACAGAGTGCCTCATGGTGGCGGTGGGGTTATGGTATGTGCAGGCGTAAACTACTAACAACGAACACAATTCCATTTTATCGATGGCAATTTGAATGCGCTAAGATACCTTGACGAGATCCTGGGGCCCATTGTTGTGCCATTCATCAACCGCCATCGCCTCATGTTTCAGCATGATAATGCACGGCCCCATGACGCAAGGATCTGTACATAATTCCTGGAAGCTGAAGATGTCCCAGTTCCTCCATGTCCTGCATACTCACCAGACATGTCACCCATTGAACCTGTTTGGGTTGTTCCGGAACGACGTACACGACAGCATGATCAACTCTATGCGAAGGAGATGTGTCGCGCTGCATGAGGCAAATGTGGACAAACCAGATACTGACTAGTTTTCTGATCCACAACTTTTTTTCCCTTCTTTTTTTTTTTTTTTTTTTTTAAGTTCTCTGTGACCAGCAGATGCTTATCAGTATTCCCAGTCATGTGAAATCCATACATTAGGGCCTAATGAATTAATTTCAATTGACTGATTTCCTTGAACTGTAACTCAGTAAAATCTTTGAAATTGTTACATGTTGCGTTTTTATATTTTCAGTGTAATTTACTGCATGTTGATGTCACCAATGAAGGCCAAAACTCCCTCCCACCAAACAGGCAGAAATTTCAGGTGGTCTTTTCCAACAGCTCTTACACTAAAACGGCATAATCATAATTTTCACAATTTCACAGTATTATTCCAACCTTGTACTGTGGAAATATATATATAAAACACAGGATAATCACGGTTTTGACTGCACTGGGCCTTTTTTTAAATGGAAGACATGCCAAGAGAAACATCTGATTTAGAACAGAATTGACAAGAAAGTCCCCACACACACACACACACACACACACACACACACACACGATTGGTACCGAAGTCATGTACAGTATGTTGCAGTATCCCTGTTGGAGAGAGGGGAGACTAGTAAAAGAGAGGAGGGATGGAAGGTTCAACATCTCTAATGATATTCACTGAACTCTGTGACATTCTATCGATGGTCTAAGCTGCTCACTCATCCAGAGGATCACCGTGTTCTCTCCTAAAGCGTATGGCCGGCGTCGTCTTTCTCACAACACTACGGCAGACGATGAGGCTTGATCTTGTCAGCGTTTTCAGGAATGCAGGGGAGACGTCAGATGTTGCTTCAGACTTTGTTTCCTCAGCGAATGTGTTCTTTTTCGTCCTTGGTAAGTCGTATTAGATACACGGGGGAACAAAATGTAGCCTCCTTAACTCGGCTGCCAGTGATGATGTGTACTTCCAGAAACGTTTACGACTGTTTACGAAACAGTTTCCAGTCACTCTTTGGGGGGGAAACGCATTTCGAGTGCTTGTAGATGGCATGTTTATAATATAGTAAGTGTCCTCAACATGTCTTGAAGGTGCCTTCCGTAGTGCTGTCTGATGACTCAGATCTTTTCCTCCTAGGGCCCTTAGCTCAGCACATCTTCTCATCCCTGTGTAAGCAGTATCGGCATATAGCCTGCCCTTTACACTTTAATCATATCGTTCACGTCATAGCCCAGGTCTAGCACTGTGTCAGTGCATTTATCAATATGGATCTGTCAATCAAATGTATCAATCACATGTATTTTATGAAGCCCCTTATTACATCAGCAGTTGTCACAGTGTGCTTTACAGACACCCAGCCTACAACACCAAAGAGCAAGCGATGCAGAAGCACAGTGACTAGGAAAAACTTCCTAGAAGTAACCAAACAAATCGCTCCAATCTGTCAATATGATCATTATTCAGGCAATCCAGGTTATAATGACTGATGGATCTGTGCAGTGATTTGGCTGACATCTATGTACAGTACCAGTCAAAAGCTTGGACTCATTCAAGGTTTTTTTTTTTTTTTTTACTGTTTTCTTCATTGTAGAATAATAGTGAAGACATCAAAACTATGAAATGACACACATGGAATCATGTAGTAACCAAAAGTCTTAAACAAATCAAAATATTTTATGTTTCAGATTCTTCAAAGTAGCCTCCCTTTGCCTTGATGACAGCTTTGCACACTTGGCATTCTCTCAACCAGCTTCTTGAGGTAGTCACCTGGAATGCATTTTATTTAACACACATGCCTTGTTAAAAGTTAATATGTGCAATTGCTACCTCGTGAAGCTGGTTGAGAGAATGCCAAGAGTGTGCAAAGCTGTCATCAAGGCAAAGGGTGGTTACTTTGAAGAATCTAAATTTGGTTTTGATTACTACATGATTCCATATGTGTTATTTCATAGTTTTGATGTCTTCACTATTATTCTACAATGTAGAAAATAGCAAAAATCAAGAGAAACCCTTGAATGAGTAGGTGTGTCCAAATTTTTGACTGGTACTGTATGAGCAGTCTGGTTCAGTCATCCAGGAGGATGCATCTACTCTTTTTGAAACTCTTCTGTTGCATATAGCATTGGCAAATCCTGCTTAGACTCACTCAGGCCTGAACATTGACCCAACCCCACTCTGCCTTAGCCTTCACCCATTGCTCAATCCCTACAATGGAGATCGCAGCATGGTGGGATTTTGAGCTACAGTTTGAAATGCTAATCCCATTGGTTTTGGACTGGGACAACAACCTCCATCAGTCAACACGGTCCCGTCTGAAAGAACTGGTGTCTGTAGCCTAATAATCATCAGTCAACATGGTCCTGTCTGAAAGAACTGGTGCCTGTAGCCTAATAATAATCAGTCAACATGGTCCTGTCTGAAAGAACTGGTGCCTGTAGCCTAATAATAATCAGTCAACATGGTCCTGTCTGAAAGAACTGGTGCCTGTAGCCTAATAATAATCAGTCAACATGGTCCTGTCTGAAAGAACTGGTGCCTGTAGCCTAATAATAATCAGTCAACATGGTCCTGTCTGAAAGAACTGGTGCCTGTAGCCTAATAATAATCAGTCAACATGGTCCTGTCTGAAAGAACTGGTGCCTGTAGCCTAATAATAATCAGTCAACATGGTCCTGTCTGAAAGAACTGGTGCCTGTAGCCTAATAATAATCAGTCAACATGGTCCTGTCTGAAAGAACTGGTGCCTGTAGCCTAATAATAATCAGTCAACATGGTCCTGTCTGAAAGAACTGGTGCCTGTAGCCTAATAATAAGCCATATTTCAACAACAAAAAAGCCCCCAGAATTTAGCTTTGGTGCACCCTCGTTTCCACAGTGTCACTTTCTCCCACTTTCTTGATTTGAATAAACCATACATAGCTTCATCATACTACATTTGATGAATCTACCTAACATTGGCCTTCCCAAGAACCTCCTGTTTTATCTTGTTTCTTGTGATGCGCTCGGAATGGCCCAATAGGGAGCCTGCATAATTGATGACCCACTTGTCTTGGTGCTTGTCGTAGTGCAGAGCAGTCCCGTGGCGTGAACTAGCTGTTCCTTCTATTTGACTCTCTCAAACATAAATTACAGAGCACTTGTCTATGAGAAATTGCTTTTCTTCCTAGAGCGTAAGTGCACAGGTTCAGCATTCATGATCATTTGTAAAATTACACCAAGATGCAGGACAGTTTGAACATATGCGCTGAACTGACATTGTTTCCAAAGGGGAGATACAAAAGGACTTTGTATTTGTGTATATATATTTATTTATTTATTTTTGACCTTATCCAGTAGTATGACGCATTGAGGTGTTGAAATACCCATGTCAATGCGCAATGGCAACATCCAATGGATTTGTGAGAATTCCTACTTGTAGGTGTGGTAGATATGAATCAACACAGAGGACAAAAACAACCATTGGACCCACACTGTTATGGTGCAGTGCAATGACATCAAACAACTGTTGCCCAGGTCTTGAGAAATGTTTACTCGGTGTAAATAATGTGGTAAAGTCTCCTGTAATGTGGGTTCTTTTACCGTTCAGACATGGCGATTTTGACATATACCTTCTCTCTCTCTTTCTCTCTCTCTCTTTCTTCCACCCACGTTAAGTGGCTCAAAGCCAAGGTAAGTCCTGTTTGTCACATGACCCATCTTGCTATAGTAGTCTACTATTGATAGCTGTTTAAACCGCAAAAAAAAAAAAAAAATTCATGTATTTGATTCCTTATTTCCCCCTAAACCAATCCATAGTACAAGTAGGCCTAGTCCAACTGCTGCTGTAGCCGTCATTATTAGAGGCTTAGGAGCACAACTCATCATGACAATATACTGCGCCTTCAGAAAGTATTCACACCCCCTTGACTTTTTCCACATTGTGTTGTGTTACAAAACCTCAATTCAGGCTGTATCACTGGCCTACACACAATACCCCATGATGTCAGTGGAATATATATATATATTTTTTTAAATGTTTACAAATGAATTAAATTAAAAGCTGCTGACATGTCTTGAGTCAAGTATTCAACCGCTTTGTTTTGGCAAGCTAACATCAGTTCAAGAGAAAAATGTGCTTAAACAACTCAATAAGTTGCATGGACATTATTATTTTTTTAATGACTACCTCATCTCTGTTCCCCAACCATATCATTTACTGTGAGGTTCCTCAGTCGAGCAGAGAATTTCAACCACAGATTCAACCACAGAGACCAGGGAGATTTTTGCAATGCCTCACAAAGAGAACCTATTGTTAATAATTACACTCTGGATGGTGTATCAATACACCCAGTCACTAAAAGGATACAGTCGTCCTTCCGAACTCAGTTGCCGGAGAGGAAGGAAACCGCTCAGGGATTTCAGCATGAGGCTAATGGTGACTTTAAAACAGAGTTTAATGGCAGTGATGGGAGAAAACTAAGGATGGATCAACATTGTAGTTACTCCACAATACTAACATAAATTACAGAAAAAAAAGGAAGCCTGTACAGAATAAAAATATTCCAAAACATGCATCCTGTGCAACAAGACACTAAAGTAAAACTGCTACAAATGTGTCAATGAAATGAACATTATGTCTAAAATACAAAGTGTTATGTTTGGGGCAAATCCTACACATCACTGAGGGCCACCATTTCATATTTTCAGGTGTGGTGGTGGCTGCATCATGTTATGGGTATGCTTCAGTGGAGGCTGGTGGGAGAAGCTAGAGGAGGACGGGCTCATTGTAATGGCTGGAATGGAAATCACACGTTTGACTCTGTTCCAATAATTCTATTCCAGCCATTACAATGAGCCTGTCCTCCTATAGCACCTCCCACCAGCCTCCACTGGTATGCTTGTCATCGGCAAGGACTAGGGATTATTATTTTTTTTTTTTTAGGATAACAACAAACAGAATAGAGCTAAGCCCAGGCAAAATCCTAGAGGAAAACCTGGTTCAGTCTGCTTTTCAACAGACACTGGGAGACAAATTCACATTTTCAGCAGGACAGTAACCTAAAACACAAGGCCAAATATACACTGGAGTTGCATACCAAGATGACATTGGACGTTCCTTTGTGACCTAGTTATAGCTGACTTAAATCGGCTTGAAAATCTATGGCAAGACTTAAACGGTTGTCTAGCAATGATCAACAACCTACTTGACAGAGCTTGAAGTTTGTTTTTTTTAAGAATAATGTGCAAATATTGTACAATCCAGGTGTGCAAAGCTCTTAAAGGTTTACCCAGAAAGACTCACAGCTGTAAACGCTTCCAAAGGTGATTCTAACATGTATTGACTCAGGGGTATGAATACTTATGTAAATTAGATTTCTGTGTTTCATTTTAAATCATTTCAACCCCAAAAAATTCACATTGTCATTACGGGGTATTGTGTGTGTAGCTGGATGATTTCCAAAAAAATATTTAATACATTTTGAGTTCAGGCTGTAACACAACAAAATGTGGAATAAGTCAAGGGGAATGAATACTTTCCGAAGGCACTGTATCATGATATGATAGATATGTTGACATGTATGTGTTGAAAAGCTGTTCATATGTGTAGCTGTGTATGATGATCTTATCTGCTGTATGGGTTTTCCAGATAAAATGAGTATGCACCTTTTTTTTGAATATTTATAACTCTTAATAAAACAATAACCCCAGGAGTCATGAAAAATTCAAACGTTAGCTGTGGCGTGGCCTTTTAGTTATTGGCTTTGATTATATGTTTGTTTTTATGTGCTTGATAGAACGCCATGTCCAAAACAAACATGTGACGATGTTTAGCAGGAAGCCCCTGTGGGTTTTACCTGGCCAACCACCCTGTGACTTGGTTAAAGACCAGTTCTGCTCATTTGCCAGAATGTCTCAGTAATGATGTAGCATACTGAATCTGGGAAGCCTATCAGCTTTAGTACTTGTCTGTTGTCATACTAGTTAGTCTTTTATGCTACCACTATGTTAAATGTCTTAAAATACTTTCTTGATTTATTGTCTTTTCAACAGCAGCATGGAAATAATCAGCCAATCAGAGGAGGAGGAACACTATCGAGGACCAATCCGCCGACACAGAAGCCGCCTAGCCCGCCGCCCGTGACAGGGCCGATGTCAGGGCGTGGCACTCTAGGGTAAGAGGTCTTTTTTATTTTTTTAAATGAATGAATCACTTTTTATCACCACTATTAACTGAGCCAACATGTTAGAAGGCAGGGCGTTTGGTATCCTAGCCGGTGCACAGAGTTAGTCACGTCCTGATCTTTTATATAAAATAGCAGTGTAACACTAATTCTGGGCTTTAGTGACTGCTGTGGAACATCCAGCTGAATAGATAAGTTGGATTTTGAATGGTCCTGTGCAGATTTCCACTGACTGTTACTGTTAAGAGCATTGCAGTTTGTTGAGGCCATGGTCTTTTAATAAAGGTTGTGGAAAAGGTTACTATGTTGTTGGTATGCTGTGCATGTATGTAACAAGTACATTTACACATGTGGGATTGGGTGCACATGTACATCGTGGCCAGGGGCAGACTGGGACCAGAAATCGACCCTGGTATTTCTAACACATCGGCCCATTTTATTCCTCGAGGCCCCCACACTGGCCCATTTTCTTTTTTCCCCTTGAGGACCCTATTATGAGCCAGATAATTATATTTTTGTGCAAAAACCTCGTTAGACAGGCCCACTGGGGCTAGAAATAGACCAGCCCGTCTGGCATTTGCTTGGAATGCCAGATGTCCAGTCTGCCACTGATCGTGGTGTTGCATTCTATTGCATTCCAACGAAACGTTCACATTTTAAGAGGTAACTTCCATTTGTGAATAGGGACATTTTCTCCATTATTTTCAATGAGGATATTTTTGTATTCATTGATCTACAGTGCCTTCACAAAGTATTCACACCCCTTGACTTATTGCACGTTTTGTTGTGATACAGCCTGCATTTAAAATTGATTAAATTGAGTGTTTGTGTCACTGGCCTAGACACAATACCCCATAATGTCAAAGTGGAATTGTTTTTTTAATTGTTTTTTTATATTAAAAATGAAAAGCTGAAGTCAATAATTTTAGTATTCAACCCCTTTGTTATGGCAAGCTTAAATAAGTTTGGGAGTAAAAATGTGCTTAACAAATCACATAAGTTAAATAGACTCATTCTGTGTGCAATAATAGTGTTTACCATTATTTGTGAATGACTAACTCATCTCAGTACACCAACCATACAATTTGCAAGGCATTGGAAAACCTCCCTGGTCTTTGTTGGTTGTAAGATCCCTCAGTCAAGCAGTGAATTTCAACCACAAAGACCAGGGAGGTTTTTCAATGCCTTGCAAAGGGCACCTATTGGTAGATGAAAACCATTTATGAAAAAAGTAAACGGACCCCTGATTCTCATGCATTATGATTCATTCTGTTCTTATTCTCTTTTTATCTCCCCCCCCCTTTCTATCTTTGGTTGACTTTGACAGACGCAATACGCCCTATAAAACTCTGGAGCCGGTGAAACCGCCCACAGTACCCAACGACTACATGACCAGCCCCGCTCGTCTAGGCAGCCAGCACAGCCCTGGGCGCACTGCTTCTCTCAACCAGAGACAAAGAACCCACAGGTAACTAACACGCTAGGGAGGCCGGTAGCCTTGCGTTTAAGAGCGGCGGTCCAGTAACCGAAAGGTCTCTGGTTCGAAACCCGATCCGACTAGGTGAAAAATCTGCCGATGTGCCCTTGAGCAAGGCACTTAACCCTGATTCCTCCTGTAAGTCGCTCTGGATAAGAGCGTCTCCTAAATTACTACAATGTTAAAAATTTGACCATACCAGTATCGCAATATTTTTTACATGAAGCAGACATCTCTTTGGTCCTTTTAAAAAAAAAAAAAACCTGCTGTTTGTAAAATATTGTGTGCTTGGAAAATGTTTATTTCCAACATAAGGGCTGTTTTCCTGAAGATGTTTAAATCCGCTTCGTGTTTTGTTTCATTGCCATGATACTAACCAGTAAAACACACACACACAGGCACGCGTACACACGCGCGTTGGGCCTGTAACCGACAGGTTGCTGGATCGAATCCCCGAGCTGACAAGGTTCGTTCTGCCCCTGAACAAGGCATTTAACCCACTGTTCCCCAATAGGCTGTCATTGTAAATAAGAATTTGTTATTAACTGACTTGCCTAGTTAAATAAATGTAATCTGCGCGCAGACCGATGGGGACACACATATACTATTGTCCTACTCAACAGCTCTGAATTTTTCTCCCACAGCCTCTGTGTTCTAACATGGGTATGACAAAAGGAACCCCCCCCCCAAATACTTTGTATCCCCCATGTTTTACAAACATTTCTAATCTCTACACTTAAATCCATCAGCTTAATGTGCTTTCACAGCTCCCCCGCCCAAATACTGTAAATCCAACATTCAACTGACAAGACCCGGAAGGCTTCAGCCGTTTGGGAATGAATGTTCCTCAAGGCCGCCGGCGTAAAGTGTCCTTCGAAAGTCCTAAGTCCTCTGTACATTTAGACCCCTGCCACGATCACTGAAATGTGTCCGTCAGAAAGCCACGCTGCGAGAGCTGAGATATGAGTCACGAGTGATTTTGAAGTTGTTTCATTAGCTAAGAAGGCTGTGCTGCTGACTGAGATGGTCATAAATATTACGTCACTTTTCTCTTTTTTTCTCCTGTCCCTCTATCATTTTGGCACACATGCTACTCCCGTTCCCTTACTTTGCTATTTTCTCTCCCCTTTGTTCTTGCTCTCTTTTGCGCTCTCTCTCTCGCTATCTCGTGCGCTCTCTCTCTCGCTATCTCGTGCGCTCTCTCTCGCTATCTCGTGCGCTCTCTCTCGCTATCTCGTGCGCTCTCTCTCGCTATCTCGTGCGCTCTCTCTCGCTATCTCGTGCGCTCTCTCTCTCTCGCTATCTCGTGCGCTCTCTCTCTCTCGCTATCTCGTGCGCTCTCTCTCTCTCGCTATCTCGTGCGCTCTCTCTCTCTCGCTATCTCGTGCGCTCTCTCTCTCTCGCTATCTCGTGCGCTCTCTCTCTCTCGCTATCTCGTGCGCTCTCTCTCTCTCGCTATCTCGTGCGCTCTCTCTCTCGCTATCTCGTGCGCTCTCTCTCTCGCTATCTCGTGCGCTCTCTCTCTCGCTATCTCGTGCGCTCTCTCTCTCGCTATCTCGTGCGCTCTCTCTCTCGCTATCTCGTGCGCTCTCTCTCTCGCTATCTCGTGCGCTCTCTCTCTCGCTATCTCGTGCGCTCTCTCTCGCTATCTCGTGCGCTCTCTCTCGTGCGCTCTCTCTCGTGCGCTCTCTCTCGTGCGCTCTCTCTCGTGCGCTCTCTCTCGTGCGCTCTCTCTCGTGCGCTCTCTCTCGTGCGCTCGCTCTCGTTCTCGTGCTCGCTCTCTCGTGCTCGCTCTCTCGTGCTCGCTCTCTCGTGCGCTCTCTCTCGCTCTCTCGTGCGCTCTCTCTCGCTCTCTCGTGCGCGCTCTCTCGCTCTCTCGTGCGCGCTCTCTCTCCGCGCGCGCTCTCTCTCCGCGCGCGCTCTCTCTCTCCGCGCTCTCTCTCTCCGCGCTCTCTCTCTCTCCGCGCGCTCTCTGTCTCCGCGCGCTCTCTCTCTCCGCGCGCTCTCTCTCTCCGCGCGCTCTCTCTCTCCGCGCGCTCTCTCTCTCCGCGCGCTCTCTCTCTCCGCGCGCTCTCTCTCCGCGCGCTCTCTCTCCGCGCTCTCTCTCTCTCCGCGCTCTCTCTCTCTCCGCGCTCTCTCTCTCTCCGCGCTCTCTCTCTCTCCGCGCGCTCTCGCTCTCTCTCGCTCTCTCTCGCTCTCTCGCTCGCTCTCCCTCGCGCTCTCGCTCTCGCTCTCTGCTCGCTCTCTCGCTCGCGCTCTCTCTCGCTATCTCGTGCGCTCTCTCTCGCTATCTCGTGCGCTCTCTCTCGCGCTCGCTCTCTCGCGCTCGCTCTCTCTCTCCGCGCGCTCTCTCGCGCTCGCTCTCTCTCTCCGCGCGCTCTCTCTCTCTCGCGCTCTCTCTCTCTCGCGCTCTCTCTCTCTCGCGCTCTCTCTCTCGCTCTCTCTCTCTCGCTCTCTCTCTCTCGCGCTCTCTCTCTCTCGTCTCTCTCTCTCGCTCTCTCTCTCCTCGCGCTCTCTCTCTCTCGCGCTCTCTCTCTCTCGCGCTCTCTCTCTCTCGCGCGCTCTCGCTCTCTCTCGCGCGCTCTCTCTCTCGCGCAATCTCGCTCTCTCGCTCTCTCTCTCGCGCAATCTCGCTCTCGCTCTCTCTCTCGCTCTCTCTCTCGCGCTCTCTCTCTCGCTCTCTCGCTCTCTCTCTCGCTCTCTCTCTCGCTCTCGCGCGCTCTCGCTCTCTCTCTCGCTCTCTCTCTCTCTCTCTCTCTCTCTCTCTCTCTCTCTCTCTCTCTCTCTCTCTCTCTCTCTCTCTCTCTCTCTCTCTCGCGCGCGCGCTCTCTCCCTCTCCCTCTCCCTCTCGCGCGCTCTCTCTCGCTCTCCCTCTCCCTCTCGCGCGCTCTCTCTCCCTCTCCCTCTCGCGCTCTCCCTCTCGCGCGCTCGCTCTCTCTCTCTCTCTCTCGCGCTCTCTCTCTCTCTCTCTCGCGCTCTCGCTCTCTCTCTCTCTCTCTCTCGCGCTCTCGCTCTCTCTCTCGCTCTCTCTCTCGCTCTCTCTCTCGCTCTCTCTCGCGCTCTCGCTCTCTCTCGCTCTCTCTCGCTCTCGCTCTCGCTCTCTCTCGCTCTCGCTCTCGCTCTCTCTCTCTCTCTCGCGCTCTCGCTCTCTCTCTCTCTCGCTCTCTCTCGCGCTCTCGCTCTCTCTCTCTCTCGCTCTCTCTCGCGCTCTCGCGCAATCTCTCTCGCTCTCTCTCGCGCTCTCGCTCTCTCTCTCTCTCTCACGCGCTCTCTCTCTCTCGCGCTCTCGCTCTCTCTCTCTCTCGCTCTCTCTCGCGCTCTCTCTCGCTCTCTCTCGCGCTCTCTCTCTCGCTCTCTCTCGCGCTCTCTCGCGCTCTCTCGCGCTCTCTCTCGCTCTCTCGCGCAATCTCTCGCGCTCTCTCTCTCTCGCGCTCTCTCTCTCTCGCGCGCTCTCTCTCTCGCGCTCTCTCTCTCGCGCTCTCTCTCTCGCGCTCTCTCTCTCGCGCTCTCTCTCTCTCTCTCTCTCGCTCTCTCTCGCGCAATCTCTCTCGCTCTCTCGCTCTCTCGCGCAATCTCTCGCGCAATCTCTCGCGCAATCTCTCGCGCTCTCTCTCTCGCGCTCTCTCTCTCGCGCTGTCTCTCTCGCGCTCTCTCTCTCGCGCTCTCTCGCTCGCTCTCGCTCTCGCGCGCTCTCTCGCTCTCGCTCTCTCTCGCGCTCTCGCTCTCAAATCAAATCAAATCAAATTTATTTTTATATAGCCCTTCGTACATCAGCTGATATTCTCAAAGTGCTGTACAGAAACCCAGCCTAAAACCCCAAACAGCAAGCAAAGCATGTGAAAGAAGCATGGTGGCTAGGAAAAACTCCCTAGGAAAAACTCCCTAGAAAGGCCAAAAACCTAGGAAGAAACCTAGAGAGGAACCAGGCTATGAGGGGTGGCCAGTCCTCTTCTGGCTGTGCAGGGTGGATATTATAACAGAACATGGTCAAAATGTTAAAATGTTAAAATGTTCATAAATGACCAGCATGGTCAAATAATAATAATCATAGTAGTTGTCGAGGGTGCAACAAGCACGTCCGGTGCAGGGTTCCATAGCCGCAGGCAGAACAGTTGAAACTGGAGCAGCAGCACGGCCAGGTGGACTGGGGACAGCAAGGAGTCATCATACCAGGTAGTCCTGAGGCATGGTCCTAGGGCTCAGGTCCTCCGAGAGAAAGACAGAAAGAGAGAAAGAGAGAATTAGAGAGAGCATATTTAAATACACACAGGACACCGGATAAGACAAGAGAAATACTCCAGATGTAACAGACTGACCCTAGCCCCCCGACACATAAACTACTGCAGCATAAATACTGGAGGCTGAGACAGGAGGGATCAGAAGACACTGTGGCCCCATCCGATGATACCCCCGGACAGGGCCAAACAGGCAGGATATAACCCCACCCACTTTGCCAAAGCACAGCCCCCACACCACTAGAGGGATGTCTCCAACCACCAACTTACCGTCCTAAGACAAGGCCGAGTATAGCCCACAAAGATCTCCGCCACGGCACAACCCAAGGGGGGGGGGGGGGGCGCCAACCCAGACAGGAAGACCACGTCAGTGACTCAACCCACTCAAGTGACGCACCCCTCCCATGGACGGCATGGAAGAACACCAGTAGGCCAGTGACTCAGCCTCTGTAAAAGGGTTAGAGGCAGAGAATCCCAGTGGAAAGAGGGGAACCGGCAAGGCAGAGACAGCAAGGGCGGTTCGTTGCTCCAGCCTTTCCGTTCACCTTCACACTCCTGGGCCAGACTATACTTAATCATAGGACCTACTGAAGAGATAAGTCTTCAGTAAAGACTTAAAGGTTGAGACTGAGTCTGCGTCTCTCACATTGGTAGGCAGACCATTCCATAAAAATGGAGCTCTATAGGAGAAAGCCCTACCTCCAGCCGTTTGCTTAGAAATTCTAGGGACAATTAGGAGGCCTGCGTCTTGTGACCGTAGCGTACGTGTAGGTATGTACGGCAGGACCAAATCGGAAAGATAGGTAGGAGCAAGCCCATGTAATGCTTTGTAGGTTAGCAGTAAAACCTTGAAATCAGCCCTTGCCTTAACAGGAAGCCAGTGTAGGGAGGCTAACACTGGAGTAATATGATCAAATTTTTTGGTTCTAGTCAGGATTCTAGCAGCCGTATTTAGCACTAACTGAAGTTTATTTAGTGCTTTATCCGGGTAGCCGGAAAGTAGAGCATTGCAGTAGTCCAGCCTAGAAGTAACAAAAGCATGGATTAATTTTTCTGCGTCATTTTTGGACAGAAAATTTCTGATTTTTGCAATGTTACGTAGATGGAAAAAAGCTGTCCTTGAAACAGTCTTGATATGTTCTTCAAAAGAGAGATCAGGGTCCAGAGTAACGCCGAGGTCCTTCACAGTTTTATTTGAGACGACTGTACAACCATCCAGATTAATTGTCAGATTCAACAGAAGATCTCTTTGTTTCTTGGGACCTAGAACAAGCATCTCTGTTTTGTCCGAGTTTAAAAGCTCTCTCGCGCGCTCTCTCTCGCGCTGTCTCGCGCACTCTCTCTCGCGCTCTCTCTCGCGCGCCCTCTCGCGCGCTCTCTCTCGCGCTCTCTCTCGCGCGCCCTCTCTCGCGCTCTCTCTCGCGCTCTCTCTCGCGCTCTCTCTCTCGCGCTGTCTCGCGCGCTCTCTCTCTCGCGCTGTCTCGCGCGCTCTCTCTCTCGCGCTGTCTCGCGCGCTCTCTCTCTCGCGCTGTCTCGCGCGCTCTCTCTCTCGCGCTGTCTCGCGCGCTCTCTCTCTCGCGCTGTCTCGCGCGCTCTCTCTCTCGCGCTGTCTCGCGCGCTCTCTCTCTCGCGCTGTCTCGCGCGCTCTCTCTCTCGCGCTGTCTCGCGCGCTCTCTCTCTCGCGCTGTCTCGCGCGCTCTCTCTCTCGCGCTGTCTCGCGCGCTCTCTCTCTCGCGCTGTCTCGCGCGCTCTCTCTCTCGCGCTGTCTCGCGCGCTCTCTCTCTCGCGCTGTCTCGCGCGCTCTCTCTCTCGCGCTGTCTCGCGCGCTCTCTCTCTCTCGCTGTGTCGATCTCCACCATTGAGTCATGGGAGAGTGCATCTTCAGCAGGGAGCAGGTTTGCCCTGTTTTAGATGAGTAGATGTGGTACTTTCATTTGATATGGTTATAACATGCTTTAAACTCATATGGTTATAATATGGTTTAAACTCATTTAATATGGTTATAATATGCTTTAAACTAATTTGATATGTTACCACACATCAATACTGCAGGACAAATGGTTCACCAAATATCATGGATATGTACGATAAATTGTGTTCAATACCAAGACTGCCAGCAAGACTGCCGCTTTTTGTCCTTACCTGTCTATCAGCAACCATTTAAGGTCTTTCAAACCAGGTGTTATTTCATCTTAACTTGAATTGCTCAAACGATATCAGTGACTTTTACAGTTATGGAGGAGCAAAAACTCAATCAAGTGTAAAAATGACATACTGCAGCCTTCTA